>NC_081558.1:198334161-198438734 GCF_022355385.1 Mustela nigripes
TGTTATATTCATATTTAGTAAGTGTTCAGATAGATGAATGGATGGATGAGTGAGTAGATGGATAGAGATAATTTAACAATTATGAAAATATGGAACCATTAAAATTCAAGTTATTCTTTCAATAGACAGTAGATTATTCTGTTTGATGTAAAAATGTTAGATAGGTGACCATTGAATATCAGCACAAGAAGTATGAGATACAGACTCAATTTGGAGAAAACAGAAAGCTCTACAGGTCTTAGTGTTATATTCATATTTAGTAAGTGTTCAGATAGATGAATGGATGGATGAGTGAGTAGACATGAAGGAGTAATTGAAGGTTGTTAATCTTCTACTTCCAGATATTAAAACCCATACTTGAATGTGCAGGTACTGAAAGCAAATTGAGGTATTTTATATCGTGTGTTTATGGCATATGACAAATGATTAATTCTCTCTATTAGAAACCAAGTTTCCTATATCATTTGGATTTGACACATCCATAGAGTCCAGATAATTTTCCAGGATATATTGTTCTTTTCAAAATGGTTATTAAAATTTTAAATATAGGAGGACTTGGGTTGCTCAGTCAGTTGAGTGTCCAACTTTTGATTTCAGCTCAGGTCATGATCTCAAGTTTGTGAGATTAAGCCCCATATTGGATTCTGCGCTGGGCATAGAGCTTGCTTAAGAATCTCTCTCTCCCTCCCATCCTGCCCCTTAGTCTCTCTGTCAAAAAAACAAAGACAAGAAAAAAAATTAAACTTCAAAAATGTTTTTAAAGATCTTTATTCATTGGCGAGAAAGGGAGAGTTTTGGGGGTGGGAGCAGAACAAGAAGGACAAGCTGACTAAAAAATTAAGTATGAATTTATATGAAGAATTTCCAACATTGAGGACCAAATTAACTTTTAAAGATATTGAAATAATACAATATTGTTAGTACTTTATACTGAATTTCCAAAATTATCCAAAATGACTGATACCTATTCTCCATCTCTGCCTGCCGTAACCAATCCATATAAATACAGATATTCAATATACAGTTGAAATATATAGACAGAATACAATAATCCCCATGGTTAATCACAAAGAAAACCACATACATTCTTTTTTTTTTTTTTCTTTCTTTATGGGTTTATATTCCGAATTTGCTCTTTAGCTTTTTATCCTTTATCCTTAAAAATATTCAATAAACTAAAAAGTATGACTATAATTTTTATGTAGATGTTATCTCTTTATTTTAGTCATATCTTCAAAACAATGTTATTCACATAAACCATTAGAAAATGTTGACCATTAATGATTGTACATTAGTATAATTTACTTCATGAATCATATTGATTTATATATTTGAATGTTATTTTCAAAATATATAAATATTTTATAGTTGGTCACAAAAATAACTATAAATAGTCTTTAGGGGTTGAAATTTCATGGCCTTTAATTTTTTGTAAGCTTTGTTCTTAACACCATGTAAATTATCTCACTTATTTTGAGTTGTATGCTTTCATATTTGTCAGGTACACTCTCCTCAGAACCTAGATTTGGAAAGGGAGTGTTAATGAGAAAACAGAAATATATGTGTGAAAATGACAACATAGTGACATATATGCTTTACTCTATAAGATGAGAGTGAAAACTCATCAAATACCTGATGCCAAGTTAAATTAACATGAACTACTTCTCAATAAAAAGGGATTAACTTTCCCTTCTGAAGAAGTAAAAAATGCACAGTAACAACTCTTTTGACCCTGGGTTTCAAAGCAAACAGAATAAAAGGCTCATGACATTAGACATGCACATATTTGGCATTTTCACAATATTTAAGTTCATATAAGAAAATTTGACCATAATTTACATCTGAAGGAAACCAAGATGATTTAAAGATTTTTCACCTCTTCAGTAAAACAAGCAATGATGTTATTCAAAGGGATATCTCTGTCTCTTTTCCGGAATAACAATGATATTTCATGTCCATTCAAAATGTATTGTAATTGAAAGAATCCTAATGTGGGTGCTATCATTCCTTAGGGGATACTTGAGAGATCACCATTCTGATTTATAGACAAGAACATTAGATAGAGGGATGGAGAACCACTCTCAGAATGACCAGAATGAGAAGGACAAAACACAAATTTTAGAAAATTATTTTCATCTTTGAAATTTAGATAAAGATCTTTTGTTTGGATGTTATTTGGAGCATCACAAGATTAATTCCACTCTCGTTTGTCCCTAACTTATTAGACTGAGATACACTTTTCCCTTTTTTAAGATTATTTATTTATTTATTTAACAGACAGAGATCACAAGTAGGCAGAGAGGCAGGCAGAGAATGACGAAGAAACAGGCTCCCCACTGAGCAGAGAGCCTGAAGCTGGACTCGATCCAAGGATTCTGGGATCATGACCTGAGCTGAAGGCAGGTGCCACTGAGCCACCCAGGTGCCCTGAGAGTCACTTTTTGATACAGTAATATTATTAATATCTAAGACACAGTCGCAAATATTTGCCAAAATAACTTGACTGATTTGCTCATAAACTTATATTACTCTTACATCATCAAATTACAACCAGACTGCTACTGCATAGAGCTGTGTCCATTTAAAATGGAATGTACAAAAGAGTTACTGCACTTATTTCACTAAATTTGATATATAGTTTATCTAAGTACAAATGGAAGATCAGAACAAAGTTGTTTCCGGTATAATAAATATAAAAGGAACTATAAACCCACTCCATAAATATGTCCCATAAGAGTGAGCATGTGGCTCCTTACATTTATATATTGATTATTTTGAAAGTCATTAACCCACTACTTACAAAAACTATGAATAAAGATCAGGACTTGTATTTTACACAGTTTTATACATTTTTAAAGAAAGTTTTCATGATTATATTTAAGCACATGTTATAATAATTTTTCAAGGCATAAATTTTTCATTTAAAGCATGGGTTCTTTCTATGGACTTCATGTCAATATCTTGAAACATTGCCTCCATTTATTTACATTTTAATGCAAATCCATTCTCAAACATAAATAATACCTGTATGAAATGTTTATAACACCTTACTTCAAAATACTTGTTGTTTTGTTATCACAATTAATGATTTACTGGAAATTGCATAATATAGTACATTAAATTTAAGATGGCAGGAAAGTGATCATATGTGAATAGGAAATACTATATTTTATTTTATTTATTTATTTTTAAAGATTTTATTTATTTATTTGACAGAGAGAGATCACAGTAGACAAAGAGGCAGGCAGAGAGAGAGAGGGAAGCAGGCTCCCTGCCAAGCAGAGAGCCCGATGCGGGACTCGATCCCAGGACCCTGAGATCATGACCTGAGCCGAAGGCAGCGGCTTAACCCACTGAGCCACCCAGGCGCTCCGGAAATACTATATTTTAAATGCATAGAACTAGACAGAATTCATTTTATAAATACCACTACTAGTATTAGTGAAATGGTTGAAAGTTTGAAAAGACAAAGGTAGTAACAAAAGTTAATTAAAATAATAACATATCGCCACAAGTTCTAAATCCACACATATTAATTATTATATTTTAAATAAATTATTAAATTATGAAACAATTTATCAAACTTGTCAATATTTGGCTTTCCTTTTATTATTTAATTCAATTTATCTCATCTACTCAATGTTATGCTTCCAGAAGAGAGAATGAAAACAAGTTAAATTCATCAATTGAGTAACTGGGAATTCTCTAGTTTAATTTACTCTGCAAATTACATGTGTACTTGATAGTTAAATGAAACTGCATCCCTCTGAGATGTAAAGATCAAAATATCTCACATACCTTTTACACTTATAATAAAACACACATAATTGATCTCTATAAATGAAGCCACTAGATCAATCTAATAAATGAATCAATGTGCTTTCCCTTGTTTGGGAACAAGAAGATAATGTAGATAAGCAACTCTTTAATCATTGTACAAACATTTTTCATATCATTTACTACATAGTATAGTACTAAACTCTTTTTTTAATACTTAGTGTCTATTTTTTTTTCAAGTACTGTTTTTATATAGATATCTAGGGGCAATATCTCACTTAAAAACTCACATTACTAGAGATGTAGGAATATCTCATTGAACCATTAATATCTGTATTAACAATGGAATATCACACCCCCTCAAAAAAATTCAAGGCTTCTGGTTTTTTTGTTTTGTTTTTTTGTTTTTAAAGATTTTATTTATTTGACAGATCACAAGCAGGCAGAGAGGCAGACCAAGAGAGAGGGAGAAGCAGGCTCCCTGCTGAGCAGAGAACCCGATGTAGGGCTCGATCCCAGGACCCTGAGATCATGACCTGAGCCAAAGGCAGTGGCTTAACCCACTGAGCCACCCAGGCGCCCCAAGGCTTCTGTTTTCTTGTTAGGTTATGTAACAAACTAAATAGCTATATGTTCCTGTTAATAAGATGTATCTAATTGCATCATAATAAATATATTCTATTAAAAAACATGTCAAAGTGAGATAATTTTGAAGAATAAAAACATTTGAGTTTACATTAGTTTAGTTACAAAATATTACATTGCAAGATTTTTTTTTTTTGAGAGATCAGTGATTGCTGTCCAATCAGGATGTACACAAATGGCGTAGGAAGACTAAAATTGGAGAATGTCATTATTTTTTTCCTAAAATGATATTTCCTGAGCACTTAATATATGCTAAATATGGTGTTAATTACTATGTGAAGACTAAAGAATAAACTTTCTCTTCCCCGGAGCTTAAAAGAGGAGACAATTCCAAAATGTACGTGTGCATTTTGAAAGGGTCACTCTACATAATGAAAATGATAAATCATAAATATTTTTGTTGTAGAATTATGAAAGTAATGTTAATTTGAAAAAAGTGATCTAATACTTAATATCCAAGTTTGATGAGTAAAGAAAAAGAAAAAATAAATATATAGACAGTGTTTATTTTCCAGAATTATATAAAAATATTTTTTTCTGGGTGCCTGGGTGGCTCAGAGGATTAAGCCTCTGCTTTCAGCTCAGGTCATGGTCTCGGGGTCCTGAGATCAAGTCCCGCATCATCAGGCTTTCTGCTCAGCAGGGAGCCTGCTATCCCCTCTCTCGGGATACATCTCAGGACCCTGAGATCATGACCTGAAAGGAAATCAAGAGTCCATAGTTTAGGCAAGTGAGTCACCAAGCATCCCAGTAGCATGTATTTCTAATATACTTGATTAAATATACTCCTTTAGGCATTGAATACACTATGTAAGAAAAAAAAAATTGCGCAATAAAGTATTACCGACATTTATACTGAAATTATAAAAATAGTTTAAAGGTGTACATGTTTCATAAATTTTTGCCCTTAACTGAAAGAATTGTTCAATCTCCTCTCCAGTGACTTTTTATTGCAAGTTATAAATTCATGCTTCTTAAGAAAAGATAATTATTTATTCATTGAAAAACTGTTCCAGATTCCTAATCTGGATCAGATAGAGTAACTTGGAAGGGATCAAGAACAACTAGAACACCCAGATAAAAATACAAAAATAAGTCTGTTTAAAAAAAAATAAGATAGCTGCATAGGTAACCAGGAACTTAGAGGCAAGTTACTGAAGAGTAGGGACCTTCAAAGTAGAGAGTTGACATTCATTGGTCTCCTTTTTCCCTTCGATCATTTTCAAATTTGGTAGGAAAACAATGAAAGTCTACACAGATAATTGCAACTTGGAAGCAGAGAAACTAGTACATCTTTTAACAATGTAACAGAGGTGGAGAAACAATGCTGACTATTAGAACCAGTAAAGCAAGCAGGACTAGAACTGCCAAAATAGTGGGGAGAAGCAAGGAGCTGAGAATTTAAGAGAGTGGGACAGCCTAAGAGGATGAGAAGGTTAGCTCATTTAACGTCAATGCAAATTGTTACTGAAGCTGACAAAAGTCAACATCTGGAGCAGATGATGGGGGGGGGAGGGCGATACTCATTCTACATATAAAATCAAGCCAGTGCCAGTGTATAAGTACCAACACTGCTTTGTCAAATTTTGCTTGTTTTTGCAATTACATGTGAATTGAAAACTGTATATAAAATCAGTAGCTAGAAAACAATAATGAAATTAGTTTTAAAGCCATAACTTGCGTGTGTGTTTTAATAATGTAATAGTATGTTTTTGATCAGTATTTTCTCCTTGAAATTATTTTGAAAAATTCCTGAAGGAATATGATAACTTCTTGTTTGTATAAGGAATCATGAATTCTGTTTCAATTATTACTATTAACTATTTTATAAGTAAACATATATGGTATTTCATACATTTCTGTGCATTAGTTTTAAAACTTTGGGCTTAGAATTGGATTAGGGAAAAAAATCTAAAATGTACAACCACTAGAAGTGAAAAAATGCATATATAAAGCCCCTTATAGATGAGGTGATGGTATAATTTTTCAGCCAAAGTAGGGTAAGAGTGAAAAGGTGGCTATTTATCATCATGTCAGAGAATAAGGCATATACTGGACTGTCAAAGAAAACCCAGATGTGTGATAACCCAATGCATAAACCTCTGTGACTTGGCAGAGCACAAAATTCACAATTTATTGGTCCATAAATATTGACTAAGCTGATTCTAAAAGGGCTAAACAGACTGGAAGGGAATTAAGAGTTTCAGCTTGAAACTGAAGAAAAATAAGAATAAATAAGAATAAAATAAAAATATGCAAAATAATATATAAAAATATACAAAACAATATATAAAAATAAGCATTTTTATATTATTCCCTATATATTGCCTCTGTTGTGCAATTAATGACTAAAAAAGATTTTAAAATGGAGTAACTAATACTAGATGGTTTAAAGAAATAGACCTAAATAATATAGTAACTATTATTAATTTATCTGTTTATCATTCAATTTACTTATTATCTAGATCTTAATATAAATTCGTAACATATCACAAACTCTCTGTGGACTTTAAATACAAATTCTTTCTCCTTGCTCATTGTAATTTACATATGAACTAGAATATTGTCCATAATAAGCACCCAGATTATAACAAATAGCTCAAAATATGATCATCATGAATATTAAATAGACAATGTAGTTGGTACTATACAAACATGAAATGACTGTGGGAAATTTGTTGAAAGTAGAAAAAATTCTAGAAGTCTTGTTAAGGAAATCATGGTCAGTTAAAACACTAGCTCCCTTGCTATGTTTGAGAGGCCTGAACTACGATGGGTCTGGCAAAACTTGCTATTCTCTGCCTGCCTCGACCTCTGCCCTGCCCAGCTGAGGATACCAGATGTCTGACAACCGGAGACTCGGCCACCACACTCTCTTTCCTAAGTCAGTGGAGGGACCACTTGGCAACAACAACATCTGAAAGTAGGCTATCACTCTCATTCTGTCCTGTGTTTGGTGGAATTGTAAAATTAAGTAATATTATGGATATAAAATGTCCAGGTTCATATCTACCCATCATGTTTGGACTGGCAATGTCAGAGAATTTTAAGGAAAATTAAAAAAGAAATAAACAGTTCAATTAATTGGATGCAATATTTGATCTGTTTCAACACTCTCTTTGGCTGGAAAGCACATCACATACCATTACTATAAAAAAGATGTCAACAACTATCCTGCTAATGATAATCAATATTTATTTCAAGATTGAAAATTTACAGACTGAACTCACATCGGATGAGTTACCTGCAAGACTACAGAGAAGCTGATCGTAGTCCCAGTGTTTACAATAATCAATTCTAGTCTACAACCAGGATTAGGTATCAATACACTTATTATTCCGGGAGAGGAGCTGATGCTTTCCCAACCTCAGATATTATATTGAAAAAAGAAGGTTAGTATGTAGCTTCTATCACATCATATTGATGTTACAGACTAGCCACTGATCCTAAGAACAGACACTACTGTTTTGATACTAATTCAGCTTAAATGTCCCACAGACTCATGGTTGTGCTCTTTTTCCTTGATTCAGAGGTCTTGCCATGTCAGAACACTGTGTACATTCTCCTGGGTAATAGAGCAAAAGAAATTCTGGATATATATTGATAATTTTCTCTATATGAGTTTCCTTTATGTGTGCTACTCAAGAAGGCTTGAAGTTATCTTAATTGAGCATTTGCCCTTGTTTGTAAAACCCTAATGTTCAAATGCTCTGTGAGTATTATATATCATTTCATATATATATCACTTCATATGAAAAATCAGTTGAGGAAATCTGCATGTGTCTTATTTTGAGACTCTACTTTGAAAAAAAAACTCATAAATTTTATTAAAACATCAAAAAGAACTATTTCTAGGGAATCCACAATAGAGTATGCATTAGGTTTAAATGGCAAGTTTTTAAATAATCAGATATATTCCAATAATCCAGAATTTGTCACAGAACTAAAGATGTTGGGAAAAACAGGGTCTAATTGTCTATTTATTCTGCTACCTTAACATTAACCTTGTAGAAGTACCTTTCTAATTGCCAGAGAGTATTTTGTAGTGCTCCTGAGAATGAGATGCTCTACTACTTTACTCCATTGTTTCTAAAATTTATTTCCATCAAGTCTGCTTGAGAGGTTCATAACTATTTCCCAAAGAAATTAAAGGAAATATACAATTACATAAATTATTTGTTCATAAAAAGGCATTTCTTGGAATAGAGCATTATCTAATTTTTTAACTTAAATAATCAGCTACACCTAACTTTGTTTTGGCTTACACTTGACTTTGAAATATGGTTAAGAAGTTGTTATTCAAATGAGGACATTATCCTTGATTTTGTCCTGTGAGCAACTGAGTCTTTGTTTAGAATGTGTACTGCTATTTAACCTAAAGGCATATTTTCTTAATTGTGCCATTTCTATTATACTTATTTATGTTTCTTTGGACCACAGGATATATTTACATGTGCTGAATTACTGTAATTATTCAGCCACTACTCAGCTTATCTTTTTGCATGCACACTCTGCACCTGGATGGTTTATTTGCATATTAGGGACATCTTTCCCTCCTCTGCTGCTATAATTTGGGACAAATAGGACTTGTTATCACAAGACAGAAGAATCATGCCTTCTTTCTCCCATTAAGTCCTATTCTGTTAAACACTTAAGCAGACCCCATGTCCTTACAGAAAGGGGATTTTTCACGATAATTTGGAAAGAAAACTTCTTTTGTGGTTGGCACCACAATTTGTCGCCTTTATTCAACTAAACAAGAGAGAGTAAGGGAGAGAGAATTTTTGACCTCCAATGCATACAAATATATATCCACTGCAAATATTTTCCTAAACATGAGGATGAGGTAAAAAAAGATTCATTTTGTTAGATTGAATATTCTGTGTGTACGTGTGTACGTGTGTGTGGAGTGGGAATATATTTTAAAATGTACTGATTTGAATAGGTTCACCTGAGACTTTGTCTTCAAAATAATTTGTAAAAATTCCAAATTAAATATATTTCTATTGTTGAGAAAGTTGTGGGGATACAAATTAATTAAGAACATTTTATGACAATTTTTATTCTCTCACTTAAACATTGACTCCTTTTCTTTTGCATTGGGATCCACTTTAAATACATCTTCCCATTATATACTGGATAAATGAAGGAAATAAAACAAGGAGGCTATTGTTTTCCCTTTTAGAATTCTCTCTACATCTTTAACTAAATCATACACAGACTTGAAAATGTCTGCCCCAATCAAACTTTCTCCATAAAATTATACCTCCTTATCCCATGCTTCTCTAATATTTCCTTCATTTGGGATCCTGTGACATAAAAGGCCTCTGGTTGCTCAACATGACTTATGATTCACCTTTTCCATACTTTACTGTGAAGGAATTGGGGTGAAACAGCACCTAAGCAGTCTGAAACCAGAGGACTCTGATTTTAAAAGTCTGAATTTGAATTCTGTTTTTTTTTTTTTTTTAAGATTTTATTTATTTATTTGACAGACAGAGATCACAAGTAGGCAGAGTGTCAGGCAGAAAGAGAGGAGGAAGCAGGCTCCCCGCTGAGCAGGGAGCCCGATGCGGGACTTGATCCCAGCACCTGGGATCATGACCTGAGCTGAAGGCAGAGGCTTAACCCACTGAGCCACCCAGGCGCCCCTGAATTCTATTTTTTGATATTCAGTAGTTAGCTGGCCTTAGTCACAATTACATTATGTCTTTGTGTCATTCAGTAATAACAATGAAAACAAAACAAAATAAAAAAACTTACTGGGAATCAAATAACACTAAGGATATAAAACTGTATAACACAGAGAGAAAAATAGGATGGCCTACTGTCTTTAGACCTAGGCAAGATAAGCCTGAGCCTACTTACTCTGGCTCTTTTCTCTGGCAGTACCCCATCCCATCCTAGGGGTCTGAACTGTGTGTCCTGCCAGCATCTCCCTTCTGTCCCATTCTCTGAGTGTTCTTGATTTCAGAAATTTTTGCCCAACCACACAGAGGACACATACAAAATATGCATAACCTTCTTCTGGTATCAATTCTCCTAAGGGCAAAATACACCAGTAGTGTGGAACTACAAGGCCTGGGGAGTGGCGGAGAGACAACTGTTCATAAAGGACATAGAGCTGGATTTTCAGGCTGGCTGCTCCCCCACATGTATGCATGCGAGGGTCCTCCGGTATGGGGAGAGAAAATGGGTAGACTGTAAGCCATAGGCCAGATCTCTGAGACATCAAAAATTGAAAATTTGAATTTAGCATTAGAGTCCTTATGAAAGCCTGACATATTTATCAAGAGAGCTGGGCAAAATGTGATTTTTTTATAATAGTTGGTAGCTTGATTTATACCTGTTATATATTTAAATATATGAAACACATGTCTGTAATGAACTTGTGTGCCTTTTTAACCTCTAACTCCCAAATGAACTCTTGCAAGTACTAAATAAGGGTCTGATAAGAAAGGATATCTAACTCTATTGAAACCTGTAATGGTCAGAGAGGTCACTTTCTTTCGGGTTGCAAGAATGCTTTAGTCTTAGTTTATAAGGATGAATGGAAAGTACATAGCCAAAGTATACATGTTAGGTCAGTCTACATAGATCCAACTACTACTATAATGCTCCTTAAGAAGAGAGTCAAGTTGACATGGGAAGCAGTCCCGGGTTCAACAAAGCCAGGTTGTTAGTTTTAAAGAGAAGTTGGTATTTCTTTTTTTTTTTAACTTTTTTTTTTTAAGTTTATCTATTTATTTTAGAGAGAATGTGTACACATGTGAATGTGGGGGTGGGGAAAGGCCAGAGAGAGAAAGAGAATCTCAAGCAGACTCTCTGTTGTGCACAGAGTTCCAAGCAAGGCTATATCCCATGATGCTGAGACCATGACCATGAGATCATGACCTGAGCTGAAACCAGAAGCCCCAGGCTCAATCATCTGAGCCACCCGGGTGCCCCAGAAGTTGGCATTTCTATTAGCTGAACCAAAGATTCTTAAATATAGCAGAAAACATTGTGTACTAGGGTGTTTATTTCCTCTTGTTTGACTTTGCAGCTCTCCTTTTCGTCCTTCGAGGAGAGGAGAGAAGAGAACCAGCTCTGTTGCAAACATTTACTGAATTTTAATCATTGTATAATTCTCTCTGGCACGATCATCTAAAGCTCACATATCCCTTCAAGTAATACTTTTAAAGGTCTATCAGATCATAAGGCCAAAGGGCTCTATAAACAAATGTTTTTATTAATTCAGTTTCTCAATATGCTTGAAATGTGATCTCACAATTTCAGTGCAAGCAGATTAAAGTCATAAATCTGAGTTTATCATTCCACCTTGAAATTAAAGAGAATAAGAACTCCCCTTCCAATATGAGAACAAGAAATGGGAAAGTAAAACATGTCAGAAGCTAAGCAGAGATTTCAGGAAGCAAATTTCCGATCACCGAATTTCTGCAATTAGTGTGGGAAGAAGAAAAGACAAGCTGGCAACATACCAGCCTGAGAGGTCAAGTCAGAGATGAACTGCGTACTGGTCAGCCTTCTCGAGCATACAGTGAAATTCAGTGTATTCCACATTCTGGAACAGAGGTCAAAGTCCATGAAGATGTGAAAGATACAAGTGGATTATTTACTACAAGTTTAACGTAACCAGTATATAAGTGTGTGTGAAATGTGTACATTTTTAGTCCTATTCTCATTTGATCTCATTTTCTCAGATAATCATCCATTCCCATCTCTAGACGTAAGAATATTTTAGTCACTTTGGGGTTGAATATAGCTTAACATATTAGGTTAGTTTTAGCACCTTGTTTAAAATTTAGCACAAAGTTTACATTCAAAATGAAGGAAGTGAGCAAAACAAATGCCCCATTCAGCCCCTAACAACTGAGATTAAGAAGGATAAAACCTGCAATCTTTTTCCACCTTCTAATGAAGAATTTTCTTAAAGTCCTAAATAGAACTCTGAAATTCAAATCATTCTACACAAGTTTCTGAACTTTTGTTGTTTTCTTTATTTACTTCAGCAACTTTGTTGTTTTCTATATTTACTTACAAGCCTTTACTTTAAAGTCACCTCATACTAAATTCTGAGTCTATAACACACACGAAACACAGCACAAACATAAGAGACTAAAGCAAGGAAGTGTTCACTATAAAAATTGGGATAGTGGTTAACTTTAGAGAAGAAAGCATTGGGTAAGAAGCATATAGCAGTCCTTCAGGATTCTGGCAATATTCTTGTGCCTTAGTTACAATGACTGTTTACTTTGTAATGACTATAGAAAGTATGCATTTGTGTTTCATGAATTCAAAAAAATCCATTTTTTCTATTACATTATGGAGTTTTTGCAACAGGATTATATTCCAACTCTATAATATAGATTGTAGACAGACAGATATGCTTAACCTACTTCTTCAACTGCAGTGAATTTTCAATATGATTTATTTTCCCCCTCCATGGAGTTCCTGGGGATGTTTATTCTATAAAAGATAACTGACAATCAGCTAAAGTTTAAAAATAAGAGCTGCTTACAGCATTCAAGAAACCTTTTAGAAATGATCTAATCTAGGAATACAGATGGAATACATCTAACTTCCAGTGAAATATTTTCTGATTATGAAAAAAGAAACAACATATACTGACTGAACAAACCTAACATTAAAATTCATACTTTTATAAGAAAATATTCCATTATAATTAACCTCATTCCCATAATTTATCTGACTTTATATTGGTACAGATTTAAATGTCCATATAGCCAATTTGATCAATACCAGACTTAGTAAAATGAAGAAAGATGACGACTCAAGTGTCTTGGAGGATTAATTTTGTAAATGAAAGTTCAGTAAATGGTTAAATTGACTTATGGCTTAAACAAATTCAAGGAAAAATATTTCATCTTGAAATAAATTGGCATATTCAAAAGAATAAAATTACTTCTTCTGCAACATCCTCTAGGACATTTGTATTAAGATTGGTGTCAGCATCAGTTTCTCTTAAGTGTATTTGTGATGGAAAACATGCATGTATTTCTTGAACAGTGGAAGTAGTGAACTATAGTGTTAGTCAGAAATATCTGGTCAAACAAACTTTAAACACCTTTACTATGGGGGAAGGTCTTCCAAAGATATATGTTAAATGAAAATATACATTTACTTCCCTTCTTCTCTAGCAACTTAACCTGTAGGCAGCCTGAGTAACTTAGCTAGTAGTAACCACCAACTTCTCAAGTAGCTTAACCTGAGGCTTGGGCAATGGACATTCCATCTGATAGTTGATTGTTAAGAAAGTAACAAAATTCAGGGTCAGTTGGAGGCTAATAGCTCATAGCTTTATTGGTTGACTTGAGAGTTCAGAGGCAGAAGGAAGAAATGTGCAGTGTAGCAAGAGTATCCAATGACAACTGTGGTGATGACAGTAATAACATCCCAACTAGAGAGATCTTAATGTTTATGACTTGACCCATGCTACAGCTCACTTAATTTCTGGACATTTTGTAAGCACCCATTATGTGCTTCCAAAAATTCTGTTTATGCTTAAGTTTCATAGATTGGCTCCCTCTTTGGTTTCATCCAAAGACTGATGTGTAAAGGGAGAAAGCATTCTTATCTTAATATTTTACTATGTTGTGATACATTGTATCACATATATTATATATGACCATACAAAATCAGATATATATATATATATATATGCATGTACATATATATATATGTATGTTTTTTCTGCTCTAGGTACTACAACATCAAATATATTTTGTACTGCTATAGGTACTTCTATCTTATATGCAATAATAATAAACATTTTAGCTTGCATTGTTATCCCTTTTTAGAGAGCTTATGTTGTGTGTGTGTGCTCATCTTTCAAGAAAAGCTTATATACGCTAAGGTGATGGATTGCAATTTCTTTGACCTTGCATAATTTTAGTAATCAAAATTGAAGGAAGCTATTGAACTGAGAAGACCTGGAAAAACCCTTACAAGAGTCTCTTTTAGACACCCACAGTGGAGAAAACTTCAAAGTGTAGCTTTTACCAGTCTTTGATCCACAAGGATCCGCAAGCATTTGTCTCCCCTTCAGCACACAAAATGATAACCATGCTTTCTGCAGCATAGTGCTAAAGCAGAACAAATTAGAATGGAATTGGACAATAACCAAATTAATTACCAGGCAACCTGAAAATAATTTAATGAAGTAATTGAATTTTTTTTTTTTAGGAAAGTGATTTGCCAGATATGTTTGGAAGTAGCCCTTGTATTTTCAAGGTTTCCTTCCTAATCTATGGCTATCTTCGTACATATTAAATAGAAAAACCTGTTTATCATCTTCATTTTCTTAGAAAATTATTAAAAGAATATCACAGAGTCCATAGTCTCTCATGGTTCACCTCCCCTTCCAATTTCCTCCAACTCCCTTCTCCTCTCTATGGACTCTGAAAAACAATCTGAGGGTTTTGAAGGGGCAGGGGGTGGGAGGTCGGGGTACCAGGTGGTGGGTATTATAGAGGGCACGGATTGCATGGAGCACTGGATGTGGTGCAAAAATAATGAATACTGTTATGCTGAAAATAAAAAATAAATTAAAAAAAAAAGAATATCACAGAGCTGAGTGAAGACTTTCTATGAATCCACACTATTTCTGAGATTGTGCTGTCAGTGTTCCTGACTGTATTCATTGTTAAGTTTATGAACTCTATAAGACATTTCACTTACAGCACTACTATATGTGGCAGCAGATAAGAGGAGTAAAGTATTTCTCTTACAAACAAAATGAATCTAGTAATTCCACACTGTTTTCGATGTTTTATAGAACTATTAACAAAACGTTGTGAAAAGTCCAAGAGATTTTACACATTCACTAGGGAAGATGAACTTTGAATAATGCATTTTGAACTTTGTCAGTGGGAAATGGAGTGCTGTTTAAGGCTATTACTAGATGAGAGGTTTTAAAGTTGTTTTTAAAATTGTTACAAAGTAATAGGTCTAACAAATAAGAGGCAGTTATGAGCCATTCACATGAAAGAGAATCAGATAACATCTTCAGCTACTCTAATTAGTATTGGTTGATGCTATGGTCAACATTTAAGAATACCAATTAGAACACGAAAAATCAAAGGTGAGAAAAAAAAGTTATAATATTTTAGATATTTTATTTTCAGTTTATCCTTAACATAACATGATTTTCTCAAATGACATTGAATATGATCTTTCAAGCATAATTATGATAAAATTAATTCTTTTTAAAAATATTTTATTTATTTATTTGACAGAGAGAGAGAGATAGAGTGAGAGAGGGAGCATAAGCAGGGGGGAGTGGGAGAGGGAGAAGCAGACTCCCCACTGAGCAGCGAGCCCGATGTGGGGCTCGATCCCAGGACCCTGGGACCATGACCTGAGCTGAAGGCAGAAGCTTAACAGACTGAGGCACCCAGGTGCCCAGATTAATTTTTTTAAATATTTTATTTATTTGAGAGAGAGAGTGTGAACAAGCATGGAGAGAAACAGAGGAAGAGAATTTCAGATTCCATGCTGAGTGGGAACTGGACATGGGGCTCAATCTGACAACCCTGAGATAATGACATGTATAAAAATCAAGAGTCAGATCTTAACCAACTGAGCAATCTAGGCACCCCCAAATTAATTCTTATAATTGTTAAAAATGGTCCTGTTTCAGACATTGCTAAGCACACATATATTTTCAGTAAGAATACAAGCAATATGTTGTAGTTTCCTTCACTTATTAAAATTACTTTTAAAAATTACCATTATGTAATTAGTTCTCCATGGCATATATAACAGTTTGCATGTATTTGGTTAAAAAGATATTTACTGATATGACAAAAAGTGGATCCAAACTTTGCTAGAGTTATATAAATATTCTAATACATTTTGAAACTTACACATTACAAAATTTTAAATCGCTAATGATATTGATTTTTACTTCATAATTCCTTACTGACCTGCAGTGAATCATAAATGTAAATTACAGTTCCCTGAATATATGCAATACTTTATTTTCTAAGAAAATCTATAATGTTAATCTTTCTTTTAGTTTTTTAAATGAATTGCCACAAAAGATTGTGTATTGTCATACACAATATTTTAAATAGTTCTTTTTTGTATTAAAATGATTTGTTATAACCAGTTTTAGAATATAAAAATATTACATTTACAAAAGAGTATAATAAATGATTGTCCTTCTTTTTCAATAAGGAGATCCAGTGTGATCTACCTGAGTTGCTAAAATTTATGTCCCCTCTTTGACTAATGCTAGAGTGATGGGTTTTATGACTTTCAAAAAAATCAAAAAAATAAAAAGGAAAATATAAGATAGCCTCACTGTGATTTCCCCTCCATCACAATAGTTTCCATTAATTAGTGTCAATCAATAATGAATAAAAATTTATATCAGAGTAGGAGGAATTAAAGACTATGCAATATAAATGCTTTTATTCCATTTCTTAACTTGTGGGGGAGAAATATTTTCCCTTTTCACATTTGTTGACACCTCCTCTGGATTCAACTTCTTTGTTAATTTTAAAAAATATTAAGACAAGTCCATATACATATTTACTCAGTTTCTACATAGTGGGTTGTTTTTTGTTTCTGTTTTTGTTTTTTTCTATTCCAGGCTTCTACCCAGAAAACTACAGCACATTTAATCATGTCAACCCAGACTCCTGCTCTTGGCTGCAGCAATTTTGCAGACTTGTTTTTTGTTTTTCTTTTTTTTTTTTTTTAAGATTTTATTTATTTATTTGACAGACTGACCGAGATCATAAGTAGGCAGAAAGGCAGGCAGAGAAAGAGGAAGGGAAGCAGGCTCCCCGCTGAGGAGAGAGCCTGATGCAGGGCTCAATCCCAGGACCCTGGGATCATAACCTGAGCTGAAGGCAGAGGCTTTAACCCACTGAGCCACCCAGGTGCCCTATTCAGACTTGTTTTTAATGACCTTGATGACTTTAAGTTCTACTGGTCACATATTTTGAGATAAGTCCCTCTGAAGGGTTTGTTTGATGTTGTTCTCATAAATATACTTGTTTAAGTGTTTTGGGGAGGAAGACCACAAAAGAAAAGTGTTTTGTTTTGTTTTGTTTTGTTTTTGTTTAGTTGGCTCCACACCCCATATGGGGCTTGAACTCAGGACCCTGAGATTGAGAGTCACATGCTCTACTGACTGAGCCAGTCTGACACCCCAAGAAGAGTGTTTTTTAATACTATCACGAGACTACATGATATCAGGCTGACTTATCACTGTTGATATTAACCTCAATCACCTGGCTGAGGTAGTGTTTGTTAGATTTCTTACCTTAAAATAACAACTTTTCCCCAAGTACTCTATTACTTGGTAGAAGCACACTGTGCATGTGTCCTTTTAGATAGATTTTCAAATCTATCAATTATCTATGTATGTAGATCTATTTCTGTATACATAGATCTATCTCTATCTGTAAATCAAATTTTATGTATATTAAGCTAAATATCAGTTCACACTGATGTCTCCAAATCTGTCCCGTTATCATGAGTCATTCTAGTTTTTCCCCTAGTTTATCTGTATTCTCCTATATCAACATTGAGAACCCTGAATCCCTCCATTTACTTAACTTTTTAATCCCAGTACGTAGACTGTTATCAGAATTGTTAACCCGTGTTGCAGTCAACATTTAATCAACTACAGTATAATACTATGTACAGCTCCTTTAACATTAGTTTGTCAGATGTAATTTCCAAAGTTTCTTAGGCTGGTACCTTTTTCACTAAACTCTTACAGTAATTTCTTTAATGCATTAATAACATGGTTGATTACTTTGTCAGAATCTGCATTCCTTCCTGGAAACAGTCGACCTCATATATATGTGTGTATGTATGTACATATTACATATATTATATAAAGTTATATATATAATTAAGCATATGCATTTAATTTTAATAGATTAATAAATATTCTCTGTGCTGTAAATTTCTATGGTTTCAATACATACATAGTATCATGTACCCGTAACTACAGTATTATACAGCATATTTCATCACTCTAAAGAATGTGATTGACTTATTTGATATCACGTCTCTCCAAATGCTTGAGAACATCTATCTCTCTTATCTTGCATTTTCTAGAATTCCCCATAAACAAAATCTTACAGTATGTAGTCTTTTCATAATGGCTTTACTGACTAAAAATTTATATTTAAGAATCGTCCATGTCTTTGTATAGCAAGAAAGCGAATTCCTATTTATAGCAAAATAGTACTATATTCTATCTCTGTATCAGAGTTTGTTTTTCCATTTACCTATTGAAGGTAATTGGCTACTTCTAGTTTGGGACAATTATGAATAAAGATGCTATATACATTTGTGGATCATTCTGTGTGTGTGTGTGTGTGTGTGTACATGAGTTTTTAAATCAGTTGAGTAAGTATCCAGAAGCACAGTTAATGAGTTTTATTGTAGGACTAGCTTTATAAAAAACTACCAAATTGTCTTGTGAAATAAGTGTACCATTAAATTCCTAGCAACAATAAATGAATACTCTTGTTGCTCCACATTCCTGCCAACAACTGGCACTGTCAGGTTTTCTTCTTCTAGTACTTTAAATGGGCATGTAGTGATATTTCAATTGTTTTCTCAGTTCTCTTGATAAATGATGATAAGAATTATTTCATATGTGTATTTGTCACTTGTAGCATTTTCATCATAATTTTAGTGAATTTAAAAGGACGAAAATTTAAGAAAAAACACACCTAACTTTAGTTAGATTCAATTCCACAAGTGAGCTATAAAATATAATAAACAAGTGATTTTAGTATAAAATCAGGCATTAATTGCATTAAAATGATAAGATATAAATTAATAGTTTTATATACATGGGATAACTTAAATGATAGATATGATAATTTTATGCCATACTTTGTTGAATATATTCAGAATACTTTATTGTGAGTAAATATCAGACTTTCTGAAGGTTTTTATTTTTTTAAGGCCAGATTATTAAATTACTTTCCTAAGAGATGTCAAGTAGTATTATGATAAAGGACTTAGTTCAGTTTGAGCAGAGCCCTTCCTTACCTGCCTTACTGGTCCCTTTCTGTGGAGAATTACTAAAAACTACTTGGCCCATACTAAGTTAAATACATACTTATACAATGCCAAAGACAAGAAGGAAAACTTTTTTTTTTTTTAATATTTTATTTATTTATTTATTTGTTTGACAGACAGAGATCTCAAGCAGACAGAGAGGCAGGCAGAGAGAGAGTAAGGGAAGCAGGTTCTCTGCTGAGCAGAGAGCCCCACACGGGGCTCTATCCCAGGATGCTGGGATCATGACCCAAGCCAAAGGCAGAGGCTTAACCCACTGAACCACCCAGGTGCCCCAAGAAGGAAAACTTTTAGAAAAGAGTCAAGCTTATATAAACCATTTGAAGAAAGGTATCTTTATGGTTTTTAGTTGTTCCTTCATTCATATTTCATTCAACAAAAAATTTTCTTTCTGTTTGATTTCAGACAAATCTAAAATTCATGGGTGCCTGGATGGCTCAGTGGGTTAAGCCGCTGCCTTCGGCTCAGGTCATGATCTCAGGGTCCTGGGATCAAGTCCCTGCTGAGCAGAGAGCCTGCTTCCTCCTCTCTCTCTCTCTGCCTGCCTCTATGCCTACTTGTGATCTCTCTCTGTCAAAAAAAAAAAAAAAAAATCCTTTTAAAATCTAAAATTCATTTTTCTTGGATTGATTATCTAATTCAGATTGTATTTTATTTCAAGGGCTCCTGGGTGTCTCAGTCAGTTAAGCGTCTACCTTTGGATCAGGTCATGGTGTCAGGGTCCTGGGATCAGAGCCCCACATTAAGCTCTCTGCTCAGCAGGGAGTCTGCTTCTCCTTCTCACCCTCCCTCTGTGCTCTTTGTCTCTCCCTATTTCTCTCTCAAGTACATAAATAAAAATCTTTTTTAAAAGATTGTATTTTTTTTACTTTTACTTTTATATTTTTTATAAACATATATTTTTATCCCCAGGGGTACAGGTCTGTGAATCACCAGGTTTACACACTTCACAGCACTGACCAAAGCACATACCCTCCCCAATGTCCATAATCCCACCCTCTTCTCCCAAACCCCCTCCCCCCAGCAACCCTCAGTTTGTTTTGTGAGATTAAGGGTCACTTATGGTTTGTCTCCCTCCCAATCCTATCTTGTATTTTAATTCTTAAATAAGGTTATTTGATTATATATTCATAAATGCATAATTAACAATATACTTAATAATACAAATAACGATTACTGCTTTCTAGCAATAAACAAAAGAGACAAATCCTTGCTCTTGGTGCCTTACATTTTAGAGGTTTCATAAAAAATAAATAAAAATACTATGTAAAATACATATTATGCTAGATAGTATTATATGTTATAGAATGTGGGGTTTTTACTTGAGATTTTTATCATGTAAATATTAAACATTTTGCATGGAGTTATGAGAAGGGTTAATACAAGAGGTGAACTTTTGTTGGAGACCTAAAGATAATAACAATGCTATACTTGCTTGTATCTCGAGAGAGAGTCAGCACAAATGCTCTGAGATAGTAGTGTTTCTGGTCAACTGACAGTGATGAGATCAGGATCACTGAAGTGTTGCTTCTTGCGCAGAAGATGAGTGGAAAATGTCACAAGGATAAGGAACCTACTCTTCTCAAAGTGGAATGAGAAACAGAAGTTTTTAGCAGAGGTGTGTTGTGCTCAGCTGTGTTTTAACAATGGTCTTGAAGCCCTTTTTGCTGAGAACAGACTGAAGTGCGCTAGATGGAAAGACTAGGAGAGCAGACAAGTTGTTCCTGCTTTAATAACAAGGAAGGAACTGAACAGGACCAGACTGTAGGTCAGAGCTAAAGAGGAGTGCCTAAATGATAGATATCTTCTAAAGTCAATTGGGTAGAGTTTTCAAACAGACCTCTTATAGGATCCGAGAAAGAGAGATTTGTTGAATTCACCAAGGATTTTGGCCCGAATGATAAAAAGAATGGGCATGCCTTCAATGGACATGAGAAAAATTGATGGAGAAGCTTTGGGAGATCACCAGCAGCTATGTTAATGTTCAGATGCCCATGTGTTATACTACTGGAAATGTCAAATCAGATGCACACTTCTGCAGTTCAGGGAAATTGTCAGAAAAAAAGATTTCTGAATATTCTACTATTGATGTTATTTAAAATCATATAATTGGGGGTGCCTGGGTGGCTCAGTGGGTTAAAGCCTCTGCCTTTGGCTCAGGTCATGATCCCAGGGTCCTGGGATTGAGACCTACATCGGGCTCTCTGCTTAGCAGGGAGCCTGCTTCCTCCTCTCTCTCTCTCTGCCTGCTTCCCTGCCTAGTTGTGATCTGTGTCTGTCAAATAAATAAATAAAATCTTTTAAAAAATTATATAATTGCATGACAAATTAAAACAACAAATAAAATGCTTTAGCCTTGGGACATTTTGTGTGCTTGTCCAGTAAGTTCATAAGCCAGTTACAAACATAAGACAAATACACAGAATGTAGTATGAGTGGCACAAAATAATGATATAATACTGATGTCATTATTAGTAACAATCACTTCTCTATCAACAAGAGAAATGGAATGACCCCAAATATTATATGACAGAGGGGATTAAAATGTATATTAGGGTTTGAAAGTAAACATTTGAAAGAGTCAGAAGATCAGAAAAAGCAACCAGGGAAGCTGAAACCGTGGAACTGATGCGTAATTAAGAATTCATGGAAAACTTCAAGAGACATTATTTGCGTCATGATATAGCACTACAAAGTGGGGGAACTCATGGAGAATTCTGTGGAGGTCACTGCCTCTTCTGGGATGGGATATAGAATGAAAGGAACAAAAACCATGATATGTTGGGACCCACATGCCAGCGAGGTGTCTCTGGAGCCTCAGTATTTCTAATAATCATAAACTTCTAAGGATACTGGTCACTTCTGCTTTTCATATCTCTTAAAAGCACCAATTTATTGACAAAAATCTAACCTGGATTATATAGAAATAAGATTTAGAAATTGTACCCGGCTTAAGAGCTGAGCAATGGTAAAGGTAGAAACTCAGTACTCATATTCAGTATTTAACTTCTCAACAAAGACATTGGCAATGCCCTGTTTTCACCAAATACAATACAACTAGAGCTTAGACAAGAAAGACATACTAACCCTTACCCCTAAGAGTATTTACAGCATCCTACTTAATTCATCTTTGAATAACATTCATTCTTTTAGCTGATCTATAACTCCTTTAATATTAAATAGTAATATTAAAAATTTTGAAATTAAATATTGAGATACAGGGTTAATCACTCCTAATATACTTTATTTTGATAATAAAAGAGAGGGGCAATACAAAAGATTTGGTTAATATTTACAAATAACTTTTCAACCAAACCAAGGAAGTTATGCTTATAAATCCTTATTTCTTAAACTATTCAAATGAAAATCTTAACAAAACAAGTGGGTGGACACCTGGGTTGTTCAGTCTGTTAAGTGTCTGTCTTCTGCTCAGGTCATGATACCAGGGTCCTGGGGTTGATTCCCACATTGGGCTCCCTGCTCAGCAGGGAGCCTGTTTCTCCTTCTTCTGCCACTACCTCTGCTTGTGCTCTCTCACTCTCTCTCTCCAAATAAATAAATAAATAAATGAAACCTTTAAAAAAGGAAAAAAAATGCTCAAATGGTCATAGCAGGTATTTATACATTCTTTCTTCCAGGGAATATTCCATATCTGCTTTGCTCTAAGCAAGCACACCAAATATTTGTGATCCTCACTCTGTAGGTTGGTGTGATTAGTGGTCATCTCTTCAACATACTGTTAATTTTATTACCACAAGCTTTAGAGTAGTAAGAGATCTCCTTGAAAATATTCTGATTCTAAGTATATTTCTCCCTGCCCACATTGTGCAATAGCAACTCAATTTTTCTTTGATAGTAAGAATTCATCACTGAGGCCAATACAGTAAAATTTCTGTGTCTGCTGACCCAACAGAGTGAGGAACCCAAAGTGGTTAAGTGGCATCTCAGCTTCTAGTTAAATGTAGTCCTGACCCTTCTTGTTGACTTTCTTCTAACCAGCAGAAACTAAAGGACAGTGAAACAAAAATTTTGGCTAGAGCATGAAAAAGGACACTTTTTTTTTTGCTATTTCTACCATTTCAATTATATCTGTGTATCCCATGAATAGGAAAAATTTCACAATACATTGATCACTGTTCCCATATATATGTGTATACTTAATAAATCTTTGAAAGGACACTCCCCTACTCTACCATTTTTTTTTTTTCAGAGAAATGGTAACCATAAGACCAGTAAAGTCCATAGGCACAGGTCTCAAAGCATTTGTTGTACAATAAAGTTCTTTGTCAGAAGTACTGATATGTGGGATACACAGTAGTGAATAAGACATTCCAAGTCAATGGATGGTGATTTTCACATAAATATTAAAGTCAGAGAAAATAAACTAATATCTAGAGTAAATGTTTATTCAAATGAGAACAAAATACCCTACCCATATACCTCATGTTGGGAGAAATCCTGTGTAACAATCTACCACCAGGCTGCTACTCTGGGGGAATGAAGACTTACTGGAAGCCCATATTGATTTCTTCTATTTGTAAGTTGGCAATTCAACACGGGCTAGAGCCATATCAGCTTGAGAAATGGAAATCTCAATTGCTAAACTCATGCACAACATGCATTCCTGTTCTTATGTCCAAGTTGCTCAAAATGTCCGTTAAACAAGAAAAGTGATCCAGAAAAGAACCAGACTTACATCTTTATAATTAATGATTTTGCCCAGCTGATAATTGAGTTTTTATACAATGGTTACAATTGGTAAGCATCTGACTAAAGCAAAA
The DNA here is from genome assembly GCF_022355385.1 of Mustela nigripes. Classification (NCBI taxonomy): domain Eukaryota; kingdom Metazoa; phylum Chordata; class Mammalia; order Carnivora; family Mustelidae; genus Mustela; species Mustela nigripes. Next base: position 198,358,446 of record NC_081558.1, read on the forward strand.
AGAGGTCATTTCATCAATTGCCCAACTGTGTGTCTTCCATGCCCTTGACCATCCAGCCAATTTATTAGTTACAGCCTCTAAATCAATATAGATGTGAATTCTTTACCTTCTCTTGTTCTAGGTGAGATTAAAAAAACAGATGTCCTACTTAAACATTTGTCCCTGGAAGGATTTTCCTTCACCACTATACTTCAGGACATCTGCAGGGTAAGGTTATAAAGATGAAGTAACTTACTTTCAAGTAAGTCAAAATATTGTACAAAACATCTCAAAATCCAACATGATTTTTTTTTTATTTTTTTCTGGTAAAATTTAACTGGTAATGGAGAACTCCCCTCGAAGCTATGGGCATAGGTTGGGGAAGAAGTATGTATTCAGTAGGAGTTTAAGCAAAGAAGGCAGAGCCACTTACTTGTCAAACATATTTAAACTGTGGGGACTGAATAAGCTTGATAATAGATAACTACTGTCTTGTATGGGCCATCATCTTTATTAATACCCAGTTCATGATATGTGGCTCAGATTGCATAGTTAGTAGTTTGGTGGCATATGTTCCAGTAGCCAATCTCTTCTAGGACTCCATAAAAGTCAGATGCTTTTCTTGAAAGAAAAATACCTTTTTCAGATGATGGCATACCTTTGTTCCCAGATTCCATAATTCTGCACTGTAATTCATATATAGAAGTTTGCCAAAGTCTCCATGAACATGTTTAACTTATGGATACTTCAAGAACTATTGGGTAATAAGGAGCAGAGATTGGATTGGTTGGAGAGCTTTCTTCTGATTTGGGTCTTAATCAAAGCCAGCAACCTCTCAGTTTTCTTAGTAAGTGGGTTGATAAAAGTTGCTTCCAAGAGCAAATCAGCTCCTCCAAAATCAAAAGATGCCTACTAGTGTTATATTTCTTTCCCAGTGCTGGGGATGAGTAGGGGGAGAGGCGGAGGCAGCAGATGCAACAACTTACAAGGAGCATCTGTGTTATTTGCTACTTTCTTTTCTTTAAGTCTATCATGCTATCATTATGTAGTGGGCAAGTAAGACAAGTCACCACTGTGTATATCGTTACTTCCAACAAAGGAACTCATTGCACACCATGATTCATATAGCAGACCAGAATGGTAAAATGAGCAAAAGGATCTCTGTGAAAGAGGTCATAGCAGAGGTATGGAGAGTTTATGTACCCCTAAGACTGGATTGAAAATGGTCTTATTCAGGTGGAAGCAAGTGGTTTCTGTTAATCTTTATTAACAGGAAGAGTGGAGAGAAAAAAAGTTCAACAGTTTAGTGAGTGCATTTCAGGTATCCGGACCGCTCACTGATCTGCTTCAGAAAATAATAGCAACAAAAAATACCAAAAACATCAATTGCAATTGGAATTGCTACTTGACTATATTTATGACAATTCACTACCATTCTCCAAGACCATTCTATCTTCTGTAGAAACTAAATAAGCAGCTTTGTTTGAGATGTGTAAGGATAAAAATCCACACACTAATTTCTAAAATTTCTCAAGAAATGCAATGCTGAGAAAATTGCCTGGAAGGAAAGAAGCTGGGAGACCACTTTGCTTGGTTTTTCCCACTTTAATATACATTATATTTTAGGTCAGTGAGACAGAATAGATTCTATTTTTTTTTAAATGGAAGTTCTTTTGGTAGCTGCATATGTCTATGCTAATGATATGTTCTGGAACTAAGGAACTACTATGGGGTGCGTATGAAGGACCACACTGAACTAAATGTGAGATGGACCTGAGCTGAAATTCCATAAATAATCTTATCACCATAAATCTTTATGTCACCTATATTGACTAGTTGTAACACTAATGATTACAAACAGTAACCCAACAATTTATAACATATTCTTTTCCTCAGTTTCCATAGAAAATGGCCATATGACCCTTTTGCGAAGACCAGAAGGAATACTTACAGTAAATATTTTGGGCATGTGGTAGGGCTCTTCCTTAAGGGAAGCCACTTCCACCTTCATTCAAGATTCTGAATTTGCAACTGTAGTCATTTCTGGGGATGTGGTAGGGGCTATAACTCTACTGATTCTACTATATTTGTCAGATCTGAATATTTTTCCCTTATGAAAATCAGGAATAGTTTTATTGGTTAAAGAGCTATTTTATTTCTAAGGATGTTATGATAAATTGGCCACCACATAAAATCTCTGTGCATAAATCCCTTCTAATTAGTGCTTTGATACTACCTTTCATTAAACTAACCTTTGCTGCCTTGTCTTTGGCAGTAAAATGTCACTAACTCTCCTCTGCTACCCTGAGATTAGCTCATCTCCACCGTATTCAAGGAGCTTGCATAGATGTGAGTAACTCACACATTCTTGGCCTGCAGAGAACAACCACCACAATGTGTTTCCAAAAACCTCTATGAGGGGTGTCTGTAGAATCTCATTATTGTGGCTGAGCCAGTCATGCAAATATATCCATTCTAGCCATTGGATACTTTCCTCTATAACATACCAGGGCAATTCTAGTATTATAGCTTCACTTAACAAAGGCTACTGAAGGGTCAAGAATGGTCGTCTAATAAAATATTTGAAGTGATCCAGGATTACAGTACTGCTGTCCTACTTTAACATTCTACTGTATATGTTACTTAATTTTCTGTCAATAGAAGAATGAAGGTATCTTGCAATTCTTTTGGTGAGCATGACACCATGTCTTTGTTACACTTTGTAACTGTTTCCCAACTATGTGTCTGTTCATAGTTCTAGAAGCAATGAGAGTTGGAAGGGGTTGGATATTTAAGAGAATCAGCATTTCTCATTAAATCAAGAATCTAATAAGAAGTCACTTTCATGGCATAATATGGACATTCTGATAGTTGTATTTTGATTGTACTCTCAGAAACTGGGTAAGTAATTACAGGATGATTTTGCAATAAAATAACATCATTCTGTGAGTGGCTCAGTCTGAAACTGCATTTATCATATGAGATTCATAAGATTCTGCTTTAATTGGTGGAAAACAATTTTCTTGTGTCCTCAAAGATTAGTATTAGCTCAGATTCATGATCCAATCATTTCCAAATTACAAGGAAGCTTTCATATCTCCAGTTAAGAATAAACCTGATAAGTAATCCTAGTATTATCTTGCCAAATTTAGGAGGAAGATTTATTTTAAGTATCTGTATTCATAGCACAGGGAACTTTCCCAAGAATAAACTTCCTTCTGTTGATGCAGCATTGAGTCTGCGAAATGACTCAGGTATGGAAATTGAGGATGCGAACTTGTGATTGGGTCTTTTAAGTCTCTATATTCCGTAATATAAACTATTTTCAAGTACAGTAATAAAGAGTATTTGTGATAGGCCTATTTATGTATTTCCTAGGAACTCTATAGCTTGTCATTAAATGGCTATGGTTATAAGTCTCTGAATGTCCTTTGTCACTTGCACTTAAATATTGTTTCTTTGTTATTACTGTCCAGGATTCTATCATTCTAGTCATACCAGCTGATTTCAATACCAAGAACTCTTACCTTCTATTCCACAACTAATAAAAGTTTGGACTTCTGCAGTATTTTTAACAGATTCTCTCACCACTATGCAGTAAATGACTTAGGAATAAATGTTTTCTGAGTCAAATTAACCAGTGAATGAGTGATTCACATGTGAAAAATCCACTCCAGCAGTATTACCACTCAATGTAAGTAATCGATTCCTTCCTTTATGTTATTGAAAGAAATTTTAGCAAATATATTTAATTGAGTCTAAGCCATCTCCAAATGTAGATATTAATTAACTAACTACAATTAAGTTAATCCATATCAATGATTACAACATTTCATACATTTTTTGATGGTTCAGTAACATTTATTTCAACAAATATGAACTGCAATTAAGGAAAAATGCAACCTTTGGGGTGTAAAGTTGGTGAAACAGGAAAGAAGATAATAATGGTTGCAGGAAATCCACAAGAACAGCAAAAATTGTCTTTTTTAGAAGCTATGGATATTCCATATCTGATAGGTAGCTGTCAAAGAATTTTCATTTCTCCAAATTTTTAATCTATTTTTTAAATTTTTCTCCATTTTTGCTGTTATAATACAAAGAACTCCATCATAGTTTTGATTCCATTTTTGGCAATGACTCTTCTGTGTGCCTTTTATTTTCTAATTGCACTGAGATCTATGTTTGTTTCATTCAGCTGCTTCACCATCACATCTTTGAGATCTTAAGCTCATGTTAACCTAAGGTTCTAATCTTTATCACAGGAGGCACTTCAGGGAATTTTTCTGTCACTTGTCTCTTTTAAAAAATATATTTTTATAGAGCGTATCATGCTTAGCGAAATAAGTTAGGCAGAGAAAGACAACTATCATATGATCTCCCTGATATGAGGAAGTGGTGATGCAACATGGGGGCTTCAGTGGGTAGGAGAAGAATAAATGAAACAAAATGGGATTGGGAGGGAGACAAACCATAAGTGACACTTAATCTCACAAAACAAACTGAGGGTTGTTGGGGGGGGGGTTGGGAGAAGGGGGTGGGATTATGGACGTTGGGGTGGGTATGTGCTTTGGTGAGTGTTGTGAAGTGTGTAAACTTGGCGATTCTCAGACCTGTACCCCTGGGGATAAGAATATAAAAATTTTAAATATATATATATATATATTTAAATATATATATATATATTCAGTATTTTTTTAGATTTATGTACTCTTCTTCTTTATAAGTGTCTATAGTTTCCAGATTATGTCTTTCCAGTCTAATCATATTTAAACAGGGATTTTGGTAGAACATACACAGTGCACAGATATGTTATTTTCTTCATTGTAAGATAGATGCAATTACATATAACTACTGTATTTGCCCACCTTCAGAGCCACACACTTTAGGGAATATAATTTTAAATTTTGTGTTGCCTGGGAGTGGGAATAAGATTGGGAAGAAATCGCAGGTCTTATTTGCAAATAGGGCTTTACTTTATTTAAAAAAATTATTAAATCATCTATATCAGAGTCGCCAATAGGCAATTTTATCTTATTTCCTTGTTTTTTCACTTACTTTCATAACTCAGTATAAGCTCTATAAAGTGAAAAAGTCACCATATACCTTTCTAAGGTATTAAGGTTTTTCTGCTTTTGTTGACTTTAGGTATAAACTTAGATTATATAACAAAAGGAAGAATTGAAGTCTCAAATTTAAATTTATAAATAAATACATATCATTTCTAACATTTGTCAATATGGAAAAGTATAAGATATCTAAAGACCAATGACATAGTACAGATTAGAAACACTTGCCTTAAGGAAAACCTTAGTAAAAGTGGATAGCCACATATAATGGTTTATGCATAAAAAGAGAAAGGAATAAATGATATATTTTTCATTATCAGGAACCCCTGTAAATATAATTAAGCATTTATTTAGACATGAGCATCAAACCATTTGTGTCTTCCCTTTGGGTTTTAACAGGGAGCTGATGCTGTGAACCATACGTACATATTTATAAATAGCAAACATTAACTCACTTGCTTTGCAGAAAGTATCACCATAATGTTGAGTATAATTTTTATTAGTTCAGGTTCATTATCTTAACAATTTCAAAGAACAGTATTCTCCATGAGATGCTGTAGTCCTACATCTTGTTAAAACCAAAAGTTTAGCATACTGGCTAAACAATACTACTCTAGATATTTCTGTTTATCTTCCCTTTGAAAATCATATCCTCAGAAATTCCATATATAGTGGAACATTGTTAAGAGTTTAGCTAAGTTACTTCATGGTATTGCTGCCCCAGCATCCATTTCATTTGGCCAGCAGGCCTACAGGTTGCTTTAATTATTAGTCTCCTCAGGCAAGTACATGCCCTTGGTAACAACCTGCATAGCTGTAAGCAAATGTAAGCTCCTTATATGACATTCCCAACAGCCCTTGTGTTTAACAGTCTTCTCTGCCTCCCAGCACCTTCCCCTTGTGTGTCTCTAGGAATAAGATCCCTCTGTGTATGACTTACTAAACCTGCTCTCTCTCTCTCTCTTTTTTTTTTTTTTCCTAAGATTTTATTTATTTGACAGAGAGAGGCACAGAGAGGGAGGGAACACAAGCAGGATGAGTGGAGTGAGAGAAGCAGACTCCAGGCAGAGCAGGAAGCCGGTTGTGGGACTAGATCCCAGGACCCTGAGATCATGACCTGAGCTGAAGGCAGACACTTAACAACTGAGCCACCCAGGTATCTCATCTTTTGTTTTTTACTGACCAATCTGGTCTTAGTGCAGGAATCCCAAACACTCCATCCACATATTCTAATAAAAGCATGTTCCTAAGGTCCTGTCTTCACTGTCTGAGCACAATGACCTGACTTTCCCTCTAGCTCCCCAAGGCATGCTGAGTATTTCTTCAGGAACAGTGAATATTAAGCTTCTCTATTTTAATTTATCCTGGGCTCTATTGTTGAACAAACTGCTCACAAGACTTCACTAGTGCTCCACTTAACAAGGGGTTAATTTGGAATATTCAAAACAAATATGTAGTAGTCGAACAAAAAAACATTTTTTATTCTGTAAATTTACTAGTAAATTTAATGTAGGAGAAACATGAATATAGATAGATAGATAGATAGATAGATAGATATATCAAGATAAAAGTTGTGAAAATATATACACCACTACAGATCAGTGCCTCTTATTTTTGAGCCAACTGCAACCACTTTTTGTTTGTTTGAGATTATCATTTACTTAAAAAAAAAAAAAAAGAATTTATTAATATACAGGATCCCTGGGATGACTAGGTGGCTCAGTTGGTTAAGAGTCTGCCTTCAGCTAGGTCATGATCTCAGGGTCCTGGGATCAAGTCCCACATTAGGATCCTTGCTCAGTTAGAAGCCAGCTTCTTCCTTTAACTCTGCCTGCCTGCACACACTCTCTCTGTCTCTGACAAATAAATAAATAAAATCTTCGAAAAAAAAAAAAAAAAAAAAAAGAAAAGATAAGGACTACCTTCCAAGGTTGAAACTAAAAGAAATAGAAAATTAAAGCAGACTGATTATTAGTAATAAAGTTGAATCATTATTCAAAAAAATTGCAAACAAAAAAGTCCAGGACAGATGGCTTCACAAGTGAATTCTACCAAACATTTATTTTTTTTTTGTACTGTGTTATGTTAGTCACCATAAAATATAAGAAGAATTAATACCTACTAATCTCAAACTACTTCAAAAAATTGAAGAGGAAGGATCGCTTCCAAACTCACTCTATGAGGCCAACATTACCTTGATACTAAAACCAGATAAAGACACTAACAACAACAACAACAAAAAACAACAAAAATAAATAAATAAATAAATAAAATAGAAAGAAAGAAAGAAAGTTGGAATTGTTTGAATTATACACAAAAATATAAATAGTATGTCGTTAAACAAATAAGCATTGAAAAAAAAATCAATTCTTAGTAGCTGTGAATTAACCCAGTGTTACTCCCTAGATCTTGGTGTTGTTAGGAGCTAGTTGCCACTAACTAGGATTTGGTGTCCTCTTACTGAATGTAGACAATTGCACAGAACACCACTATAAGACAATTCACAGTGTGTGCCATGATGAACTAAAACCTAACCAAGTCACTGTTCAGACATGGAAAATAGCAAATATTTCCCTCTCCCAGATGACTACAGAATCTCTCCAATTAAAAGCTCAACTCCATTTTATTTTTCTTCCATTTAGATTAAATGGTTTAAGACACACAATCTTATCCTTATCAACTTTCTTTTTTTTTTAAGATTTTTATTTATTTATTTGACAGATATCACAAGTAGGCAGAGAAGCAGGCAGAGAGAGAGAGAAAGAAGCAGGCTCCCCCCTGAGAAGAGAGCCTGACGTGGGGCTCAATCCCAGGACCTTGGGATCATGATCCGGCTGAAGACAGAGGCTTTAACCCACTGAGCCACCCAGGTGCCCCCTTATCCAACCTTCTGATCACACATATCCAAGGCAAATCCTGCTTCCATTGAAACAGCCTTAAATTATCTAAAAATGAGCCCAGATTCCTTTTTTTTTAAGTTTTATTTATTTAAGTAATCTCTATACCCAACATATGGGTCTCAAACTCATGACTCCGACATCAAGAGCTGCACCTTCCAGCCAAGCACCCCAATCCAAACTCTATAATAATTTTTTCTAACAACATTTTAATGAGACCACTCCTCCCCCAAAATTACCTGTGGTAATTTGGTAGTGGGGATTTTCTCTTGCAATGAAACCACTACCCTCAACTTTATTTCAATACGGGCGTTTTTGACAGTGTTCTTTTGGCTGGAAGGCATTGGAAGAGTCCCGGTAATACTACAGGAGTTCAGCTGTTTTGGGTTCCATGAAGAACAAGGTATCATCAACTGCATCACTTAGGATTCTAAAAGCAAAGGGGTGGGGAAAAGATTAGAAAGAATTAATGAAAGGATCATTTACTAATGTGTGGAAAGGGTGAACAGGACAGAAAGAGATTGTGAGCCATCCAGAAATACAGTTGCAGAGAGGTCTGAGGAAGTTATTTCTGGCACCTCGTGCCAAGAATATAGGAACTACCCATCTGAAGCTGTGGTCTTCAGCGGAGAAATACAGCCATTACCAGAACATTATTTCAGGATAAAAGAGGAAGATAAAAGATCCTGAACCCTTTTCTCCTCACCCCTATATCTACTGTCAATAACTCTCTCTGATCAAACCCATCTGGGAGACAAAGGCAGGAGCTTGTGGATGATTAAGTATGTACATCAACGACTATCTAGGGCACATGCAAGTTTGGATAAGGTAGAGGTTGTGGAGCATTGCGTCTGGTGGGTAAATGGAAAATATCCAGTAGATGAATTTTAAGTGGCTTAAACAAAACTGGTCATTTTTTTTAACCATGTAAAATTTCAAGATAAATTTCAGGAACAGGCTTCGTTTTATGGATTTACGACCAACACGGTCAGCTAAAACACCATACTCAAAAGGGTGCTGGGCTTAGGCTATGCTGTCACCATCTTGCAATTCTTGATAGTTCTTTCTTAGATTTTGTGTCTTGAAGATGAAGTCCTTTAGGGCAATGGACTATGCAAGTGAGGAGTGAAAATACGTACAAGTTAAGAGGGAAACTGTAGGTTAAGAGGGAAAAGCTTTATATTTTGTTATATTGAACAACATTTTCCCCTATTTTATGAAGAAACTGGCTCAAATTTTTATTTATTACTATTATTTATTATTTTGCACTAGCCCTGCAAAACAATTTAGCCAGTGCTTTCAGCAGCTATAAAAACATATGCTATTGGAACTAGCTTTCTTGTGAATTGCGGGGTCTCCCTTTCTCCTATGTACAATATGTGGCATGGAAGCTCCAAGAATATGTTTTCATTCAGTGTTGATAAAACATAGAGGGAAAAAAAAGATAGCTTCTTCACATATGACTTCTTTATTATCAGGAAGAAAAACAGCCTCAGTCTCAGAGGTCTCTCAGTTACTCACCTTTCTGCTCCCCAAAGGTGATTCTTGCTCTAGAGAAAAGGAAGACAATAGTTTGAGGACTTGGCATTGTTCATTTCTAGTGAGGGAGACACTGAGAGCAGGAAAAGCAAGGACAAATTTATTTTGAGAAACTATGGACGATGTGTGCCACAGCTATGAATACCCATTAACTTACACAGACTAAAATAGCAAGTTGGTTGGTAAATTTGCTCACATTTTCTTTCTGTTAACGTTTCCTTCTTTGCCAATTGTTAACAAGTATCCTTAGATTTAACTATTTATATATCTTTTAATGATTTCAAATGTCTTCCACCATCAGTAAATAAAAACTTTATTCATCAAACTTACAAACAGATCCAGTATATAAAGAACACAACCTTCCTAAAAGGGCAGGTTTCCATAGGCCTATCTTTTAGTTATTATTTCTTTCTAAATATTTTAATTATTCAGTTTCAAAATACAGGTTTTTTTTTTAATTTGACCAATATCTCATATAAATGAACAAAGACAAATGAGATCTTTGTTCTTTTTTCTAGTGCCTTCATCAAATTAAATATATAATGTTCTACTCTAAATTGCAGAATAAGAGAGGACATTGTCCATGTGCATATGACACATTTTGAGATGCCAATAACAGGGAAGTTCAAGTAACTTATGTTTTAAATAACGGTAAGATACTGCCATGTCCTGTTTATTAAATAAAGGGATATTAGACAGACAGACAGACAGACAGACAGACACACACACACACACACACACACAGAGAAATAAAGATTCAGGAAATCGCTACTTTAAAGAAAACTCCAAATTTGTGATTAGAGGACTTATTTTGAGCTTCTAGTTTCTCAGAGCCAGAAATGTGACATTAATTTCTATTAGTATCTTATTGCTAAGAAGTAGATTTCACTTAAAACAATACCAAAGCATTGATTTTGTGACTATGAATTTGAGTATTAAGAATATAGATTTTTTATATGATAGGAAATGAATAGATATGAATGTGTCCCTCAGAAATATTTTGTCTGTCTACTTTTGTGTCTTACACATATGTGGAAGCACTTATTCTCAGTGACATGGTTAACATCACTCAGTTGTGACCACCCTTGAGTTTCTGTCACTCTTGTTTGAGGTTCTGTTTAGCTTTCCCCAGTTTACAGGACTGCACTGCTTGTGTCTTCTAGAATTGTCATAGATCTTGGACTCAGTAGAGCTTTCACGGTTTAATGACAATTCTTTGGTGCTTATTTTCTCCAGACCACCATAATTTTCCTTACTCTGACAGTTTTTTAGCTTACTTATTAATTTTCTTCTCATTCCCAGTATTTGGTATACCATATATATTTAATTGAAAAAAATCAAGGCCATCTTCTATTTTATTGCATAGCTCAAATTTCTCCTCCAACTATTTTGTACTTTTTGTTGCTCATGTTTATTGAAAAATAGGGAAAATATTCATTCCAGATGATAAACGTAATAACTTTAAGATTATTAGAGTGGTCTAGACAGAATTATTTTAAGCTAGTAGGAAAATTACTTAATTTACCCTTATCATTATGAACTAAGAACAAATCAATTGTCACATTTTATTTCATCAACTAGTTTGCACAGGAATTTCACAAATATATTCTCCAGTAAACGTTATTAATATTTTAGCAGTTAAATGAAGTTAGATTTAGATCCCGATGTTCAAAAGTTAATGTTTTTGTTCATATCGCTCAAAACGTATTTCAGTGTCATAACATAATAGAAAAAATATCCTCTATTATGCTATTTCTTTATTTTGCATGATGAGAATTCAAATCTTATGTATTATCACATATGTAGCTGAAAATAATGAAGGGTAAATAAGATACAGTACAGAGTAATTACAAAACAGTTAAAAATTATTTGTATAAACATACTAGTGAGCTTTTTAAGAGAAAATTTTCTACCTAATAATTAAAGTAGCTGATTGTATAATTTGAGCTGCTCAGCTTATTTATTTCCTGAGTTCTTTATTTTTAGTTAAATATTTCTGAATTAGGTCATATGATTTAGTGACCTTTAAAAAAATGTTTAATATTTGATTTTGCAACTTTTCTTTACTTGCCTTTTCTGCACTGCATGTTGTCTACAAATCCCAGTAGAGTTAATTGCCTAATTACAGAGAATAAAAAGGAATGCCTTTTGAAAGTTTTAAAATTTGGGTTTCCTACAGTGGAGATTTGACCTGACCGCCTGACCTACACAGTTTGTACCCATTAAAGAAGGAAAATAAGCATCTATTTGGGAACAGAATTTTAACCTGATAATAAGTGTAACACAAATGCTCCATAATTTTAAGTCATTTCATATTCAAGACTGAAGTCTGGAGCCATTATAGTGATTAATCCTTACGAGTAACCATTTATCTTCTTAGAAATAAGTTCCACTTCTATTGTTTTAATTGTTTTCTTGGTACAACTTAAACATGAAGCAGAAATCAGGCATTAAGAAAGTATTAACAGTACCTAGATCTACAGGCACTCTGGAGAAAATTTTCCAGCCACAGGATTTGATACGTTTTATGAACAAGACTTACAAATGAAGTCCATGTAAATGTACTTGGGAAAGATACACATTCCATCTGATGAAGACATATGTTTGAATATAGGCTTCATATGCTTTATCTGTGCACTAATCCTGCTGTCCCCTGATGTCTGTGGGCTCCGTGTATATGTGATACACTCACTTTAGTTTTTTTTTTTAAAGATTTTATTTATTTATTTGACAGAGAGAAATCACAAGTAAGCAGAGAAGCAGGCAGAGGAGGAAGCAGGCTCCCCGCGGAGCAGAGAGCCTGATGCGGGGCTCGATCCCAGGACCCTGGGATCATGACCTGAGCCGAAGGCAGAGGCTTTAACCCACTGAGCCACCCAGGCGCCCCTCACTTTAGTTTTATACAGACACAGGCTCATAAGCAGCACCAGAAGGCAAGATGGAAAGGCAACCATGCGAAACTCTTTAAATGATGTCATGTGATATGATAGAAAACCTGGAAAAAGGGGGTCAATTTCATCTGGGGTATTCATAGAAGGATTGATAGAGGAAATAAAATGTGAATGAGTGTTTAAATGGGAAAGAAATATTCATGAGTGCAAGTCAAGAGTCAAATTCAAAGCAGATACAAGTTTCCTGATATAGTAAGACAAATTATATAGGTGAAATAGAGCAAGATAAATAAAATGAGAGAAGATTTTGAGTTTTAATATTGCATGGAAAACAATATTTAAAGAAAGGTTATTTATTGGGATGCCTGGGTGACTCAGTCAGTTAAGTGTCTGCCTTCAGCTAAGGTCATGATCCCAGGGTCCTGGGATTGAGTACTGCACTGGGCTCCTTGTCTAGTGGGGAGCTTGCTTTTCCCTCTGCTTGCCATCTCCCCTTTTCTTGCTCTCTCTGTCTCTGTCTCTCTCTCTATCTCTGACAAATAAATAAATAAAATCTTAAGGAATAAAAAGTTAATCTGGTAACAAAAATAGTAGGAATCTAGCAGGTAGACATGGGAAGGAGAAGTAGAATTTAAGAAATTATAGATCAATATAATTTTTAAATGTTGAAAGATCTAATATTAGATGAATGCAGTATGTGACACCAAGGAATAATTATATATTAAGCGGTTGTTTTAATGACATGTGGAATTTTAGTGATTGATTAGCTTTAGTGGCCATGGGGAGGACCAGAATTAAATGCACTTGAAATTTTCAATTGTGGTGACTGGGGACTAATATAGTCATTGAATTAGAGTCAAATTAATAAAATTTTATTGAACTAAAATATGCCAATTGAAGTCATGTCATTTTATGTCATTGGGAAGACAATCCAGTAACAACTGAAAATGGAATGATGTTGCAACAAGGATGCTGATAGCTTAGATGAGTGATGGGTTAGGGGATTTCAAATGGCTTGAAATGCTTTAGAATGAAATTTTGTCAGAAGGCAGTAACAGACAGAAGATTGAGATTAGGAACTTCTTAGTTAAGAAGAGAGAATTAGCAGAGAAGTACAAAAGTGATGGGCCATGGTTCAAAAAAGGTGTGAAAATTTTCTAAAGGAAGCTTCTAAATCTGGGGTAGAAATTCAGACACAAGGAAGCTACATATATCAGAGATCATTAACATTAGTATTATATAAATTATTTAGGTTGTTTTCCAATGAAAAGAAATAGTATGTTTTAATTTAAAGTAAGTAGAGGTATGTCAAAGTTCTGAGGTACTAAAAAGATATTCTTTTCTGTAAAAGAAGATAGTAAATTATTTAAGAGAGGAGCTGAGCAATAAGGATTTCCAACCCCCTCCCCCAAAATCAATCTGTAGACAGGCTTTTTTTTTTTCCTTTTTCTACCATGTTTTTAGTTATAAAATGCTTCTCAACCTATTTTCCTGTTGTATCAGTTTATGGCCATTAATTTATTACACATATTTTGCTGCCTTTTAATCTCATTTCTACTTTACTTTAATTGGATAATTTCTTCAAATAATATAATAGTTTCAGAACTTAGATGGTACAAGTTTGAAAATGCTTAATGCTGGGAGTCCCAACCATGGTTTCTGAAGAAATTATCTCAAAGGAAACCACATTAGAAACACAAAATCTTAAATTAACTTTTTTTTCTATCACTTCCTTAAGTAATCTCCCAGTTTTTCAGGGAGACTATGGACCTAACTTAGGCAACTTCACTCTAAATTGCAAGACTACTTCTTATCACAAAGATAAAAAAAAAATTATTTTTCCTTTGATTAAAAAGAAAAAACTTGGATGGTCACCCCAATTACCTAGTGAATTTTGGATGAAGTGCATGTTACAAACAATGCTATGAAGTTCTTTTACTTGCAGACTTGTTATTGTTTGTCTTGAGAACAATATGGGATACATTGTATCTCCTTGGCTCTATAAGAGGGTGAGATTTCTGTTTGATTTTGCAAACTCTTGATGATTTTGCAAAATCATCAAGTTTTGATTAATATTTATTCAGTAACAAAATAGTTCTCTTCTCTTCTAAAATAGTATAAAATATAGTTTATTCAGTAACAAAATAGTTCTCGGTAGAGGTTTTCTAGAGTGTGGGCAGAAGAGGATGTTTTTAATTATATTTTGCAAATTGCATATATAATTTCAGAGAGTCAAATGTCAAAGCCAAGAACTTCTGTAGCCAGATTGCAAAGTTGGCACCTTTAACCATTTTTAATAAAAATACTTGTGAATAAATGACAGTACTTTGGGTAAACAAATCAGTTTCTTAGGCATTGTTACGGTCTCAATGTTTATGTCCCCACCAAATTCATAAATGGATATCCTCACCCTCAAAGTGGTGGTATTGGTAAGTAAGGTCTTTGGAGGGGGCGGGGGGGAGAGGGGAGGCGGTTATGCCATTAAGGTGGAGCCCTCATGAAGAGAAATAGTGCCCTAATAAAAGAAACTTGAGAGAGATCTCTAGTTTTTTCTACCATGTGAGGAAACAAGAAGTCCGCAACCCAGAAAACAGCCCTCACCTGACTTGCCTGCAGGCCTATCAAGGACTTCCAGCCTCCAGAATTGTGATAAAAAAGTTATTTTTGTAAGCTATTTGGTCTGTAGTACTTTGTTATAGCAGCTCGAATGGGTTAAGACAGGCATGATATAACACAAATCAGGAGAGAGTGAGATTTTTCTCCTTCTGCAAGGTGCATTAAGCATAAGAATTGGGGTGGGGGGGGAATTGGACACAATGTCCAGTGACATAAAAAGTGACAATAGCAGAGGAAAAGGAAGCTAAGTAAACTAATTTTTATGAGTACACAGAGATATTTTAATATGGGGAAGAAGGATGAAGGGATTTAAGCTTTTCGTTTTGTGATTGAGGTATTGAGACAAAAGTAAATCTTTTCCCCTCTATTAGCTTTCATACAAGCATCTAGATTACAACTTGTGTATACATGCTGTGTAGAATGCCAAACCATATGATACCTATTAAAATATTTGCCCCAAACTCTGTTCATGTATACGTGCTTTATTCCTTTTTTTTTTTTTTAAGATTTTATTTATTTATTTGACAGACAGAGATCACAAGTAGGCAGAGAGGTGGCAGAGAGTCAGAGAGAAGGGGGAAGCAGGCTCCCCGCTGAGCAGAGCCTGATGCGGGGCTCAATCCCAGGACCAGGCAGAGGCTTTAACCCGCTGAGCCACTCAGGCACCCCGCATCTTTTATTCTTCTTTTTTTTTTTTAAATATTTTTTTTTTTAATTTATTTGACAGAGAGAAATCACAAGTAGGCAGAGAGGCAGGCAGAGAGAGAGGAAGGGAAGCAGGCCCCCCTGCTGAGCAGAGAGCCCGACGTGGGACTCGATCCCAGGACCCTGAGATCATGACGTGAGCTGAAGGCAGCGGCTTAACCCACTGAGCCACCCAGGCGCCCCTCGCATCTTTTATTCTTAACTCAAAATTATAATCCTCAATCACAGAACCTTTAACTACCAGCAAATTTCTTGTCTTATTTATATTACAGTGAGGTAGTCTTGAATTTACTGATGCTTCTAGCAAAGGTTAGAGTAAAGGTGGTAACATTCACAAATTTTAACAGTAAAAATTCCATTGAAACTGTTTTGTACGATGAAGGGGATTTATTTCTAGGGAAATAATAGGAAAAGATAGCATTTGTCATGGAGACCACTCCAAGAACCATTGTGGAGGTTTAGAGAAAAGCATTGTAGTTATAGGAGCTAACAGTAGTGCAGAAATGTGGGAGATCAAGCAGCACATGGAAATTTGTATGAAATTTGCCTAATTAGATAAGTATACCCTGATCTCCTCAAGTAAAACATTCACAATACTTCTTCAAGGACATCACTGACTTTCAGGAATGAATGTCACCTGCAGCCTCACTAATTCTCTGTCCTGAGCAACCTAAACTTTCATTATCTAATAGCCTGCCTTCTGTCACTGACAGTTTTTTTATAGCCTTCATTCATTTAAAGCTTTCTCAAGCTCTTAAGTGTCTGTTTTTCAAAGGCATCTGATCACCCCCTTCAAGACTTCATTCTTCTTCTGTCACGTTTTGTCTTATTGCTAAAAGTGATGGGACCATTAGTAACTCATGGTCAAATAAACAGGAAAATAAGATGAACATATGTGACATGTGTAATTTGATGATATTGAGAATTTGTTCTCATATGAATTCATAGACACTACATCCCACTAAAACTTAAAGGAAAAAAATACTAAATTATCATAGAATTTAATAATGGAGTAAGGATGACACTAAAATATTTATTTAATTAACCTTGGCTTATTTTATATGACTTCAGCAAACAAGTAATTAACTTTTAGCCATCCTTGGGCTTTTTATAGTAAAGTAGGAGTATTTATAATAAATTTCCACTGAAGAATAGGTTATTTGTTGGCCATAATTTATGTATTTTTATGATGTTTTGAAAATTTAAATAAAAATGGTTCACAATTTCTTCACCACTCCCCCTGTTTTCTCAAAACAACTTCTAATAAGTTAGCAATAGATCAGGTTACTCTAGTTGTTCAATCAGCACTGAAACAACTGATTTACTGCTTCATAAACTAATTATTTTTGTTCCATTCTGTTAAATTCCTCCACCGTACTCCAAATTTCTAATTCAGAATAAAAATAACAAATGAATTATTTTGAATTCTTAGATATAGATCTTATTATATCTATTTAATGTAGTTTCCAAAGGTACAATTCACCTGTATTTTATATCACTAATCTTGTTACCCATGAAATGAATTCATAAAATGTATTTTTCTTATAATCAATCATTTAATATTAGATTAAAATATCTGCTATATCCAAACACCTATTCTAACAAAGCATAAAAGTAAAAGAACATATACTACTTTTTATTCAAAAGTTTAGAAAGAAACATAAGCATCATAAACAAAAAAAGTGATGATAAGTTCCCAGGAGAATTTAAAAAAGAGTATAGAGTATGATACATATGCACATGTGGGTAAAACATTTCCAGACTTGTTTCCATGACTTAAAAGACAGAGACTAGAATTTAGAACTTAAAACCACAGCGCCAAAATTTTTCAAGTTGTTCATATCTCCATACATTTATAGGAAGTTAACCCATTTTCATGAAAATGGATTCATATATGACCTAAAGGATTAAATATCTAACCTAAGTATAAAAGTTAAGTCTATAAGTAGAAAAACAGAGAAATAACTCATTGAAAAACTAGAGACACTGATGATATAAGACTATTTTGCTTTGTCCTGCTACTGTATATCTCACTTAAGTCTTTTGCTAGAGCAATGAGCATAGAATATAACACACATGTGAAGGAATCATTTATAGTATTTGGAAAGAGTGTAATAATATATTGAGTATATTGTCATGTAGATGAATCATTTATGTATATATTTTTTCTGGTACAAAGCTGTTTCTTGCATAAAAAATTAAATTAAGGCACTTCCACATATTGTTAAGATACAGAAAGATTTAAGAGATGACTGTTTCCTCATAATGAAGGGGAAATACCAGATAAGCTCATTCCAAACAAAAATGAGATGTGTGGTTTCTTTTACCTCTAAGGCCACAATGAAGGAATGAAGTGCCACAGAACATAATAATAAGAAGATATTGGAATTGCTGATGGTTCTTAATCTCCAAGTGTGGATTAGTGTGAAAGAATACAGTTTCAATGTCCCTCAGTCAATGGTACCATTCCTATTCCATGAGGCCTCAACTAGGTGCTTAGTAACAGCACATTGAAGATTCTCAGCTCTCAAGACAAGAGGAATTCCCCTGAGATATGTGTCTTCTTCCCCAATGACAAGGCTTCTGCAGAGGAAAAGAGCTCAGGAACATCACAATTTGGTGCATGGTCCTTTGGTAGTGTATTTTGGTATCCCACAGATGACTGGGTGTAGGGTAGCAGGATGAAGAGATAATTTGGAAGTGGGAAAAGTAGGAGATGAAGATGGAAAGCAAGGTGAATAGCACAGTAAAAAACAATCTGATAGGTTGCTGTAGGGAAACATCTTCTATAGAATAAAAAGCTGATATCTAGGTTGTAAAACATACAGACATCTACAAAGTTGATACTCAAATGTCAAGTCTTACTAAAAAGAAAGACTTAACCTGACTTGAAAATATTTGAAACTGGTAATAAATTGAACTTGAATAAAGCTGTAATCTATCAAGAGGTAAAACAGTTTATATACCCTGACCTACACTGAAAGGAATGCTCAAGACATTTGTGACAATTTAAATAATGTAATGTGTAAAATTAGAATCCTATAAGAAATGCATATAGAGAAGGTAGCAGAGTAGTTATTTGAGGAAATAATACCTATAAATTGTCAAATTTAATAAAGGACAATAACACATATCCAAGAAGCTCAGACAACACATAAAGCTTAGGATAAATAATAAAAACAACAAATACCTAGATAAAATGGAATACTAAGTATGGTGTTCACTCAAAAAATACATAAAAGGAGAAAAAGAAGAAAAAAATAATTAGGATAAATGGAAAAAATAATGAAAAGATGGCCAATTTAAATTGTACCATGCCAATAATTAAATTAAAGATGAAGAAATTAAAATTTTCACTTAAATAACAGAAATTTTTGCTTTAGTAGTAGAAGCTTCACATGAACATTATATACAAATATGTATTGGCTGCAAAAACACAATATAAATATAAAGCATGAAACAGACATTGGTTGAAGATAAGTAAAATGTTAGAATGAGATACGAAATAAAAAGAGCTTAAGAAAGGTATATTAATAATTCATATATTAAGTTATATTAATATCAAAGTAAAGTTGTTACCAAGTCATTTTATAAGGATCAATTTCTTTTTTTTTAAAAGATTTTATTTATTTATTTGACGGACAGAGGTCACAAGTAGGCAGAGAGGCAGGCAGAGAGAGAAGGGAGGAAGCAAGCTCCCTGCTGAGCAGAGAGCCTGATGCAGGGCTCGATCCCAGGACCGTGGGATCATGACCTGAGCTGAAGGCAGAGGCTTTAACCCACTGAGCCACCCAGGCACCCAAGGATCAATTTAAAAAAACAAAACAAAACAGAATTGTAATGGTGTTTACATCTAAAAAAGATAGAAAACTAGATGATAATGATATCCCACATGAACATAGTTGCAAAAGTCTTAAAGTAAGTATTGACAGAAATAAGGGAAGAAATATGGATAAGTCCACAATCATAATTGGATAAACACAAGACTCTCAGTAATTGATAGAGCAAGAAGATAAAGGTAGCATAAAATTAGTGTATGTGAGTAACCCTGCAACTCATCCTCACCTAGTGGAAATTCTTTTCGGATTTACACTGAACAGTCACCATTAATGCCAAAATAGGCCATATTTTGAGCCATAAAATGCCAGAGTTATGTTCATAAAATTAATATTGCATGCAGTTTGTGTTAGTATATTATCATAGAAATCAATCTCAGTTTTCTGAAAACTCCCAATATTTAGAAATTAAGCAATACCCTGCTAATACATATTCAAGTACTGCCTAGAGAGCTGATCAGCGTCATCATGTAAGGAAAGTACCTGAGGCTTACATCACCACACATTTTAATCGGGTATGTGTTTTAATTTGCAGGCTATTTTTACTGAAAGTAAGCCAATGCTCTGGCAGTTCATTATTCTTTAGATGAGTAAACTGAGAGAAACATTAAATCATTAGTATTAACATAGCATTCTCTAATAGAGATCCAAAATATACTAGACTTAATACACAAGCTGGAATATATCCTCATGTTAGATCTCCAAAGATGGTTCAAATGCAGATGCTCTAATTCACCCTAAGGAGGAAGCTTCCACCCACTCACTCAAAAGGACATTTTGCTTTATGTAGCAAGAGTTTAAAAGATTATTATTATTTATTAATCATTTTGTAAAGGTCATAGATAATTCGGTACCTTGGTCATCAAAGGGGAAGACAACAGAAATGAGAAAATGAGAATGGTAGGTTAGATCACTATTGCATCATTATTTTCAACCACACTGAAGAGGTTCAGCCAAATACATTAGAACTGGGGTTTGCCGACATCTTCCTGGGTCATCTAATTTATCATTCCCCATGCTCTAAGGTAACATAAAGGAATAGTGTGGGTGAATAGTCAGAAAAAAAATTAAGTACATGGACAATTACTCTGGCTTGTCTGATATAAAATCACAAAAATTTGTTTACCAAAAATTGCACCATTATTGCTTTTCATTGAATTATTTCATATATGCTGTCATGGTTTTACATGCTCTGTTGATTCCTTCCCAATTACAGAAATACTCATAAAGGTCTTAGATAGGGTATACAGATTAGTTTGGGAAGGAAGAAAGTGAAATAGGATTCAATGATCTCACTCAATAGATGAAACAGATATTGGTGTTGGAAGGTTTAAAGCAACTATAGTTTATGGAGTAGTGTTCTTTGGATGAGGCAATTCCTTGGAGGCAGTCATAGATATGTAAGAGTCCCACTGGAGTTTTTAGCTCAACACCTATTTGAACATGAATAGCACCAAGCACTGTGAGGCCTGGAAAGAAATTTTCTGGGGAAAGAAGAATAACTGGGGAGCTTAAGTCAGAATAATCTAAGAGGTCACACAAAGACAGCCAGTATTGAAACAGCACTTTAAATACACAGAAATTTATCAGATCCTGAAATGGCCACACCTAGGAACTGTGGTTTATTAGTTTTAGGGTAAAAGCTACTCTAAACCTATTCCAGGAGAGTTTTAAAATACGCACTTAAGAGTTCCAACTGATCTTTTAGTAATTTAACTATCAGAATGAATTTCAACATTCTTACAAGAATACAATAAAATATACTACTTATACTGTATAATTTGCAGATCGGATACCCCAAAGAAATAACCAAGCAGAAACACACGACATGTAACTTGGGGGTGGGGGAAGTCAGCAAAAATAGAAAGAGAAATGATAAAGAAATCAGCAGATAAATTTGTTGAAATGGCTATGATGCGTATGCTATGTATACCCATACTCAGTGTAGAAAATAAAACATAAATATGATGAGAGAACATCTTTTCATATGTCTGCTGGCCATCTGTACGTCTTCTTTGGAAAAATGTCTATTCATGTCTTCTGCCCATTTTTTAACCAGATTATCTGGTTTTTTTAGATGTTGAATTTTGTGAGATCTTTTTTTATTATTATTACTTTGTTCAGTTAGCCATTGTATAGTACACCATTAGTTTTTGACATAGGATTCAATTATTCATTAGTTATGTATAATACCCTGTGCTCATCATAACGCATGCCCTCCTAGTAAGGAGTTTTCTAAGTCCTTTATTTGGGAACTAACCCCTTTTATAAAATTTCATTGCAAATATCTTTTCCCATTCTGTAGGTTACCTTTTAGTTTTGTTGATTTTTTCCTTTGCTATGCAGGATTTTTTATTTTGATGAAGTCTCAATAGTTTATTTTTGCTTCTGTCTCCCCTGCCTCAGGAAACATATCTAGCAGGAAGTTGCCACAGCCAAGAGGTTACTGTCTGTGTTCTTCTCTAGGATTTTCTTGGTTTCCCATCTCAAATTTAGGTCTTTAAACCATTTTGAATTTATTTTTGTCTATGGTGTAAGAAAGTGGTCCAATTTTTTTTTCTTTTCCATAATGCTGTCCAGTTTTGCCAAAACCATTTGTTAAAGACACTCCCCCGCCAATTGGATATTCTTTCCTGCTTTGTGGATGAATAATTGACCATGTAGTTGTGGGTTCATGTCTGGGTTTTTTATTCTATTGATCTATGTGTCTGTTTTTGTGCCAGTGGATCACTCATCACTAGCGAAGTACAAAGAAAAACTACAATAAGGTATCACCTAACACTAGTCAGTATGGCTAAAATTAACAACATAGTAAACAACAGATGTTGGAGAAGATGTGGAGAAATGGGAACCCTCTTACACTGTTGGTGGGAATGAAAACTGGTGCAGCCACTCTGGAAAAAAGTATAGAGGTTCCTCAAAAAGTGAAAAATATAACTACATTATAATCTAGCAATTGAATTATGAGATATTCACCCAAAGGAAATAAAAATATATATAAAAATATAAATACATATTCTATATAATAATATATATTCTAAATATGTAAATATTTTCTATATAATACATATATAGAATTAGAATAAAAACATATACATTAGAATATTACTCAGCCATTAAAAAGGAATGAAATCTTATTATTTACAGCAACGTGGATTATACATGAAACTAGTGCTATACTGCATGTTAATTGGAATAAATAAAAACTTGGAAAGAAAAATATACAATTATAGAAAAGAAGATAGTCTTAAAAGACTTATCATTTATTTTAAAGAGAAAGAACACAAGCTGGGGGAGGGATAGGGGAAGGAGGGCAGAAAAACCATAAGCAGATTCCTTGCCTAGTGCGGAACCTAATATAGGGTTCAACCCCAGGAACCCAAGACCACGACCTGAGGCAAAACCAAGAGTTAGCTGCTTAACCAACTATGCCACTCAGGTGCCCAAGAAAGATATATATATATATATATTTTTTTTTTTTTGAAAGCCAAATATGACTTCTAGAAATTAAAAAAAAAAACCTGAAATTTAAGAGCATTTTAGACATTCTTGAGGAAACAACTTATTAAGTAGCAAACATAGAAACAGAAAATGTCTGAAATGAAGCACAAGAGAGAGAAAGCAAAAAAGGCTAAAATATTAGCCAGACCCTCTTTGACATGTGGAACAATTTCAAATAATCAAACTTACACATTACTTGAGTACAACAAAAAGAAGGAGGTACACAAAATAGTAAAGTAAGAAATCACTGAAAATTTTCCAAGTATATGAAAATTCTAAATATATAGTGCCAAAATATCAATGAATAAACCCAGAGCGCAATAAATATATAGAACACTACAGCAAAGCATACAAAATCAATTTACTGAAAGCCAATAATAAAGAGAAAATATTAAAATAGCCAGAGGTAAAAGATATATTTTGTTCAGAGAAACAAACATAAGAATGAAATATATGCAGGATCATATATGTGGCTCAGTTGGTTAAGCATCTGCCTTTTGGCTCCAGTCAGGTCCTAGGATCAAGTCCTGCAACAGACGGCCTGCTCAACGAAGAGCCTGCTTCTCCCTCTGCTTGCCATTTGCTCTGCTTGTGCTGTCTCTCCCTCTCCCTGACAAATAAAAAAAATAAAATAAAATCTTTTAAAAATAAAAAAATAATAAAAAACATACTTCATATTTGAAATGATGTAGATTAAAGAGAATGCAATGACACTTCTCCAAAACAGACAACTCCCAACTTATAACTCTGTACGCAGATAGAATATCTTTCAAAAAGATAAGCAGTAAACAAATTTTCAGACAAAAATACCTGAAAGCATATATTGCCAGTAAACTTTTGTTAGCACAAATTATAATTACTCATGAGTAATTATCATTTATCCCTCTGATGGATTAGGGTGATGACAAGGATAGCCATTCTATTCACATTGTACTGAGAACTCCAGCCAGTGCAATGAAGCAAGAAAAAACAAAAAAAGAAGTAGAAGTCAAATAAATTGAAAAGAAAGGACCAGGGTCACTTGGTTGGCTCAGTCAGTTAAGCGTGTACCTTTGGATCAGGTCATGATCCCAAAGTCCTGGGACCAAGCCATGCATTGGTCTCCTTGCTCAGCAGGGAGCCTGCTTCTCCCTCTGCCTCCCACTCTCCCTGCTTATTCTCTCTCTTGCTGACAAATAAAGAAAATCTTTAAAAGAGAGAGAGAGAGAAAAGAAACTAAACTGCTTTCCTTTGCAGATAGAATTATTTGCAGTTTTAAAAAATCCTGTAAACTACAAAACACGACTAGAACTGATAAGTTTAGTACTTTGCAGAAAACAAGCCAGGTCAATAATCCACATTAATTATATTTCAATATTTTAGCAGCAAAGGATTGAAAATTGAAAAACAAATCAATATGTACCATTTATCATAGCAACCCAAACCATGAAATACTTAGAGATAAATTTAATGAGATATTTTAAATAAAATATAATCACTTAGTAAACCACTGATGAGATAAAGTAAAACACACAGAGTAGAACGGTGTTGTCAGGGCTGAGTGGAGGAGAATCATGGAGTGAGTTCCTGTTCAACAGGCACAAAATTTCAGTTACAAAAGAATAAAGTTTTAGGCAGCTCTGGTTGCTAGAACAAAATACCAAGAGACTAGATGGCTTAAACAGCAGAACTTTATTCCTCACAGTCCTGAAGGATGGTTAAGTTAAAGATAAAGGTGCCCTCTGATTCAGTAACTGGTGAAACCCCTCTTCCTGGCTTGGAGACACCTACCTTCTGGCTATGTACTCAAGCTTCAGAGACAGACCATCCCTCTCCTTTCTCTTATTATAAGGGCACTAATCCCATCCACCCTCAGATCTAACTACCTTCCAAAGTCCCCATCTCCAAGTACCATCACATGGGTGATTAGCACTTCAACATATGAATTTGAAGGGACACAAACATTCAGTCCATAGAAAATTAGGTCTAGAAATCTGTGCCACATGTGCCTGTAGTTAACATTATTTTATTGTGCACTTAAATTTTGTTAAAGAAACAAGGAGGTAAGAGAGAGAAAAATATTGATTTGCTATTAAATTATGTGAACTTATACTGAAATCAATGTTATTAATATTATATATTAATTAATAGAGTTTTTAAAAACTACATTCACACATCTTAGTATTTTTGGAATAGCTTAGGTGTGCGGACGTTTCTCAACAGTACTTTATATGAAATCTAAGATTTACACTAGTATTTCCAATGAAAATTTAGCATTTAAGTTGAGATATATGCTGCAAGCATAACTAACATATCAGATTTTGAAGACTCTGTATGAAAAAATAATGTAACATGTCCTAGGAATTTTTCATGTTGAAATAATATTTTATGTATTTTGTTACACAAAATTTAAACACATGCTAATGCACACACACATTCAAATAAATGCAGAGATCTACTATGTTCATGAATTGGAATGCTCACTATTGTTAAGGTATTGAATCTCCTTAAATTAATCTTTTGATTCAATATGTACATATACATATATTTATTTATTACATATGCATATATTATTAAATATTATTTGTATTACTAAGGAAATAACTGCATATACATATATAACACATATGTTAACTAATACAAGTCAGGTTTAATAAGAAGTAAAAATTTTTTTTAATAGAGTTTATTTATTTGTGAGAGATACCATCTGAGCAAGGGCAGAGGCAAAAGAAGAGAGAAAAAATCTCAGACAGGCTCCATGATGAAGGTGGAAACCATCATGGGGCCAATCCATGACCCTGAAATCATGACCTGAGCCAAAATCAAGAGTCAGATACCTAACTGAATGAGCCACACAGCCATCCCTAAAATTTTTCTGATGTATTAATGGGAGTTATTACATTCTTTATTCCCATCTGCTTTTATCTCTTCCTATATCCACAAAAATTCAAAGTATTTTGTGTAACCCCCACCCCCAGATCTATGGGTCATCTTCCCATGAGCCCTAGGAAGACTACAGAACTCTGTTTTGTTTCTTAAGATCTTATTTATTTATTTGGCAGAGAGAGAGATCACAAGTAGGCAGTGAGGCAGGCAGAGAGAGACATGGGGAAGCAGGCTCCCTGACCAGCAGAGAGCCCGATGAGGTCTTTGATCCCAGGATCCTGAGATCATGATGTGAGCCAAATGCAGAGGCTTAACCCACTGAGCCACCCAGGTGCCCCAGAAATCTGTTTAAATTGAGAATCCTATATTTCAAATATAATACATGGATAACAAATTAGAATTTGTCTATTCTTTATAATCAAAAGGAGCTCAATAAAAACTCCTTAATAATATGATTAAAATATATTAATATTAAAATCTAATATTAAAAGATATTTAATAATATGATTAAAAGAAAAACTGTTGAAACCCAATGATACACTCTAAACAAATGCCTCTGTATGTAATGGATTTTATAGATTCAAATTAATTAGGTGCATTTTGTATTTCTGATTTGCTATATGCTATGTTGATGAAAAATATATTTTCTGGATAATTTAAAAGGCAAATTAGCATTGATAATGATCTTAAGAAATGCTTTATTCCTTATACAACTTAAATTAATAGGTATGAACATTTGAGTTACTATAAGAGAATTTCTGGCATTTCCATATTTATTTAAATAAGGTTATTGTTCAATAATGTATCATATCAAATGTATGGGAGCAAATTCCTATATGTAGTCCCCAGGACAACCAATTTCTACTCACTAGGACCATGAGGTAATCAGAAACCGGAAAAGTTATTACAATTATCACAAAAGTCATGCCTCACGTGTTTCTATAATTAAATTCAAGTAAAAAGATGTTTTGAACTGTTCTATAACTTGTATTTGATGAGCATTTATTATTTATATACTTAAAATAATTCTTTAATAAATTTACTAAATTATTCTTTAATTAATTTAATTGATTAAATTATTTATATGGTATATATTTATAATGTTAAATTATTCTTTACTAAATTTACTAAATTATTCTTTAATTAATTTAATTGATTAATTAAATTATTTATATGGTATATATTTATAATGTTAAATTATTCTTTATTAAATTTACTATATTATTCTTTACTAAAGAAATGGCAAGAAACACTTGAAATTTATTTTTTCATTTCATCTGTTTTTTTAATCAATGATATTATTTGTAGACATTTTCATTAGTGTATAATTTGACTGTATTATTAATCTGTGTTATAGACGTATATGTATTTAATGTAAAGAAATTACTAAATATAAAAATATAAATGTGGATCTAGTTTCCATTCCAACTGTAGAAATATAAATTATTTTTGCTTACATACATGTTTTTATTTTTAAGATAAAATATAATTTAAATGGTTAATAAGGTATACATAAAAATGCAGAAATCTACATAAAAATAGATTATGACTTTATCTTACACACATATGAGTCATAATCTAATTGTTCTTTTGACTAAACAAATTATTTTTCCATATAGATTAATATTGCATACATTTCTGTTTGTATTAATACAGAAACATGTTTAATGGTTATTTAGTTTCCATCATATGAGTTTTCACTAATAATTTTTAAGCTTCCATACATATGTACACACACACACAAATACACATTTGTTGTGTATGAGTATATATAATTTATATGTGTGTATATGTATGTATACATGTAAATGTACACATATGTGTATATATGTGTGCATATATGTGCATATATATTATATATACATACACAAATTCTTCATTGTTATGAATAATATAGTGACTGACAGCTTTGTACCTAAATTATTACACATTTTCATAAATACATTTTGGAAGACATTTCCAGAAATTTGGTTTTGATGTCAATGATTATGTTTATTACAAGGCCTTGTAAAATAGCTTTCCAAACCTATTATCCTAACTTTAACCACCAACAACAGCATTTGAGAAGTTCCAATACCCTATTTCTTTGCAACACTCCATAAAAGTGATGAATATTTGATGAATAAATCTAGCAGTTGCAAGAAGTGATACTTTCAGGAACATGTCTGTGTGGAATTTGTATTATTTCCATAAATACTGAAAACAACATGCACATAATCTGGCCTTCCTTAAATGGGTTCCTTCCTTAAACAGATTACAGCAGTTTATCAGGGGAAGGGGTCAGGGAAATGCATTTATTACTCAGTAATATCACTCTAAAACAATGTATCATTTTAACTGACTTTTCTACTTTCTTAAGGGTACTGAAGTATTGAATACCTTTTAATTAAGAATAGTATTTATAATAAAATAATTCTATTCATATCATTTGAATATAGAAATTTTTTTTCCTATAAGATAAAATTTAGATATCTAAAATTGAACTAGAAAGAGGGAAATGATATTTAATATGTAATGTTAGAAATGCCTAAATTTCTCTTTATAAGCAACATATCTAAATACATCTACATATATCTCTATGTATCTATATTAACTGAGCAACGTAATTTTTATATTGTAGTTTCTCATAATCTCTATAAGCAGGAAACATAAAATAGAAAGGAAAAAATATTACAGAAAAAGCCAAAACTTAAAAAAAAAAAAAAAGAATAACAATGCAAACATAAAGCAATACTAAACTTGTTTTGGCAAGTAATTCTATTCTCTACAACTAAAATTTTTAAAGAATTGAAGTGGACTCTTTTTTATAAAATAAGAAAGGATATACTACCACCTAGTGGATAATGGGTTTGCTCAAGGGTAATATTTCACCTACAAGGATTCTTAACAAACCATAGATCAAGGGAGGCTGAGGGCTGAACACCTTACAATTAAACAACTTCAGTAAATAACTGTCAAAAATTACTTGATTATTAAAAAATTATTAGCCACATTTTACCTTATTTTTCTACCTTGTAAGTTTTAGTCCTTTCATAATAAGAATATATATCAAAAGTGTAGATATGGCTACATAAAATAATAAAATATGTCAATATCTGAACATCTTAAGAAGCCAGTGAAAATAAAGACTGTATTGACTAATTCTTAGAACTATTACATTTACCAATACTACATTTAAACCATTTATTACTTTGAGTCTGGAAATATATTTAAAATTTTCACAAATTGGTGGAAACTGGTAATAGCTAGACTGAAATAATAAATACTCACATTGAACATTAAAGGTTCAGTTAATCCTTTAAGTGAAAATATTTTGAAGATCATTAAGGAGAACATGTATAGCGAAAAAGGAAACAAATAGGAAACTGTTTTCGAGGAATCAATTTATAACTGTAATGTACTCTCTGATAAACTATGGGTCTTTTCCTTGTCTTCTCTTTTGCCCTTCTGAGTGTATGTGTGTACATGGTCCCTCTGAGTTATATCACAATGAATACAATTTTACAGTTTCGTTATTATAGCATATCTTTAATTTAAAATTTCAAAGCCATATCCATAAGTACTGTGTAGTGTCCTTTCTAAAATTGAATTCATGATCAAATCATTTAATTAAATTATTAATTTAACTAAATAATTAAAGCACATTTTTATTATTTAGTCATGGGCTCCATTTAGTTATCTATGATTATTAAATTTGAATCATATACTACCGCAGGCAAGAGATAATGAGTTTTTTTGATATAGAATCTTTTATTCAACCTATCAAAAATCAATATTCTTCTACAAAACTCCCAGAAAACAGAATTTTTTGTTCTTCAGCAAGTTATAGCTTTAAATTAGTTCTAGAGTATTAATATAAGAAAACAAGAAGTCGAAGACACGTTAACCTATTTATCCATTAACTCACCAGATACATTTTAAGGTCATCCAGTACACTAGGAACCGGGGACACTGCAGTAAAGAGCTAAATTTAACTGGCATAGTCTCTGCTCTTATGGAATTGCTTCTTTTTTGGAAAACCTAGTCACACAGAAGAAAAATGTAAATAAAAATGGAAAGACTTGGACTTTGGAAAAGAAACAATCATGAAATTGCCAAGCAACAGAGATCCCAGCTACAGAGAAAGCAGGAAAGTAAAAAACCAAAATAAAAACAAAAACAAACAAAACAAAACAAAACAAAAACAGGGTTTGCTATGCTTCATAAGGCAGAGAGAAGAAAACTGTATGGAGAGAGGGGGCGTAGGTGAGTGAGCAAATGTCAGGAGGTAGGAACTTAATGAGGACGAAAAAGCAAGGACCAGATGATGTAGAGCCATCCAGGGCAGACAGAAACTTGAAATTTATTTGAAAGCTTGTTTTAAAAATTTGTGCTTTCATGAATGAGAGTGAAATAAGATGTAATAAGAAATAAGAGGAACATATTTGGGTGAGAGGAAGGAAAAGAAAAAAAAAAAAATCAGCTTAGACAATTTGAGGATGAAGGCCTCTCCATGCATGACATTAAGTGAAGGGAGAATGTGTGGAGTGACAGGATTTCTCTTTGGCTGCTGTAGTGACTAGATAAAAAGACCTTTTACCTTGTTCCAATGTCACTCTGATGAGGGTTAGGAAGTTATCTGCAACATAGAAACATCATCTGTAATCATGTCAAAGCATCGTTCTACAGACTACTTACAATGTTGTCTTCCAGAATAAATCTTAATTCCTTCTAGTGTATTTCCAAACAGTACTCATATTTAGAAACAGAGTATTTAAATAATAGACATCCCTTTCCCCTCACTACCTTCTCAAATTATAATCCTTCTCTTGAATTCTTGCAGAACTCTCAGATTGTAACCACCATCATGACTTCTAACATTGTAAATTATCTTTGCCTGGTAAATGGGATCTTCAAATTTTGTGACAGGCTTCCTATGGTCTGTGATTTTACATGTGATTTACCAGCTCTCATCACTGTATGGAATCTTAGTGTATGTATGGATATATAAAAATTTGCTCTTCTACCGTAGAAGAACCTTGTATTATTTTCAGATTTTTGTTATGAGTATTGTTGTCATGAATGTTATTGCTGATATCGTCAAGTGGTGACAAGTTAGAGTTATCATGCATATATAAGTAGGAATGGAATTAAAATATAAAATAGAATGTGTTCAGTATTAGCAGGCATGGCTAGTTCTTCCAAGTAATACAGCAGTTTATACTCCTATACCAATACAGGACAGATCCAGTTGTTTGAAATTCCCTCCAACTCATGACATTTCTTTTAAAATTTTTAAATGGCTTTATTAAGGTACAATTAATACACCAAAAACTATACGTATTTAGTGTATGCAGTTTAATGAGTGTGGACATATGCAAACACATGTGAAACCCTCAATGTAGTCAAAATAATAGACCTGTTCATTCTTGTGTGTGTGTGTTTTGTTGTTACTGTTGTGTGTGTGTGTGTGTGTGTGTGTGTGTGTGTGTGTATTGGTGGGAGGTAAGAAGAACATGAAATGCACCCTCTCACTCAGTTTTTAAGTGCATTATACAGTATTGCTGACTATGGGTACATTGCTGTGCAGTGGGTCTCTAGAACTAATTCATCTTGCATATCTGAGACTTTTTAACAGTTGAATAATAACTCCTCATTTCCTGCTCCCTTCAGCCTCTGGTAACCACTATTCTAAGCTCTGCTATGAGTTTCATTATTTTAAGAAACACATGTAATTGGAATCATGCAGTATTTATTCTTACAATCTACAATTTATTCTTACAGTATTTATTCTTATTTATTTCACTTTACCATGGTTGTTCTTGTATGTGTGCAGTGGTTTCTTACTGTGGTCTTAATTTGCATCAACTTTGATGTATAATGTGCTTGAACATCTTTTTGTATTCTTATTGACTATTTCATTGTACCCTTCTGTGAAGTGACTATTGAAAGCTCTTGCCACTTTCTTATTGGATTGCTGGTTCCTTTTTCTTTCTTTTGTTCGCTCTTTCTTTCCTTCTTTCTCTCTTTCTATGTTCAATTAGACAACATATATTACTATTTTTTATTGATCTTTCATATAGATAGATAGATAGATATCTTGTTAGAGGCCCTTTGTTTTTATCTATATTGAGAACATCTTGTCTAACTTTTTAGATTTTCTTTTTCCCTTCTTTTTGGCATTTTTTGACAAAGCATTATTGTTTTAATCTCAGATTAAAAGCTATAATTCATCCAGAATTGCTTTTGGTATATGGTATAGAATGGGGTTATGATTAATATTTTTCCATATGAATATCCATTTTATCCATTATTATTTGTCTGAAAGAATTATAATTTTAATCTGCACTGCAATATTACCATTGTCATAAAGTGGGTTTCTGTTTGTACCTCTGTTTCATTCTGTTTTGAACTTTTTCTCTTTGTCTATTCTTATTAGTGCATGAGACAGTGTTAGACAGTATAGGTGTGATGGCACTGATAAAATTATTCTAGATTTTTTAACAAGTCTTGTTATTTATTGCTCTACATTCTCCCAATTTATTTCCTTGTCCAGGATTTTTATTGTAAAATCATGTAAGCATGTAGTATCTGCATGACTAACATCAGATATTCAGACTCCAGAAGCCCAGAGCAAAAGCAGGTGTTAACCATAAATAACATTGTTAGCGTAAACTATCTGGTCACAATAGTACAGTGTGACCCCAGGTTTCAACTACACAAAAACATTCCTATTAGACAGATTATTTTGCACTTTATGCTTATTGCTAAGTCCTAAAAATAAAATTTTCTTGTAAAAGTGCAGGTATTGAGCACCCTAGCCCTGCTGAACTGACCCTCTTCTGGACACTCCCCCATGGGTTTTCACCTGCTATGAAAAAAAAAAGTCCTGGATTTTGAAAAATGTTCTGCTATAAAGTCCTAGATTTACTTCAAGGTCCAAAGAAAATTTAGGTGATTTTTAAAAATAGCTCCTACCTTAGCTTTGTTATTAAGACACAATTTGTTATTATATTTTTCATTATATGTATTTATAATATGTTGTATTTGTATACATGTATACATGTATGTTCAATGTTCTGAATTTGTTATCAAAGCCCAAAATGTAGTTCTGTATTTAAGTTGTTTTGTATTAAGAAGTATGCTTATTTCAACATTAAATTATCTCTAAAATTGAGCTATTCTTTCTAATTTATGTTCATCACTACTGTATTTCTGGTGGGCACCTTTTTAGCTATGTCTTGATTATTCTTAGGACTTTTAAATTTATGATATCTAAGTTTATGTATTTAATATAATGTTTATGGATATTGTCTCAGCTCATTGTTACTAAACTTGCTGCTTAAAGTGTACTTAATTATATTTTAACAAAAATTTATGATATTTTGGCTGATTTGGTTCTTGATGTTGAGACATAATTACACAACAGCCAGTACTTTTGGTCTTATGATGGTCATACTGTTTGATTATGAGGTTAATAATTTGTGTTTGGTAAAAAAGAGATAAATGGAGATAGTAGATAAAGTGAGAATAGCATATAAAAATTATTATTGGGGGTCACTATAGTCATATACAGGTAGGGCAATGGAACACAATAATGAGAAAGAATAGATCCACACATGCAAGGTCGCTTGATTTAGGATAATGGTGGCCAGCATTCCTGTGCAGTAAAAACAGGATAGTCTTTTTAATAGATAGTGTTTGGTTGATTAAGTAGAACCAAAAATGATTCTCAAACATTACATAACACTATAATCAAAAATTAATTTAGGAAGTTGTATAAAAATAGATACTTCTACTTAAAAAAAAATATATATATATATATATAAACCATAACATAGTTGGTAAAGATTTCTTTGTTAGCATGGAAAAAGTGTTTACTATAAAGGAAAAAAATGATAAATCATATTACATTAAAATTAAGAAATTATGTGCACAAACAGATTTCATTAAGAAAGTAGAAAGGAAAGGAGTTTTGAAAGAATGTATTTATGAATATACACATCTGAAAAAGGATGTGGATATAATAAAGAAAAAGGAACAAAAGACTTAATTTAAAAAAATAGCAGGGGGGCACCTGGGTGACTCAGTGGGTTAAGCCGCTGCCTTCGGCTCAGGTCATGATCTCAGGGTCCTGGGATCGAGTCCCGCATCGGGCTCTCTGCTCAGCAGGAGCCTGCTTCCTCCTCTCTCTCTCTCTGCCTGTCTCTCTGCCTACTTGTGATCTCTCTCTGTAAAATAAATAAATAAAATCTTTAAAAATAAATAAATAAATAAATAAATAAATAGAAATAAATAAATAAATAAAAGCAGGGATAAAATTTACATGGGCAATTAAAAAAAAAGAACATATAAAAGGCCAATAAGCACATTTTTAATGTTGCTTGACTTCTTTAACACTTAAAAATGTAACTCCATGGAATACTTAGAAAGTTTAAATTAACAAATGCTGACAATACTTAGCATTAGCTAAATTACAGAGCAACTGGTACGTTACTCAGCCAAAGATAAAGAATGAAATTTTGCCATTTGCAACAACATGGATGAAGGTGGAGTGTATTATGCTAAACAAAATAAGTCAGTCAGAGAAGGACAAATACTATGTGATTTCACTCATATGTGGAATTTAAGAAACTAAACTGATGGACATAGTGGGGAAGAGAGTCAAAGCAGAAAGCCAACTTTTAATTATAGAGAATAAACTGAGGGCTGCTGAAGGAGAGGTAGGTGGGGATGGGCTAAATGGGTGATGGTTATTAAGGAGGTCACCTGTTGTGGTTGAACATTGGATGTTACATGTAAGTGATGAATCACTAAATTCCTTTTTTTTTTTTTAAGATTATATTTATTTATTTGACACAGGGAGAGAGATCATAAGAATGCAGAGAGGCAGAGGAAAGCAGGCTTCCTGCTGAGCAGAGAGCCCAATGGAGGCTCAATCCCAGAACTCTTGAGACCATTACCTGAGCCAAAGGCAGAGGCTTAACCCACTGAGCCACCCAGGCACCCCTGAATCACTAAATTCTAATCCTGAAACCAATATTACACTACATGTTAACTAACTAGAATTTAAATAAAAACTTGAAACATGAAAAAAAAAATACAGAGCAACTAGGATTCATATAATTGCCAGTGTGTATTTAAATTACTACAATTGCTTTAGAAAATTGTTTGGAAGTATCTATTTAAAATCACTATTAGCATTACCTAGGACCCAGAAATTTCCTGTCTAGGTTTATTCTCAACGCAAATGAGAATGTATTCACCAAAACAAATGCACCATATCTATGAAGCAGCAATACTCATAAGTGATTAACAAAATATGCACAAATATCTTTGTTACCTACCAGCAACTGAATGGTTAAATAAATACTGATACATCCACAGCATGAAATACTAAATAGTAAGGACAAGGAACAGTGACACATCTCTACAATAACACAGATGGATCTTAAAAACATTATAGTTAAGTGAAAACAGCTATAAGTGAATATGTATTTTAGTATTTTATTTATATGAATTTCAAAAATAGCAATAACAACCTATATTAGAAAGCTAGATTATGTTGTAAAAGTGATTAGAACGAGATATGGTGAGTATTTTTAAGGTTTTGATAATATTGATGTTTATTTCTTGATTTGAGTATTTATCATGTAGTGTGTTTACTTGTGATAATGCATCCAGCTGTACAAATTATATATACAAAATGTTCTTTCTGTACATTTCACTTCAATGAATAGATATTATTTTAAAATAAAAACATCATTATAAGGTTTTCAGGGCCATGTCTTAGTCATAAAATAATTGTAAATAAAATAAATATTTTACAATAGTGATTGTGGGCTCATTCTTTAATATTTTTTTCATTTCTCCAATTCAATCTTCAATCTATATGGTTTTGATCATGCCTTGATAGAATAATTTTAAAAAGTCATTTTATGGCTAATACATTCCAGCTCCATTTTGCAATATAAAATTTAGAAAATAGAATGCCATATATTTTAATCCAAGGTATCATGGAGCAAATGAAATATAAGATTTCAAATGCACAAAAAATTGCCTTCCCAAGTAGGATTTATAATTTGGAGGTACTAAGAAAAATAAAATTTAAAATCCTAAAATCAAAGTCAAATACATTTCTATATAGTTTTTAGGAACAGAGGCAGCATAGATGAGCACTGCCAGTAATTAACACCCCTGGGTATAGCACTCAGCCAAAGATACATTAGAGTTGGTGGATAAATAGTTCTACTTCTTCTGTGCGCTGTGCTCCACGCTATTTCCTAAAGAGTCTCAGTGGGATAAAGGCCCAGTTAGCCATAGCAATAAAGTACTCATCAATGTGTGTGTGTGTTTTTTTTTTAATTTCATTTTTTTCAGCGATCCAAAATTCACTGTTTACACACCACACCCATACGTGCCCTCCTTGATACCCACCACCAAGCTCACCCATTCCCCCACCCTCCCTCTCCAAAACTTTGTTTCTCAGAGTCCACAACCTCTCATGGTTCATCTCCCCCTCCAATTTCCCCCAATTCACTTTTCCTTTCCTTCTCCTCCATGTTATTCTTTATGATCCACAAGTAAGTGAAACCATATGATAATTGACTTTCTTGCTTGACTTATTTCACTCAGCATAATCTGCTCCAGTCCCGCCCATGTTGATAGAAAAGTTGGGTATCATCCTTTCTGATGGCTGTGTAATATCCCATTGTATATATGAACCATATCTTCTTTTTTTATTAATTTTATTTATTTATTTGGCAGAGAAAGCAAGAGAGAGATCAAGATCACAAGTAGGCAGACAGGCAAGCAGAGAGAGAGGGGAAAGCAGGCTCCCCGCTGAGCAGGGAGCCCGATGTGGGGCTCAATCCCAGGACTCTGAGATCATGACCTGAGCAGAAGGCAGAGGCTTAACCCACTGAGCCACCCAGGTGCCCTTGGACCATATCTTCTTTATCCATTCATCTATTGAAGGGCATCTTGGCTCTTTCCACAGTTTGATGACTGTGGACGTTACTGTTATGAACATTGGGGTACAGATGGCCCTTCTTTTCACTACATCTGTACCTTTGGGGTAAATGCCCAGTAGTGCAACTCCAGAGTCACAGGGTAGCTCTATTTTTAATTTTTCGTCAATACATTTTTATCATTCTTTTGCCCTTGTCTTACATCCCCATTTCTTATCATTCCCCTTTATTATCCTGGATTCACTCTCAACTAAACCTCATCATGATTTTTGTATCAAGCTCCAAGCTAGTTCCTAGATATTTCTAAGTAGAAACTAATACAATGCTGAAGCTGAAAACAGAACTGAGCTCATGTGATAAATTTTACTGGCAGATTAACAAGATTATTGAAGTTTGGATACAGTTCTGGAGGAACTGAGACACATTCCATTTCTATCCACAGTTAAAGTTTTAGCCTATCTCCTTGTAAATATAAAAGACCATCAATTACATTAAGGGGGGGGGAAGCAATCTCTATAATTTTTATTTTTTAAAATAAAATCATATTTGTCCTATGAGGTCTATAGAGTACATGTGTTTTCTTTTATTTGTAATTGAAAATACTTAAATTTTATTAAACTATCGCTTTTTTCTGTTGTGTTTTTGTAGCATATGTTTTTCCTTCCCTCTTTTCCCTTTTCCCCTTTCTCTTTGATTGTGTTTTTAACTGTGAAAAAGTGTGTGGTTTCACAAAATTTGTGCTGTTTTTTATAAGGCACCACAAATGATTTTAGATGGAGTTGGGACATAAATTAAAAAAAAATAGTAACACTAGAAATAGGAACATAAACAGTATTACACCACATGATTTTGCTAGCAATTATTTCCTGTCAAGGACCAAAGATATCATCTAGTCTGTAACACTGTCAGTGTATAAAATGTTCTGCAACCAATTTCTCCAACCAATATTTATGCCTCTTATGGAGGAAAAAGTGTGTAGAAATATTTGTGTGTCTTGTGGAGGAAAAATGTGTAGAAGTTGGACATCAGCAAATCCAAAGCACTTTGGAAATGATCAGAACATGGATGGGAACATCTCAAATAAAGCATATATATGTGTATATATATTTCTAAAGTATACTGAATAACTTACAGGTAGCTTACTTCAATTTTTCCTAATTCAACTACATTGTCACCTAGAGCAAGAACTCCTAACAATAAGGTAAGAAAAGTAAAAAACAAAAAAGCAAACAGCAACAAGAACTACCACCTCTACCTAATACATCAAGAAGTATGTATTTTAATATCTGCAGGGAAAAAGGTTAGAAGCACTGCCAATCACTAAGTGTTTCCTTCCCCTCTATCTTCGCTCCCTGCCTGCACATACATTCATTTTAAAAAATGCGTGAGCAAGGATCATCTAAGGCTATTTTTATTTCAGAGGTCTGAATATATTTTTCTTGTTTTTTCTTATGTCCTAGTTGGAGTTGTTGATTACAGCATGCCATTACTATTGATTGATCTACTACATGTGATTTAGAAATTCACATTTCTATATCGGTAGAGGGACAGTTAAGACAAAATTAATTTGATGGAGAAATATAGAACAACTCTAGAAAAAGTAGACAAAACTTGACCAATGTAGAATTTCTCTTTTTTGGTGTAATTCCAGAATCATCCAGCTACTGCAAATATATCGCTTAGAACCATTTGTAATTCAGGATGGTTTTGTTTTTTTCTGTCATTTCTAGTCAAGGAAGTAAACCTGGAGAGAATCAATTTTGAACTGAGAGATAAGTTGTAGTGGTTCAGAAGAAGGAACACTAGGAGTATAGGTACACGTTCATAGAACTTTGGTACATTCTCACAGTTTGCTACATCCAAATTAGACGCAGTTCATAACACAATACAGATGGAGGGAAGACCTACTTTGTGACGAGGAAGATTAGAAAGCATCAGTCTCTTTATGAGCACCATACATCCCAAATCACCCAATTCTCACAGCCAGATGTCCAGTCTCAAGAGAAGCTCTATGGTATTAAAGATAACTTTCTCTCAAGTGATTATCTGAAGTTATTTTGACTTTGCTCCAAAAATCTCCTACGAGCAATTGCTTAGCAGCCGTAGAAGACCTAGATATGTCACACATGCTTAAGTTGCTCTATTAAGTCAAAAGAAAAAAAATGGCAGAGAATCTAAATAGTTTACTGTTTCTATCAGTTTAATATCTAATTGTGTAGTGATTACACATAACAAGGGATCTTTATGAACTATACCAATATTTTCTAAATTTGTCCAGTCAAAAGAAACCTCTGGGAAAATATATATCCCCATGTTCATTAAGAAGTATACTGATTTAGCATTTCTGTAGTACAATTAAGATTAGGAATATTCTCAAGCCATATATGATGATTATGATCACTTTTGGAGAGACCAGAAAAGACCATTTGCAGATAACTGCTTATTAAGCTTGACTTTCTTTTAAGCATATTGACCATAATTATGCCAATCCAGGTTCATCCAGGTGGTTAAATGCTCCCAGTTATGTTTGCCATAACAGGATGTTCCTACCCCCACTGAATTCTGGAAGTTCATTTCAGCTGTGTCTTTTCCAAATCATACGTCCATAGATAGTCTTTTTGCAAAACCTGACTGGAGAGACATACTTCTTTGAAAACACATGATTCTTCCACATGTGATATGACACATTATCATAATAAGATTGCTTATAATGTACTCCTGTTTCCAAAGTCAGTGAACTTTCCTGTCGATTATTGACTTGACTTTTCAGCAGTACTTGATACATTTATGTAGAGCAGGAAACACTAAAAAAGTTTTCATTCTTTCAATCCTAACATCTAAGCCCAAGTCATAGTAGTTATATCTCCAAATATCTACATAATCTGACTACTTCTATTAATCTACTATCACTCTAATCTGTCATTATCATCTCTTTCATCCAAACTGACACCCTTATTTTTGTAAGATGTATAGGTGTAGCCAAAATCTTCCTTTCCAAATCAAGAGTGATAATATTATGCATTTATTCATAAACTTTCCATGGATTCCCATTGCCCTGAAATAATCTCAAAACTCCCTAGTAAAACTTGAATCAGACCTCCAGGTTAGCCTATCTTTCAACCTGTCATTCAACACTGTCACTATTGCTTATTGTATATACCATGCTGTCTCTCAGACAAGGACTACAGAAATGCTGTGCCATCTGCCTAGATTACTCTTCTCATGTTTTCCTCCACTACATTTATTTGAGCAACTTTCTACTTGAAATCCTCCAAAATACATGTGTAAAGAGGACTATCCTATAATACCAATCACACTTGAAAAGACTTATTCAGTCTTTTCTGCCATAAGCTCTAAGGGATAAGGGAACATGCTGGCTCACTAGCACCTGGATAATTAGCTGTACAAATTAGATGCCAGTATGTTTGTGTTGCGTAGGATGACTTTTCCCCCAATATCTTATTCACATTATTTTTCACTTAGTTATTACAATTCTAAAGTTAAGTGTGTCATAAATGTAACACATGAACATTTGAGTATTCCCATTGACTAACTAGTTTAAGAATTTTAAGACTTGATTCTGATCTCTTTATTATGAGTTAATCAGAGATTGTCATTTCTAACAATCTACTTAGTGTTTGAAAATATTGATATGTTCCCTATATGATTTAATAAGTTATTCGGTATTAAATAATTATTCAACCTATAGATACAGTCACAACTTCAGGCAACTTACAGCTGTTTGGATATATAAATTTCACAAGTACAGCTGGGAGCTATTAAAATTCTCTAATAAATATTCAGAAAACCAGCCTATAAACACAAATAAGAGACAACTCAAAGTAAGACTAATACCATTATGGTTCTCATTTCTTTTACCTCTACTAAGATTGTGTGGCTCAGACACAAAACACTCATTCCCATGTGCAAAGTAAGATTATCTCAGGAAAATAAATCACTGTAGAATTTCATAGAACAAGAAGCTATTTACTATATTTTTGAGCTGTCACTTTGTATAGCTATAATATCAAAAAGGTAGATTCTGGTTGTCATCAAATTCACAGTGAGCACCAACTCTTCAATTTAATAAAATACATCAGAATGCAATTAAGAATAGTATTATTTGGAAAATTTTAATATGTTCTATTTCATTAATAAGCTTTGTATAAATTGCATTACTCTGTTTATCATTAGGAATAAATTATTTACTATAATCTCAAAAGTATAGTGACAAAGTAGTATTCCAAGAAACCTTTGTTTCTTAGCCATGTTGCCATAGATTAATTGATAATTAAAGAGTATATTGTCCTTACACATTCCTTTCCTTGAACATTTTCCAAAAATTTCTATTTTTTCAGAGTGGAATTTGGTATGAGACATGTAGTCAATGATACTAATCTATACATAATGGTGTAGAAAACCTAAAGAAAACTTTGATGGGCAACTGGTCACCAAAAAAGAGAAGGAGAAAAGTACACCCATGTTGCAGTTAAACTTTTTAAAAAATATATAGTTTATTTATTTGAGAGAGATGTAGTGAGCATGAGCAGGGAAGAGAGTTAAGCAGACTCCCTGCTGGGCAGGGAGCTCAATGCAGAGTTCAGTCCCAGGACTCTGAGATGATGATCTGAACTGAAGGCTGGTGCTTAGCCAACTGAATCACCCAGGTGCCCTTTGTAGTTAAACTTAATGATAAGCCACAATAAAGTTAAGTCAGTGAAATTTATCTTGTTAGCTCCTGGGTGGAGTGAGAATTTACATATGCATGAGTGCGGTAGATCTATCATCTTCCATCTTATGTGCCAATATAATACTTTTTGAGTATGTCCAGACCTGGGAAGCAAAGTCAAAAACAAAAAGTATTAACAGAATAAAGGCACTGAAGTCTATTTGACAGAGTTTAAATACAGATATAGATAGATATAGATGATATAGATATAGATATATAGATGACATAGATATAGATCATAATTATTGCATAGCAATAATTTGTGACATGATTCTTACACATAGCAAAGCAAAATAAGCTTCACAAGCATTATGTAAAAAAACAGTTAAAGAGCCTGGTATGTAAATCCATAAAGAGTTATAGATCTCTATGTTTATTGCAGCATTATTTAGCACAGATGAATTATTGAGGCAGCCCATGTGTCCATCAATAGATGAATGGATAAAGAAGAAGTGATATATATGTATGTGTATATATATTTATATCTATCTATTTATCTATATAATGGAATATATACTATATATTGAAATATACAATATATGGATGTATTAGAATAGATAACATGATATATAAATTGGAATATATAAATGAACCCTTGTCATTTGCCACACACGAATGGATCTAGAGGGTATAATGCTAAGTGAAATAAGTCAGTCAAAGACAAATACCATTTGATCTCACTCATATGTAAAATGTAAGAAACAAAACAAACAAGGAAAAAAAAAAAAAAAAGACAAACCAAAAGACCAGACTCTCAAATAGAAAGAATAAATTGTTGGCTACCAGAGTGGAGGGGATGGAAGAATGGTTGAAATAGTTAAAGGGGATTAAGAGTACACTTGTAATGAGCACTGAATAATGTATAGAATTGTTAAATTACTGTATTGTACACCTGAAGGTAATATACGACAAAGCATTAAGCATTTAATGTTTAGTTTTCAGAGGAATTTGAAAAAAGAAAAAGAAAAGAAAAGAAAAAAGGGATGAGGCACTTATCTGGTTCAGCCAGGAGAACATGCAACTCTTGGTTTCAGGGTTATAAGTTCAAGCCCCATGTTGGGTGTAGAGATTACTCAAAAATAAAAGTTTTCTATAGGAAGGATCTTACCTCCTCCCCATTCTCACTCCCTGGTGTCTACAGAACTCAAGACACAGGGGTGTGTGAGGAGTAGCCCAATCATGATCTCAATCAACCCCAGCCACCTGCTCCTATTCTTCATGCAGGCTTTACTATTGACTTCAAAAATACTAGAGGAGACCTGGGGATAAAAATATATGTTTATAAAAAATAAAAAATTAAAAAAAAATACTAGAGGAGAACAGCAAACAAAGATTCTAATCAAATGACATATGAAGTTAATGACATTTTATTGATATTCCAATATCTCTTTCTGTCATTTAAAGCTGTCTTAACAGATTTTCCCCCCCTACAGAAACAATCCTCTGTTAGGTACTCCCTTAATTTTCAAACTGAGAATTCAAACTTTGCTGGAAACATAGGAGTTCAAGCCAGAGTTCCCTTGAAGATATTTTCCCCCATTAAACTAAGAAAAAATGGGGAAGTATATGAAATTTCTCCTAGGTTTTCCGCTTTAGGCCCCAAGTTCTTTTTGATCCTGGGAAGATGTATATGCTAATTTTCACAGCTGGTTCAAATTTTTACACTCCTTATTCAGAAATAATAGAATGGAACCTTATTGAAAATGCATAAATTACTTTAAAATATACTGCATTTTTACCACATATATTTCTATAAAAAGTAATTGAAATTTATTGTCATCATTGTGATAAGAGGGTATCAGAAGTTGGTGGCTAAGCAATAATTTTCTAAATAATTATTTTTAAGGTCTACTTATGTTAAAATAGAGTGTGTAATATAATTTTTACATTTACTAACTTGTTTATATGGTAGAGTTTTTTTTTCTTCTGGAACCACCATTTTATAATCAGTCCATATATACTACAGAATAATGTTTTTCTAATTATACAACAAAGATTATTACCACTGCTATCAGCTACTTGAGATTTTCTCAGTTCATGTCTTATTTTTACTGTAACAGTTAACCTTTAATTTAAAATATCATTGCATTTTCCTCAAAATATCATGTTTCTTTAATGAGCTCTGACTATCATAGGCTAAAACTTTTGTTTGGAGAAAGTTGGATGAATAATTATGGTCTCATTAAAATGCAAAGTCTTTAGAGATTCTCCTAATCATCCTCCTGATGATTTTCTAGTTGTTTAAATGAGTGCAGTGTCTTTCATCATTCCAGAATTGAAGCACAATATTCCTTTCCCTCTATGTAAAATATACAACATTTTAAGATAGCTTGCATTTTGTGCCATTTCATGGTCACAAAAGTAATTGCCTGGCAGTTTCCTCTAAGGACTTTTCTATATAAAAATGTATAGATTTAAAAAAAATGTATAGATTTATGGTTTTTCAATCTAAAAAATTCTTGGTTATAAAGGTTTTGGACTTAATGCCTTCTGAGTAGCCACAGATTCATATCTGTAAATCTGTAAATGGTAAAATGTACTTATATAGATCATTAATTTGACTACGCTTGAGAAGTAGTGATACCAGTCAGTCTAAATCACTTTACTGAGTCCTTGATCCAGCATGAATCTTCACTGAAAGTATTTTCTGTGATGTATTTTCAATTTTAATAATTGCAGT
Source organism: Mustela nigripes (assembly GCF_022355385.1). Lineage (NCBI taxonomy): Eukaryota > Metazoa > Chordata > Mammalia > Carnivora > Mustelidae > Mustela > Mustela nigripes. Next base: position 198,402,699 of record NC_081558.1, read on the forward strand.
TCACTTGGATATGCTCACAAAATAAGTAATACACTTCTGTTGGAACACACTGCTAAAGTCTAGCTCCATTTCTTTTAAATACACATCTTCAAATTATAGTCTGCACTAGGTGGCATGTTGCAGTGAACAGCCACAGTCAAACATCTCTGACCTCAGCTTGAAAGCACAGAATGCTTCCAATCCTGACCCTTTAGCATTATGGAAAATTCAAGAGTCTTATACATTTCTCTCTTTTGTTTTTTTCTTTGCACTACACTCAGAGACAAACGAGTCTAGAGAAGAGGCCCTTCATTCAGATTCACACCTTTTCTTCTGGAATGGTACTAAGAACACAAACTTCTGGAAACCAAAGCACTCCGAATTATGTCATTTTTTTCAAATAAAGGCTGCTTTTAGATTCAGAATATATTAATGATTTAGACAAAAAACAGTGGTTTCTATGCTTTAGTTATTCATTGATTTCTTCCTTCAGCATATTTTTTATTGAGACACAGAAGTTCTTGTGTGTCAAACAACAAATTACTGAATTCTGAGTTCTCTGAAAAACCTGACTATAGAACCAGGAAGCATCATTATTAATGTCAATGTCATATGTCAAAATAACACCCAAACAAATAAATTAATCTGATATACTTTGTTATTTTATCTTTAATACAACATGGATCATTTATTTTATTTCTTTTGTTATATTGCTATAATGTAATGTTTAATGGAAATCATATTCTGATCAATTTTATAATAATTTGTGAGACTTCTTTACCCTATCTACTTTAATTCAGTTGTGCATTATATTTTATGTGCATTTTTGTGCATATTTATGTGCATCTGCTGCTACCCTGTCATAAGACTGTGGAATACAACTGAACTATTATCAAATACTTATTAAATAGGAGTAATTAGAAAAGTAGAAATGCATAGATGCCTTGAGGAAACACTTAAATCTTGAGTGCAAAAATTTACAACCAACTTTAGTAAATAATAGAACATTGACTTTGAATTTTATTTTCTAAACTATTGTTTAAAAATGTTTCCTGAATATCTTATGTGTAAAAATGCTAAATTTGTCCAAGCACATTTACATGTACGGTATGGTGACATGTGCTTCATTTTCATCACTGGAGTTGACTTGATAAGCTGCCAATGATTTGGATGGTAATGAGCAGGCAATTTCAGATCAAGTGCAATCAGCCAACAATTCATATAACATTTCAAACCTTTCCTTCTCAGAATATTAAGCTAGACAATATGGTGGGTTACTGAACATGTTCAAATATGAGGTAAATTTCTCTAATGACATAATTATGGAACTTGAGAAGAATTTGTAGTGAGATCAGTTACTTTGTTTTTACTTCAAAGGCACTTATATGAGAAAGTAATAAACTGGAAACCAAGGCAGAAACCCATCAACTTTATTACTTTAAAATTTTCTAACATTATTTATAGTTTCAATCAATTCCCTTTACAATTTCCTTTGTAGGAGTCTGCAAAAACACAGGATAGCATATCAAATATTGAATCATTATACTGAAGGGAAACATACTTGAAAACCCAGTAAGTTTTTATTGTACTCTTAGTTCTAAAATCCTCATAGATATTTTGTTAGTTAAAAGGGATAATTTTTGAAGTTCTGCATATACATAAATGAAAGTCAACTTTTTTTTTTCTTTTTTCCTTGTCTGGATACACAAAGGTATCACTTTTGTTCTTGTTTTTTCAAGTTATCATTTACCATTATTCCTTATTCCCTAAGTATGACTGAATTGGTATTCTTCCAAAAGTAAGTTGTTCTTGCTAGAAAAGTAATAGTAAGAATGTTAAAACACAGTGATGCCCAAAAGTTGATAGAATATGAAATTTAATATTGTTTTGCAACCAAGAATTTCCAATAAAGTGTTTTACATTATACTACAAGTTCCTAAAGACAGAAGAATGCATTAAATAATATTAAATAACCTCTATTTTGACACATTATCTTGATGTAAGTAAGCCAAGACCATTGGTATTAATTCATTCTTTCTACAAATATGACCACATATATATTCTAGACAATATGCTTCAAGTTGGAGACTCAAAAAACACTTCAATGAAGTACTTATTTTCAATTAGCTTATTATGTAGGATAGAAGATAGTTAAAAGCAAGTAATTTTTAAATAAGTGAATATTGCAGAGATCATTAAAATTTAGGAATCCTCTCCATTGTCTGTACTAGAAGACAGTATAGTATTGTAAAAGACAGTAAGACCATAAAGTAGGAAAAAGTTGAGTGTTTACTTGATTATTTTAACTTCCTGCTTATAAAGTGTGTTCAGGTTGAAGGAATTCTGAATAATTCACAAAATTATACCCAGTCAGTATGTAGAAAGTAAATTTCCAGACACATGTCTGAACTGAAACATGGTTTTGGAAGAAGAAAGTTCATAAATGACAACCTCAGCTCATGATTTGTTAGTTTTATGAATTTATGCAGAACATTTACTTAGCTAAGACTCAATGCCTTAAACTAAAAATAGTGATGATAATAGTAGGCCAAAAATACATTGAGTCCTCCCTTTGGCAAGAGGGGACTATTTCTGTCACATTGTATCAGTGCAGCTGAATTGATGCCATGCCAGTTTTGGATCTAGTATTTGAGGTGATTGGCAACAGCAGCTTGATCCTTGAAGGCCAGGAGCCACTACATATAAACTGTGACTACCCCACTGCGTCACCATGTAAGAAGTTCAATTCTCTTGCCAGAGAAACTCTGCAAATACGTGGAGAGGGATAGTGGTCTGGATGACACTGGCCTCCTAACTTCCCATCACAGATCAGACATGTGAATAAAGCCTCTCATATAAGATTGGTTCCCAGTTGAATACCTAGAAGTTAATGTCAGGTGGAGCAAAAGTATTGTTCAGCCCAAATTCCTAACCCACAAAATTATAAGATATTTTTTAAAAAATATTTGTTTATTTTATTTTTGGTATTTTTTCACATTAATAGGTAATCACCACAATGAAAAATAAGTAGTACCTTGGGTTACTTGGGCTATTTTGAGGGCTATGTGAGATAATATGTATCAAATTTTTAGCATCATGTTAAAATCCCTAGCAAGTATATTCCCTAATTAATTAGCTGGCCACTATTGTCATGAATTCAGAAGAGCAGGAAAAGCACAAAGTCCTGAGTAGAACTCTAATCAGCACTGACATTATCAGGTTGATCAACAAAAACAGAACCAAGAAAAGAGAGACAGAGAATGAGCGAGGGGAAGAGAATAAGAAGGAAGAGAGAAAGAGAGAATGAGGGAGAGAGAGAGAAATAATAGAGGGAAGAGCAGATTCAGTGAAGTCTGATGTCCCAAGAGCAAGGAAAGTTTACAATTAGGTGGGCAGGACTAAAATATTACCTAAGACTATTAAAAAGCTTAGGCTGCAAATGAAAAATAAAAGGGAGTACAGGAAGTTGATATTTTAACCATATAGAGTACAGGCACCACTTTTAAGAGTGATTAAGATAGAGAAAATCAAGACTAAATAGGGATAAATGTATCTTTTTAAAGGTAATAGCAAATTGGTCTTCCTTGAAAGGTGACAACAGAATCTGAAAATAAGTAGCTCTACGTGAATCAAGAGAGCATGGTACTGGCAAAAGAATAGACAAACAGATCAAAGGAATGGAATCGACAGCCCAGAAGTAAACCGCATAAAGACAGCCAAATGATCTTTGACAAAGAAGCATAGGCAATACAATGCAGCAAAGATTATCTTTTCAAAAATGATGTTGGAACAACTGTACATCAACATGTAGAACAATCTAGATCCAGATCTCACACTGCTCACAAAAGGTAAAATGTATCACAGACTTCAATGTGAAATGCAAAAGTATAAAACACTTAGGTGATAACAGAAGAGAAAATCTAGATGCTTTTGGGTTTGGCAATAACTTTACAAAAACAAAGATATGATTCATGAAAGAAAGAAGTGATAAGCTATACCTCATTAAAATTAAAAACTTTTTCTATGAAAGACAATTTTTTCTAAAGATTTATTTATTTATTTATTCGACAGAGATCACAAGTAGGCAGAGACATAGGCAGAGAGGGAAGGGGAAGCTGACTTCCCACTGAGCAGAAAGCCCTACTCGGGGCTCAATCCCAGACCCTGGGATCATGACCTGAGCCAAAGGCAGAGGCTTTAACCCACTGAGCCGCCCAGGCATCCCTCTGAAAGACAATTTGAAGAGAATGAAAAGGTAAGTCACAAACTGGAAGAAAATATTGGTAAAAGATGCATCTGGCAAAGAACTGTTTTCCAAAATATATAAAGAATTCTTAAAATTCAAAAATAAGAAAAAATATATAGTTAAAAAATGGGCCAAGTTCTTAAGAGTCATCTCACCAAGGAAGATATACATATGGCAAATAAACACATGAAAATATGTTCTGCATCTTAAGTCATCAGAGAAAGGCACATTAAAGCAATGATATACTAGTACGCACCTGTTAGAATAGCCAAAATCCAGAACACCTGAAAACACCAAATGCTGGTGAGGATATAGAGCAACAAGAAATCTCATTTATGGCTGGTGAGAATGCAAAATGGTGTAACACTATGGAAGACAGTATGGAAGTTTCTTAAAAAACTAAACATTTTGGGGCACCTGGGTGGCTCAGTGGGTTAAGCCGATGCCTTCGGCTCAAGTCATGATCTCAGGGTCCTGGGATCAAGTCCTGCATCGGGCTCTCTGCTCAGCAGGGAGCCTGCTTCCTCCTCTCTCTCTGCCGGCCTCTCCATCTACTTGTGATTTCTCTCTGTCAAATAAATAAATAAATAAATAAATAGTCTTAAAAAAAAAAAAAAAACTAAACATTTTCTTGCAAGAAGATCCAGCAATTGTGATCTTAATATATACCTATAGGAGTCGAAAGCTTATGTCTGCACAAAAATCTTTACATGGATATTGTTAGCAGTTTTATTCATAATTACCAAAACTTTGAAAAAATAAAGAAATAAAAACTTGTGTTCTACCTAATAGACTAGAATCTGGTCAATTTAAGTTTGTTTTCTATTTCTGTTTTGTTTTTTGTTTTTTCTCTATTTTCTCACTCTTTGGATCTTCAAAGTTTGATTTTCCTACTATTTTAAAGATATATTGTTGAGGCATCTGGCTGGCTCAGTCAAAAGAGCAAGTGGCTCTTGATCTCAGGTCATGAGTTCAATCCCCATGTTGGGTATAGAGATTATTTCAATAAATATTTAAAATATATATGTGTGTGTGTATATATATATATATATAGTTATATAGCTTATCAATGTTCTTTTTTGATAGAGAGTTTATTTTGAGATAATTCAACTATTTATTCAATAGTTTTAAAATGACAAGAAATACATCTGTATGAGATAGAAATCTATTTAGAGAAAAAACAGGTAAATTAAAAGTTTGTAAAGACCAAGATTAATGTCTTTTTTTAAAAAGTGCTGAAAATTAAATGCCAGTGGGAACTGTGTAATTTGGATTTGTAGTTATGTAGCTGAGATTATCCAGCAGCTAATAGCTTCTCTACAGCTTTTTTTTTTTTTTTTTTTTTTTAAATAAAGGTTTCTTCACTATGGTTTATAGATGAACTTATTGCAGATGGACCATTTGCAGAATACTAACCTAGATAAAGTTTTTCTCATAGTTGCCCTTATCATGCCAGTCATGCTCCAAAGTTAGTGGTAAGCAGTTGAAACTAGGTCAGCCAGCACCAAGCCAGTCACTGTCTGTGGTGGCTTTCTGTGAAGGCACAGCCCTAATGGGGAAAATGGCTTTTTTTCCACATAAGGCACTGTGATTATTTGATACGTAGAATAGACAAAAAGCAGTTGAGTTATGTGAATAGCAAATCTATTTACAGAGCTGCTTCCTTATTTAGTTAGACTTCTGGTTCCAAATATATGTTTCTTTTCTTTGAGTCCCCATTTCCCTCTTGCCCATGCTATCTTTTCTAACATTTGACTCTAGGAAGTTTCTGGGACCAATTTCCTAGTATGGGTTTTATCACTCCCCTTGTCCCCCAACAAAACCAAACAATTCTTAGACACCAGGGGGATGTCCAGCAATCCAGCTCAATTCTGATACTATCTGCCCAGATAGCATCAGATTCTACAGGTTACAGGTTAGGGTCTTAGTCCCACAAGACTGTCCTCTGCTCCATTCCATTGCAGACACCAATAGCAAGCCTAGGTAGTTAACTGTGCTTCTGACAGATTGGCTGCAAATCAGAGGTTCCGAGGCTAGAGCAGCTCACGGAACTGAAAGAAACATTTTATATACTAGATTACCGGTTTGTTAAAAAGGGATATAACTGAAGAACTGGCAAATGGAAAAGATGTAGAGGTCAAAGTTTGGTGGAAGACACAGAACTTTCTTGCCCACCACCTTCCCCAAATATTCACGTGCTCACCAACCAAGAAGCTCTCCTTTGGGTTTTTATGGAGGCCTCATGTTAGAAACATTTTGATTAAATCATTGGCCATTCATAATTGAACTCAATCTTTTTTTTTTTTTTTTTAAAGATTTTATTTATTTATTTGACAGAGAGAGATCACAAGTAGATGGAGAGGCAGGCAGAGAGAGAGAGGGAAGCAGGCTCCCCACTGAGCACAGAGCCCAATGCGGGACTCGATCCCAGGACCCTGAGATCATGACCTGAGCCGAAGGCAGGGGCTTAACCCACTGAGCCATCCAGGCACCCCTGAAATCAATCTTTTAATCTTTCCTCCCTGGAGGAAAATTCCAACTCTCTGATCACATGATTGGTTCTACTGATAACCAGGCCCCATTCTTACTTCCTTGGGTTCTAAAATCATCTCATTAACATAAAAAAAGACACCATTACTTCTCTCTTAGGCAATCCCAAGGGTTTGAGGAACTCTGTAGCAGAAAGGGGACAAAACCAACCATATACTTCTTGCTACACTTCACAATAGCACAACTAGGTATACTTTTTCCTCATTTTTGCTCATCCATCCAGTATGAGACAGAATGATATTTTCTGTGTTTCCAGAGGCAGCAATAAAAAATATAGTATTGGGGCACCTGGGTGGCTCAGTGGGTTAAGCCTCTGTCCTCTGCTCAGGTCATGACGGCAGGGTCCTGAGATCCAGTTGAGAGCCTGTTTCCCCCTCTCTCTCTGCCTACCTCTCTGCCTACTTGTGATCTTTCTCTCTTTGTCAAATAAATAAATAAAATTTAAAATATACACACATATATATATTTATATATAGTACTTATTATGTGAGGCAACCAAAAATATGTAATTTTTTTCAAGTATGTTTCTCGAACAGAGTAGAAGTGATTTTACTATATAATTTACTGTATTGTCATAACTTAAGACTTGACTAATTTGGGGGACACCTGGGTGGCTCATTCAGTTAACCTTCTGCCGTGGGCTCAAGTCATGATCCCAGGATCCTGGGATCAAGATGCTGCATCAGACTCCTTGCTCAGCAGGGAGCCTGTGTCTGCCTGCTGCTTCCTTTCCTTTCTCTCTGACAAGTAAATAAATAAAACCTTAAAAAAAAAGTGGTCAATTATTTTTCCACATGTATATGTGACCTTCATGGAATATATATATATATATTTTTTTTTTCTCTTAGATTTTGTGTTTGTAAAATAGAGATAAACATTTTTAATTAACTGTACAAATATCTGTAGGAAAGTAAAACTAAATTAAAAATATAATCGACTCTCACAATTACAGAAAAAAACTGACTTAGTTTGTTTTTTGTTGTTGGTGGTGGTGATTGTAGAATATATCATTAATTCTCTCAAAGCTAATGAAGTCAGGGAAAATAAAACTAATAAAATGCAACAATAAAAATCATACTTTAGTTTTGTAATCAGTAATCAGGAAGAAAAGAGACAAAAAGGCAAAACATTTCAACTTACCAAAAATTACTTTTACCTGAAAGATAAAAGTCCTAACTCATTTACAAAATGACACTCATGTAATTGGGAAAAATAAGTCCATTCTACCCAGGAATGTAACGATACAATTTGAGAATGCATCTATTTAATGTATTTTAATTTCTGAATTTCTGCCTAACTGGCAAATATTTGAGAGTTTACACTTCTATTTCTAATATGAAATGCCTTTCTAATTTGGGGTAGAGGGTTGAACAATCAGTTTAGATTAACTCCTAGGTCATAAACTGCATGATAGTTGTCTCTTTGTCTTTTTTAATTCTTTTATTTTTAAAGATATATTCATTTATTTATTTCTGAGAGAGAGAAGCAGGGTTGCTGCAGAGGAAAAGGGAGAGAATAACTAGCAGACTCTGCTGAGTGCAAAGCATGAGACAAGATCTCATCATCCTGAGGTCACTACCTGACCTGAAACTGTCTGACACTGAATCATCTGTGCCAACCAGGTACCCCAGTTATGGCTTTTAAAAATATTCTGTTCAAAAAAATATCTATTCTGTCTAATATATCTAAATATCTTCTATCCTAGAAGCTAGTGAAGTGGGAGAGCTAGGTTCTTATCTCATGGAGTCAATTAATGAATGAATCTTGCAGACAAAAGGGAATGAGTAAAGTGATAGAAGTTTGTTAAGCAAGGATACAGAGAAAGTTCTCAGGAGTGCGAGGGGTCCCCACAGGGTTGTCACTCAGCATTTTTAGGGCCAGTCTTTTATTGCAAACTTGACCAAGAAGCTTGTGGCCTTGAGATTCTTGTGCCACTAGGTTTGAACAAAAACTATTGACAACACCTTTAATGTCTTACTTCTTCCAGAGCTGGTCATTTTCTGTGATATGTTGTAGCTGCCAAAGAAAAAATACTCCTTAACTTATGAGGCCAGGTGGTCTCTTTCTCCTGTTCAGTCTGTCTTAGGGCTTCTGCATGCCGGAAATTGTTTTGGAGCCTAGCCAGGGCTCCCCCTATTTTTCCTTGTCTATACCTTAACCCTTTCCTTACTCACTGAGACATTTCCAGTTATATAGTAGGTGTTCAATAAATAATTGCTAAGCACATAATATTCTTTTCACAATTTTCACCACATATGATTACATTGCCCTATTAAATAAAAGTTGATTTAAGCCAAGGCATGAAAATTCTTTACTTTTGGTTTAAAAAATGGATTGTATCTCAAGCTACATGAATTGCTAGAATGTTTTTGTTGCATTTTGTCCTTTCTAATCCTTGTATTCCTATTATGGTAAGCAAAAAACTCTACTCGGAGATGGCCAGCCAAACCAGCAAGGGAGTTCCTATCCTTGTCTCAAAGCCCTTCCGGGTTCTTTCCTACCCATTTCCCTCTGAGCCTGCCAGTGTTAAATAAACCTTTGATCCTCCAAAGTCTCTGAGTACCTCTTGATTCTTCCATCCGGATCTAGTTCAGTTTCCATAAAAATTAAAGGAACTATAGAAACATAGCACTTATGTAAAAAAAATAATAATTAAATATATATATACACACATACACACAAGCACACACAGAGGATATATAAATATCTAAAAATAAATAGTGGAATAATACTGCTTCTAATAAATACTTTATACATGGGAAAGGGATTTATACTGTTTATTTCAATGAGAAGGGGCATTTGAACATCCATTCTCATCAAGTGGAAAAATCTTGAAATGAGTTACAAGTCACTAAGCAAGTAGTAACAGAATGAAAAAACAAAAATCAATAACACTCTTTTAGAGTGGCAATAAACACTTATAAAGTACAATAAAGAAAATTGCACTCAAAAGCGTTAAGAAATTCAGCATCAATGATGGCAAATATATGATTTGTATGTGAAGGAAGATACACTTATTGAGAGAAAATCTATATTTGTAACATGTTTGGAAAAACAAAGTTTTGTTATGCCTCTTCAGCATTCATGGAAACATTCATGGAATCATACCTTGTTGGCAGTCCGGCCTTAGCCATGATGAGGGAACAGAAAGCTGGCTAAGGACAAAGCAGAAACTGGCACCTGCAACCTTCCCCCACCACCACTCCTGGGTGGGACATGTGTGACATTCTTTAGGAATCTCCCAACTATCTTAATGTTAATACCTTGCTAAGAAGGGAAAAATGAACTTGACAATGGCAAGGCCTCTGGTATCTGGTATCTTCAAGGTCCTCTTTAGCACATGTAAGTTCTATTGAAACCTCCCTTTTTCCTTACCTCCCCCAACCCCATCATACATAACCTGCCACCCCATTACAACCCATGGCAGAAGCTCTTTCTGCCCATGGGTCCTGTCCTCGTGTTTTAATAAATCACCATTTTGCACCAAAGATGTTTCAAGAATTCTTTCTTGATCATTGGCTCTGCACTTCACCCCACTGAACCTTACTTATATTCTAAAACTTAATCAGCCGGACAGGGCTTGTGTCCATCTAAATGCACAGCCTGACCAGCACAGTCTGGAACAGATTTCCCCTTCTCTCCCAAAGCCCAGTGCTTCTATCAAACCTTTTGTGAGTTTAAGCAAGGTAAAGAGAAAAAGCAATTATCATTAATTTACATGAAAACACATTTTCAGCATTCCCAGACCCAAAAAAATAACCTTTCTTAGGTTTTTCTTAGGCTTTTCTCCCTCTTGCATAGGATGCATGGGATAAATCGAGATAAAACACAGATGCTTGCAGTCACAGTTCAAAACTAGGTTTAATGCTGTCATGCCAAGCATAGTTCTAGGGAAGGAGGTGGGTGGCACCACTCGCTACTGGGGTGCACCGTACCTCCTATAATGGCTTGAAGCAAAACAAATGCTGAGTACTATTTTTGCTTTTTTTTTTTTTTTTTGTAAAAGCAAAACTCTTCTCTGTATTTTTTTCCATTACAGAACCCAGGTCTGAAGGTAGATTTTTCATAAAACAAAGTGACATAACAAAATTTTGGAAAGTGGGGATACTATATGCTTGAACTGATCACCTCAATGTAATTAGCCTACCAAATCATCTTTCTTTCCTTCTGTCCTCCTTTTCTTTTTTTTCCTCAAAAAAATAATATGCAAAGGCTTAAGTCTCATGTTCACAAAAAAGGAAATGCACATAACTGCAGGTAAATTTTTAAAGAATTAATACTCCATGAGTCTCAAGTTAGGAAAAAAAAATTTAAAAAATATTAATATGGAATTCTCAGTGCTGGTAAGAATGTTTGGAAATAGACAGTCTTAAATAACTGATAGCTTTACGAATGTGGTGCAAATTAATACACATTTTGAAAAGCAATGTGTTGTTGAGACTATACAGTCCTATCATATTCTTTAACATACACCATAGATAGGACTGGGCCACTGAGACAACTTGAATACAAACAATTTATTATAGAGTATTTAATAATAGAGCAGAAAATAGAGATAAGGTTAGTCCAAGAGGCTGTGTTAAGTAAACAATAAACAAAATTCTTGAATATAATTCAATAGCATGGATAATTGCTTTTTGTGCTTTTTAAATTATTTATATTAACATAAAATGTATTATTTTCCCCAGGGATACAGGTCTGTGAATCATCAGGCTTACACATTTCACAGCACTCACCATGGCACATACCCTCCCCAACGTCCATAACCCAACCACCGTATCCCTAGCCCTCCACCCCCCAGCAACCCTGAGTTTGTTTTGTGAGATTAAGAGTCTCTTATAACATGGATAATTGCTAATGGTACACTATGAGATGCTACCCACACAGGAAGCACATTCTACTTGAAGTTCATTTTAAATGATGTTTTGGGACTTGTAACTAATTCACCTTCCTATCGTCACAGGATGTTTTCCTATAGAATTTTCATAAGGAATTCCAGTAGATAAATAATAAAGTAATATATTTTCTCTATGTGGGAAAGCAATTATCTAACTATCCCTAATAAATTCAGATCTCTTTCTTCTTCCACTAACAACAGCTACTACCTGGACCTTCTAGTAATTGACAGTCACCAAGTTATGACACAAATTGGAAAATGATGGACTTGGATGAACAAATCTGCTTTTTTATTTACTTTCTCCATGGAAATAATGAGTAAAAATATCCATTGTGCCTCAACATAGTGATGAGGGAACAGAAGGCAAGTTGAAGACAAAGCAGAAGCTGATATCCCACAACCCTCCCCCACCACCCATGCGCTATATGTGACATTCCTCAGGCACTCCTGGCAGCCCTAAAGGGAAAACAAATAGTTAACTTGTAGAGACTACAATCCTGCAAGACCTGAGTCTCCTTCAGTTTACATACAAAAGCCTTAACAATAGCTTCCAGAAGGAAATGTAGATACAATTAAATGTCCTTATAATCTGTAGCCCATAGACAGATACTTGAAGCAGGCAACAGTGTAATGTTCCTCCAGGAAGCTCCTAACTATCTTCATGTTATAGCTTTACTTCTCAACCTTACCTTGACAATGGCAGGGCCTCCATATCCTGCGACTGCTCTTTAACATATGAAAATCCTTTTGTAACCTCCCTTTTTTCCTTACCTCCCTCAATCCCATAGTATATAATCAGCCACCCTTTAAAAACCCAAAGCAGCAGCTCTTTCTCCCATGGGTCTCATCCATGAGGCTTAATAAACCACCACTTGGCACTAAAGACATCACAAGAATTCTTTTTTGGCCCTCAGCTCTAGACTTCACCCCACCCAACCTCACCTATATTTCAAAACCACATAAATAGTAGAGCCAATGACAGGTCTGTCTTTGTCACCTTCCTGCTCAAGAAGATATGCTGCCAGTGAACACCAGACTCTTACTGCCCTCTCCTCTGTCAAATCATTCACTTTCCTTAGGGTAGAGAAAAAAAGGTGAAGAAAAGAGCTGACATTCTCTAGTAAGCATGTCCCTCAAAGTGTAGAAGATTTGGCAAGTAATTCTCCTTGTTACAGATGAGGCCAAATCATCACCATTATTTTCCCTAGAAATGTATTTCATTTGTAATTATTGTTAGGTCCATAATCAAAGGAGTGAGACTGATACAAAGTGAAGGTCAGGCAAAGCTTTATTCTACTCCAAGCATTGGGAAGCAAACCGACCGGTCAGGGCTGTCTCTTACAAAGAGGGGACCCCTCCCTGCCTTACAGACTAACTTTTATAGAGCAAAGGCCACACACAGGTGGCCAATAAGGTCATTGAGGTCACAGAGAAAGCTGCATAGTCATGCTAGGTCACACACGGGTAGCCAATTGAATTACTATTTACCCTAGTAGATATTTGAACTACCCTATCACCTTGGTCAGAATTGGTGCCCAAGAGGCAGGGCCCACACTCCTTGGTAGCTAGAGAGAGAGTATGCATGCCCAACTGATTGGATGTCTCCACCTGGCCTGACCCACCCTTGTATTTGGCTTTGTTCCCTGGGACTGGTTTCCTGGACTTGCTTTTAAGTAAGTTCCCTAAGGGGGTTGGGGAGCAGGGTCAGTTTAAGTTTTACTGTATATACAACAAAATCGCTAACCAGATGGAATCACTCTGGCTAAATAGGCCCTTACAGTTATGTTGGAAAACAGAACCATATATAGACAAATAGCAAATATTGAGAAATGAAAGGTCATTGAACAGGCTTTGGAATAATGAGTTGTTATAAGATGGTTCCTTATCCTATATTACACATTTCAAATTTTATATGCTGAGCATATACAGGTATCATAGTGAAATTCACAAGGAAATAAGGTTGGAGAAAAAAGGCTGTTTTTATAGCCAATGAACATATTAACACTGTAGGCTGGGCAGATTTTATTTGAAGCATTCCCTAATTGCCAATTATTTGCATTCTCCAAACAATGACCTTAAATTCACTTTTAAACATAAAGTTTTTGGTAACCAAAGAATATTACTATTTAGTTCCCATAAAAATAGATACCTGTAAAATGCATCTGTAACTAATTGATAAGGTTTTATTTTGCATATATTATAACATAAAAAATTTGGAACAGATATATATAGCTAGATTTGTCTTTTTAAAATATATATTAAGGAAATAGGAAATACGAAGTTGATTATTTTCCCTAGAGTTCTTTAAAATGGCTAGTGGTAAATTTTTTTTTTTTTTTTTTGCTTATTTGTTTTCCTTGTTTGTGTGTGTGTGTGCGCACATGTGTACACACATATGCTTTAGTCTCTTTTATTATTTAAGATGCAAAGAATTGGAAATGAAATTTTGAATGTCTAGATCTCAATTTTGATAAAATAACAAACTCAAGCTGGAACTGGTAGAACAATTTTTGATTGAACATTTTAAAATGATGTTTGGAAAATAAACAGGATTTGTGCCATCAGTGTAATTTCCACCATCAAGGGAATATGTAGAGTGAGAAAGAAAGGTTCCCAAGGGTATATTTTCTGACATCAAGAATAATCTCCCTTTGGGAATTTAAGAGGAGAATTAGGCTCAATTAAATTATGTATAGGTTATGCAAAGAGGATAATTATCTTTCTCATTACCATTGCAGTTTGGAATGGTAGCAGCCTCTCTTTCTACCAACGTTGAAGATGAATTGGAAAGATGCCTTAATCATTTTCACATTTGAAAGTCCTTATTTTCTCTCCATGCTGGCAGCTCTACCTTAAGTGGGTAATGCCTGGGCCTATCCAGATGCATAATGTGATCAGTCCAGTCACATGCATTTGGTTGATCAACACAGAGTAATTGGCATGCCAATGATCTTTCTTTCTTTCTGGCCCTCAGCTGTGTTATTCACTAACATTCTGCCTGTTATTTTTAGTCTTTCCCATCAATGCCAGAAACTGGTCATTTTTTCTTTAGTTAGTAGGATAATTGTATGTGAAAGCTGAAACAGACAGCAAATACTAAAATAATTTTAATCCGCAGATAATATTCATTTTGTCCTAGATTGACAGCTGTGACTTATAACGGGATGATTTTAAAAATCCATTCTAGGGTATAAAATGTGTCAGTAAGCACTGACCAAGTAAACTCTGTCAAGAACACACATTAGGAATGAAGCAGGAACCTCACACCAATGTGGTCAGTCATATACATGCCCCATTTCTTCAAAGGAGAACAATGTTGCAGCAGTAAATACAGGATTTGTCTACAGATACCTCTGCCCCTGGCTTTTGTTCTAAATACTGGTCACCTAGAGAAAATTACGATGTGTAAGGGAAGAGTGAAAATACAAACAGCCAGAAGTGGGAAAGTGAGGTTGGCATCTCCTAGGAAGCATGGTTCTAAGTTGGCTGCGTGGCAGCACCCAGAGAGATGACAATAGTGAGGGCTACATGGCGTCTCTTTGCCTCAGAATTTGAACTTAGACCTTAGACCTTAGTTCAATGGTGAAAGAATCTTTCCACTGGGACAATGTGATACACTGTAGCAAGTAATTGCATCTGATAATTGGAGGGTTTCTCTGAGTGGGAATTGAAAGTAAAATTCAACTGATTCAAAGAAAAAGAAAGTGATATTTCCTATTACATGATAAATGTCCAAGAAATTCTCATTTGCTTTGGGTAAATTTGAAAACACGGTTAAAAAACAAAGTAGTAGTTTTAAAATGTATGAACTTTTAATGACAGAGATATTCTAGCACAATGTAGAGTCCAAAAGCCTTCCAGGAAATAGCATTTCAACTAGATAGTATGTTTTTATATTCACAGTAAAAAATATAAAAATTTAAAAATCAAATTTAAAAAAAGAAACACCTACATAACATAAACAAAGCACTAATTTCCTTAATCCGTCTGGGATTTTTATTATGCACATATAGAAATAATAAAATATTTAATATTTTAGGGATTAAAATGTATTGTACATGTAATGAGTTAATTATTAGATGTTATTAAATTAAAACTTGAGGAAATCAGAGTTCATTTTGTCCTGAACCTTTGTCCATTTTTCTTTTAATATGTAATATGTAAAAATAAATATAATAAAAATAAATATTAAGTATTTCAGGTAGGGGGGGAAAGATAATTTGGTGGTAAAGGTGACTAGTTTTAACTTTAGATTTTTGTTTTGTTGAGAAAATTATATTTTCCCATTACTTAGCATTAAGGAATAATGTGTCAATATTCTTCACTTACTTTCTTTTTCCTTGATTTATGATTCTCTTTCCTGAGAGTTAATGAAGCTGGGTAAGTTTTCTCTTGACCACTTCAATGATCACATTTCTGCTGGAGAAAATAATGGCAATTAATAAAAATTTCACCAGAACGAATATATGATTAACTATTTTATCAGAGGAGAAACCTGCAACTAAAGACACATTAGAATCTATGATTTGTGTGTATGTGTGTGTGTGTGTGTGTGTATAAAGAAAAAGAGGGGCCAGTTGCATAGTGGGATCTGGAGCCAAGTCTCAAGCTACACACTTTGTCTCAAGAGTAAATGGTTTTGAGTAAGCACTATTTATTCCAAACAACAAAATCTCCAGAGATATTTAGCAACTGTTTTATTTTCTCCTTGTCTCTTAATTAGTTTGTGTGAGAAATAATGTTCATAGTTACTTTGAAGTTTATATTCTTTGAGCTGCATGGCCTTAAAGAAATGGAAGTAATGTAAAGGGGATATGAAAGAGATACTGGGATCCTGTGGGGCAAGGGACATACTCAGAAAGTGGAACTTCTCTTCTCTAACAATTCATACATTTGTGAAAAATGTCCAATATCCAATTTCTCTTTGCTAAAATTACTTTTACTAAGCTTCTTAATTTTTAAAAGTATCTTTCTGTATATAAAATATAAGAAAAATTCTTCTGTGATATTCATACACTTTAATTTTACCAGAGAAAAGATTTCATACTATCTAATTAAGGATCACTATTCATATCGAGAAAACAAATTTACACCTGAAATTCTGCAGGTGATATTTGGTGAGGCCATATTTCATGCATGAATGTACTATTAATGTTCTATCACTGAAGTTAGAATATGCTACATCTTTTTGAAATATGAAATACATTTTAAAATAAATAACACAAATGAAGAAGTATAATATTGAGATGGCATTATCAGTAGTTTTTACTCAGGGGTTATAAATCATGTTTCACCTAAATATATTTAACATATTCCAGTGCTTATATTATGTTTGAATAATGGAGCAAAATTACATATATCCTCTGAATCATTACTCTTTTGGAAGGTGACAAATTTGAAAGATTACTCTGATGTGTAATGCATACAATTTTATGCAAATATATAATTTAGTCTTATAGGATATACTGTCATCTGAAACAAAAATAGTTCAATAGGAAACATCAGTGATGATGCTAGGTTGGTAAGGTGTTCAAAGGAGAGTGACGAGTGAGCTATTTCATATCTTGTTAATTCATCATGCTTGTGAATTTAGACATGCTTAAATTTGCTCTTCACACACATTTAACCAAAACTGTTACATTTCAGATCATAAGACAATCAAATTAAATCACATTATAAGCAAACATATTAATAGTAAGTGATTTTCTTCTAAAATACCTAGTTTGCTTTTCCTAATCTATGAACACTCAAAGTGGAATGGTGAAAAATCTACATAATTCAAGCTAAAACAATTGTATCTACATTATTAGAATAAAGGCTAACAAAAAACATGTTTTAATTATATTGGATTTTACCAATCTCTGTATATTTCCTTATTAATAAATTTGTAGCATTATTCAAAATAATTATCTAAGTAATATAAGTTTCAAACATATTTGAATTTATTCTATTTTTTTTCCAAATGTGATTTAAAAAAATTTGGATTGATTTCTGTTTATTGGGATATGAAATAAATAAATAAGTGTGTGTGTGTGTGTGTCAGAAATTTTTCATTCAGGGACACCTAGGTGGGTTAAGCCTCTGCCTTCTGCTCAGGTCATGATCTCAGGGTCCTGGGATTGAGCCTGCTTCCTCCTCTATCTCCCTCTGCCTGCCTCTCTGCCTACTTGTGATCTTTGTCTGTCAAGTAAATAAAACTTTAAAACAACAACACATTCAGGTGGCACATGGGTGGCCTAGTTGGTTAAGTTTCTGACTCTTGATCTCTAACCAGGTCTTGATCTCACAGTTGTGAATTCAAGACCCACCTTGCACTCTATGCTGGGCATGGAGCCTACTTAAAAACAAAACAAAACAAAACAAAACAAAACATATTCAGTTAAAAAAAAGAAAGAAAGAAAAGGAGAGAGAAAGAGTGCAAGGATAAGTATAGATACCAATATATACAGAAAAACCAGATAAAAATCCTTCAGAATTATAGAATTTAAAATAAAAAATAGTTCTTGAACTGGATTCTTAATCTAACAGCTTGATACTGAAGTGGCATCAAAGCTGTTTGAAATTCTTACTGAAAAATAAATATAAGTTATTTAGATCAGAATTTCTGTGCTAAGTTCTATCTTAAGAAGCAAGTAGTATGAACAGGTCATTGTGAAGTGGGATCAGCAAAAGAGGTAAGAATTCATAATTATCTGCCTAACATTATCAGAACATCTGTTTTATATACTGAGATTTTGTAAGATGTAAGCTTTAAAAACCAAGTTCAGTGGAATTTCAGATATTTGGAAATGTCCAGTTGTTTGGGAGTGCAAAGATGAATTAGAAATTTTCCTTATTTGGGGAAAACTGTCTCTTAATAACCAGAGAGACAGGGAATAGTAAGAACAATTCTAAAATTATATGCAAAGATCTTTGGGAGCAAAGATGGAAGAGATGTAGACAGAATTTGGGGGAGAATCTGGCACTTGATCAATGCCATGTTGATGTGCATTAATAAATGGCAATTAAAATAATTAAATTTATGTTTAACACCAACTACATACAAGTACTATGCTTGTAAAACATAAATGCAGCAATAAATGCAGATTAGAAACCAAATTACTTAGCTCACAACTATCTTAGTTCGCACAGGCTGTTGTAACAAAATACTATATAAACTGGGTGGGGTAAACAACAGACATTTATTTCTCACAGTTCTGGAATCTTGGAAGTCCTAAGTCAAGATGCCATCAGATCTAGTGTCTAGTTAGAGCCCTCTTTCTGGTTCATAAATTACAGCCTTCTCATTGTGTGTTTATGCAGCAGAGAAACAAACTTGGATCTTTTCATCACTTTACAAGGTCAATAAAAAGGGGGTCCACCCTCATGACCTATTTACATCTCAAAAACCTTACCTCCCAATGTCATAATATTGGACATTAAAAATTCAACATATGAATTTGGAGAGGACAGAAGCATTCAGTCCATAACAGTGAAATATCAGTAACACTTATTAGTTAAATTTCCACCTCTTCCACCTATTGTATCTCTGATACTTAAGTTCAATTCTTGTTTCCATCACTGTGATAAAAGAATTGGGACACCGGGGTGGCTCAGTGGGTTAAAGACTCTGCCTTCAGCTCAGGTCATGATTCCAGGGTCCTGGGATTGAGTCCATCAGCCTCTCTGCTCAGTGGGAGGCCTGCTTCCTCCTCCTCTCTCTCTCTGCCGGCCTCTCTGCTTACTTGTGATCTGTCTGTCAAATAAATAAATAAAATCTTAAAATAAAAAGAACTTATATATAAGTAATACACATCTGTGAAACAGGGATGGAAAATCTTGCCTTGATTATAAGTATGAAAGCATATAAACTAGAAAAATGCTTGGCAGAAAACATTTAATGTTGTTGTTTTAATACTAACATTGCTTTCATCTATTTCATTTTTGCTAAGGCTCCAGTGCTAATGATTTTTTCCTTACTTGCAAGTGTCAAGAGAACCATTGAACAAAATTCAGTAGTGATTACCGCCTGGCTGACAGCAGTTATAAGCATCACCCATTGTAAGACTAAGATTCCTTCCTATTTCAGCATTGTTAAAGCATGCAAAACTGTGTACCAGAATGAATTAAAGTGGGTAATTTTAATAGTAATATTAATATTGGTTCTATGTTTCTTCAAAAAACTTTAAAGAGAACAATGTAATATAAAGTGTAAGTCAAGTTAGGTTTGGAAGAGCTGTAAGCTTAAATATGTTCAGGGTATTCAATAGTTATGTGAATTTCAGAAAATCACTTATTTTATAAGGTTGTCACAAGAATTAGATAAGGCAATAGATGGAGGTATTCAGCATATTATCTAATACATACAGCATATTATCTAGATACAATTATACAATACCATTAGATACAGTAATATCTAATGGTTTAAATGTTAGATTAAAAGGTTATTAAATGGACCTTTGAGAAAGATGATGGAGTAGGAAAATTCTAAATTCATCTTGACCTATGGATATGCCAAGATATTACCTACATCTGTAGAAATATAGAAAATGACTCAAAGACTGGCAGAACAGACTCTCTACAGTTAAACATAGAGAAGAGTTCACATAAAAAAAATTATAAGAAGGACAGAGGCATGGGCAACAACCATATTGACCCACAAGACTGTCCACTCAAGGGAGGGCCTTCACAAGCAGAGAGAAGGGAGAAAAGACGCTACCCCAGGCAGCCCAAATACCCCAGGCCACAGGCTCCCCAAGCAAGGGACCCTCTCTTAAAAGACAATTCTCCTTAATGTTTGGCTTTGAAAACCAGAGACACTTAACTTCTAGAATTCTTACACCAGTAAGACTTAATACCTGGAACTTTAAAAAAGAAGGACCTTGGCTCTAGAGAGCTAGAGGAAACTGAGACTACTCTTAAACTGAAACTACTTTTAAAGAGACAGCACAAAAACACACACAAATACACTATAGAAACAGCAGTTTGAAAAACACCTGGGGTGTATGGGAGAGAAACTTGTTTATTAATATCAGAGTGTGTGCTGGAGGTGTAGGGATTTTCAGGTCACTTTTCTAAGAACAAAAGAGCTGGCACATCATTTTCTTCCCCCGCCTCCCAGCCTAAACAGAAGGATACCAATGAGAACCAGAGCAGCAGAAAGGGTCCCCAGCTTGCTAAGAAAGCTTTTCATTCCTGGTCTACAGACTTGTCCTCTTCAACTGACCCTTGGTGCTCTCAAAACTGGTGCTAGGTCTCATCCCACAACAGACCTTGCAAACTTTGTTCTATACCCACACTCTTCTTGGATCTCCTCCCCTCCAACTTACTCTTGGGAGGAGTATATCTAAATCAGTACCACAAGCATGGCATTGAGCAAACAGCCTAGACAGGGGCCACCACTACTCCAAGTGACTCTTGCCCCAGGGAGAGGGGAAAATAACCACACACACCAGTTCAACTGAAACCACAGCACTGGGAAGGGAGCAGGGGACAGGGAGCAGATATATGATCTGACTGTGACCTTGCTCCCCAGTGAAGGCCTTCCTGGTGACAATACAGGGAGAACATCTTGTTGTTCATTGCTACCACAGCCCTAGCAAATGTCTGCTCTTACTCAACTCAAGCTCAGATTGCCCACTAACAATGCAAGGACCAATCCCTGCCCACAACATACAGAGAAAGCCATTGCAGGTGACTGGACTAAAGGTAAAAGAAGCCCAGTCACAACTGTAGGGTGCATGCAACACACTTAAGAAATACCCCTGAAGTGCTAGGGAATATTGCACTACAGTGTACCACAGGACCTCTGTCTCATAAGCCTACACTGGCATGATCAGGAGATGTAGCTGACTTTCTTCACACATAGACACGAAGTTAGACAAAATGAGGAGACAGAGGACTATGCCCCAAATGAAAGAATGTCACAAAATTATAGCAAGAGAGGTAAATACAACAGGGATAAGTAATAGGCATGATAAAGAATTTAAAGTAATGGTTATAAAGATACCCACAGGACTTGAAAAAAAAAAAAAATGGAAGACCTCAGAGAGATCCCTGACAGAGATAGAAAACAAAAAAAAAGAACCAACCAGAAATGAAGAATTCAGTAAGTAAAATTAAAAGCACCTGAGAAGAAGTGAACTGTAGACTGGAGGAAATAGAAGAATGGATCAGTGACCTGGAAGACAGAGTAATGGGAAACAATCAAGTGGAACAGGAGGAAAGAAAAAGATTAATAAAAAAATGAAAATAGATTAAGGGAACCCAGTGACACCATCAAGTATAACAATATTCACATTATAGGGACCCCAGAAGGAGAAAAGAGAGAAAAGAGAGAAAACTTATTTGAAGAAATAATAATGAAAAATTTCCCTAATCTGGGGAAGGAAAGAGAAGTCCAGATGCAAGAAGCACAGAGAACTGCCAACAAAATCAACCCAAGGAACTCCAAACAAGGAAACATAGTACTTAAAATGGCAAAAAAAGAAAAAAAAAAAAAAAAAAAAAAAAAAAAAAAAAGAACATAAAAAGGAAAAAAAAAAAAAAAAAAAAAAAAAAAGAAAACAGTAATTATGCAGCCAACATGGGAGCACCCAAATACATAAAGTACCTATTAACCAACAAATGGAAGTAATTGATAGTAATGCAATAAGAGTAGGGAATTTTGACATCCCTTTTTCACCAGTAGATAGGTCATCTAAATAGAAAATCAACAAGGAGACTTTGGCTTTGAATGACACGTTGGGCCAAATGGATCTAACAGATATATTCAGAACATTCCATCCTAAAACAACAGAATATACATTCTTTTCATGTGTATATTGGACATACTCCAAAATAGATCACATATTAGGCAACATAAGTCTCAATAAATTTAAAAAGACTGAAGTTATACCATATACATTTTTTCATCCATAATTCTATGAAACTGGAAATCAACCACAAGAAAAAAATCTGGAAAGGACACAAATACATGGATTAAGTAACATGTTACTAAAGGACGAAAGGGACAACCAAGAAATAATAGAGGAAATAAAAAAAAATACATGGAGATAAAAGAAAATAAAAATGCAATAGTTCAAAATCTTTGGGAAGAAATAAAAGCTGTTCTAAGTGAACTTTATGGGAATACAGTCCTACTTCAAAAACCAAGAAAAATCTCTAATAAACAATTAACCTTACACCTAAAGGAGCTAGAATAAGAACAATAAATGCAGCCCAAACCCAACAGAAGAAAGTTTAGATTAGAGCAGAAATAAATGAAATAGAAACTTAGAAAACCAAAAGAACAGATCAATGAAGCCAAGAGTTAGATCTTTGACAAGATTTACAAAATTGATAAACCTCTTGCCAGACTCATGCCCAACAAACACAAAAATAAATAAAATAGAGAGAAGAGAGAGAAATATCTCAAATCAGTAATGGAAGAGGAAAAATAAAACAGTTACCTCAGAAATACATAACCATCATAAAAATCTATCGAAAATCATATGTTAACAAATTGTACAACCTAGAAGAAATGGATAACTTCCTGGAAACATATAACCTCCCAAAACTGGATCAGAAAAATACAGAAAATTTGAACAGACTTATTATCAGCAATGAAATTGAATTAATAATTTAAAAAAATTCCCAACAAACTAAAATCCAGGACCAGACGACTTCCCAGGGGAATACACCAAATATTTAAAGACAACTTAATATCTACACTTCTCAGATCAAGACAGAGCCGAAGGCAGAGGCCTTAACCCAATGAACCACCCAGGTACCCTTAAGTACAGATTTTTGTATGTCATTTTTTTTTTCTGCAGAAAACTTCAAATACGTGATGTAATAACTTGTTGAAATACATGGTTATAAGTTATTAATGGCAACTTACCTTATTTTCAACCCAAATGCCCTACTGTTCCCTAATTTTACTTTCTATTTGTGGATTTTGCACATTTACTGTGGAGGCAAAAAAACATTTTAACTCATTATTTCATTAATTTATTCAACATATATTTACTGAGTCCCTAATATTTGCCCAGCATGTTCCATTTCTGAAAATAAAGCAGTAAAACAAGCACACAAAAAACATTGCTGATATGAAACTAATTTTTAATGGATATGGGCAGACTCTAAAAATAAGGAATATGGCAGAAGGTGCCAAGTGCTATTATGATAAAACAAACAAACCAACAAAAAATACAAAACAGGGTAAATGCTTCAGGTAGCCAATTGGAAGAGTATTTGCAATTTTAAACAATAATTGTAAGTGAAAACTTTCAGAGAAGCTGTCATTTGATCAAAAACTGGAAGAAAATGATGGAAGCCACATGGTCATCTGGAAAAAGAATCTCAGCCTCAAGAGGAAAAGCACAAAATGCTTCCTGAGGTGGGGTCTTGTCCAGGTATTGCAAGAAGAACTTCAAAGGGAGGAGCAAAAGGGAGAGTGGTAGGAGATGAGATCAGATGGGTAATATGAGTCCAAATAGTATGGTTCACTTTCAGCTTTATTAAGACATTTTGTTAGCACTGATTAAGTTAGGAAGAAATGGAGAATTTTCAACACGGTCAGATTTATATAGTAATAGGATTATGCTGGCTGCTCTTTGAGTAGAAATATGAGAAAACAAGAGTTGAAGCAGACAGACTAGCTAGCTATGAGTCTATTACAACAGTCCAGGAAGAGAGATACCTGTGTATCAATGACTTCCATGTTGTTAATTCATTTTTAGTCCTCATCTTTTTTTTTTTTTTAAGATTTATTTATTTACTTATTTGAAAGAGAGCCTGGTGGGCAGAAGGAGAAGCAGACTTCCTTCTGAGCAAGGACCCCAATGCAGGACTTGATCCCAGGACCCTGGAAGCCACCCTGGACCCTCAACTCTATGATTAATTAATCTTTGACAAAGCAGGAAAGAATATCCAATGGAAACAGAGACAGCCTCTTCAACAAATGGTGTTGGGAAAATTGGACAGCCATATGCAGAAGAATGAAACTGGGCCATTTCCTTATACCACACACAAAAATAGACTCAAAATGAATGAAAGACCTCAATGTGAGACACAAATCCATCAAAATCCTTAAGGATAACACAGGCAGCAACTTCTTTGACCTCAGCTATGGTAACTTCTTCCTAGAAACATCACCACAAACAAGAGAAACAAGAGGAAAAATTAACTATTGGAATTTCATCAAGATCAAAAGCTTTTCAACAGCAAAGGAAACAGTCAATAAAACCAAAAGACAACTGTCAGAATGGGAGAAGATGTTTGTAAATGACATATCAGATAAAGGGCTAGTATCCAAAATCATATAGAACTTATCAAACTCAACACCCAAGGAACAAATAATCCAATCAAAAATTGGGCAGATGAAACAGACATTTCAGCAAGGAAGACATCCAAATGGCCAACATAGCTTTGGTGGTATAGTGGTGAGCATAGCTGCCTTCCAAATGGCCAACATAGACACAAGAAAAAGTGCTCAACATTATTTTGCATCAGGGAAATACAAATCTAAATCTTAATGAGATACTACCTCATATCAGTCAGAGAGGCTAAAATTAACAAGTCAGGAAATGACAGGTGTTGGCAAGGACATGGAGAATCGGGAATGCTCCTACACTGTTGGTGGGAATGCAAGCTGGTGCAGCCACTCTAGAAAATAGTATGGAGTTCCCTTAAAAAGTTGAAAATAGAGGGGCACCTGTGTGGTTCAGTGGGCTAAGGCCTCTGCCTTCGGCTCGGGTCATGATCCCGGGGTCCTGGGATTGAGCCCCGTATCGGGCTCTCTGCTCAGCAGGGAGCCTACTTTCTTCCCCCCTCTGCCTGCTTCTCTGCCTACTTGTGATCTCTGTCAAATAAATAAAGGAAATCTTTAAAAAAAAAAAGATGATTTTTATATGAGGGTAATATTTTAATATTTAAATATTTAGGAGAAAGAATACCTGCTTATATTTGTTAGCAAATATATTGTTAAAAATGTTTGATTCAAAAATGAAAAAAAAAAAAGTTTGATTCTTGAGGCTCCTTGGTGGCTCAGACAGTTAAGATTCTGACTCTTGATTTTGGCTCAGGTCATAATCATAGGGTTGTGAAACCAACCCTTGAATCTGACTCCACCCTGGGCATGGAGCCTGTTTAGGATTCTCTATCTGTCTCCCTCTACCCCTCCCACCCACTTGTGCCCACACTCTATTTATCTCTCTCTCTCTTAAAAAAATAACTGATTCTTGCTGGGGAGAGGGGGATAGGAGAGGGTGGTTAGGTTATGGACATTGGGGAGGGTATGTGCTACTGTGAATGCTGTGAATGTGTTAACCTGGCAATTCCCAGACCTGTACCCGTGGGGCTAATAATACATTATATGTTAAAAAAATAATAATAACTGACTCTTCTCATACTATGAAGTTATATTGCAAGCAAAAATTTTATAGTCATCTTAAACTTATACGAAATAAACTTCTCATGATCAACTGCATAATTATATTATATCTGTGAACAGTGTGAAGTCATGAGTGACAACACAAATGTTGCCTAAAGGAGCACATCTAACAAACTCTCTTCAGAAATATATCTCTTATCTGTTGTACATTTTTTTTAAAGATTTTATTTTATTTTATCTGACAGAGAGAGACCACAAGTAGGCAGAGAGGCAGGCAGAGAGAGAGAGAGAGATAGGAGGAAGCAGGCTCCCCACTGAGCAGAGAGCCTAATGCAGGACTTGATCCCAGGACCCTGGGATCATGACCTGAGCCTAAGGCAGAGGCTTAACCCACTGAGCCACCCAGGCAACCCTGTTATACATTTTTTGAATATATATGTTCACTATGCATCCAAGAATGTTAGTATAGGAACATATATTCCATGAGATTAATGTGTAAAACTAATTGTTGTTTTCAGTAGCTTTGATTATGAATTAATTCATAATAAAAGAAGTCAAAGTAAGCACATTATATTTCTCTTTCATTGCACAATGGATTAATTACCTTTGCACTGCACCCTATTTATTACAGCTTTAGAAGAGATGAAACATTTTGAGAGAAATTAAAAGTGTTCTAATGAAGACAATCATGTCAGTATTTAATTTCTCTAGAGGGTAAAAAGTAGAACCCTAATAAAACAATGATCCATCTTTTTAAATATAGTATATCTTGATTGCCGAGACTTGCAAACTTGTTCCTGTTTAATTATGGCAGACTGAGCCGAAGCACCTTTTTAAAAGACAGTGGCCCTTCTTTTATTCTTTTTTTATTATTGTTATTATTATTATTATTATTATTTTACCTACTCTGCTCTATATTATTTTCAAAAAAAACCTGGGATAATTAACACCAGTATGTTTTGGAGTAAAATCCTTAAGGATTTTAATATAAAACATTTCATCAGCCCTTTAAAAGCATGGCTGTGTTTTCAGGAATCATCAGGTTATCTTTCTTCAGAAGTACTCCAAATAGAAATTTCTTTATGAAACTAAATTGAAGAATACGTTGGCATTCAAATTAAAACACCCTGAAAGGTTACATTTTCCAAGTTAAAAAAAAAAAAAAATATATATATAAATTTACCAATTTAAATTTTATGTGACTATTTTTAAATATTAAATTTAATAATAAATTTGATAAATAAAGTTGATAGTGTTTAATCAACTTATTTATATTTATAATATAAATAACATAAATATTTATAATTTATGTTTATAAATGTAAACTTTTATATACAGTATACTTATACTGTAATATAAGTATTTATAATACTTAATTTTATAAATTCTTAAATAACTATATAAAAATTTCTGCATGTTTATATATGTATATTTCTATTAAACTAGGAATGAGACTTTCATCATATTTTATTGCATGTTATGCGGAAATGTATATTCCTAAATGCATTTTAATATTTATTTTCATTTAATACCCCGAATTCTTTTGTTATAATCCCTCTTATTCTTTTATAAAAAGACTGTGAACAACATTTTTTACAAAAACTCTCATTATTTTGGGTCAACTATAGATTAGCCAATTAGTTATTTCTTAATATATAGAATAATATTATAAGTTATTTAATATCAGTATAAAATAATAATAAAAAATTCAATTAAACTAGTTATAAAGTTAGGTATTATCAGGATACTAAGTAATTATTAAAATGTGTAATATTGTAATCAAAATAAATAAATTTACAGTGTATTTTAATGTTACTTCTTTAATCATAGATGATAAAAATTCTTCATGATAATTCTTATTTTAAATATTACTAATTTATGTCATTCATTTACAGCAGTTTGTTGCAAGAGAAACAGGTAACCACATTTATTCTTCAGTTTTTTTTTAAATGTTTTATTTATTTATTTGAGAGAGAGACAGTGAGAGAGCATAAGCGAGGAGAAGGTCAGAGGGAGAAGCAGACTCCCCATGGAGCTGGGAGCCCGATGTGGGACTCGATCCTGGGACTCCGAGACCATGACCTGAGCCGAAGGCAGCTGTCCAACCAACTGAGCCACCTAGGCATCCCATATTCTTCAGATTTTTTATATCAGTATATTTTTTTGCTGAAAATATGATATCCAATAGGAGTGACTTAAACAATTAAGGTATTTATTATCTCTTTTTTGGGTCCTTACATACACCTGCCAAAAGCACATGTTGTACCTTGCACAGTACCGGGAACATATTCCCATCTTGGTTGACAGTAGTCACATATAAACTTACCAAGAATATACCTTCTAGATTAGGTCAGTGCCAAGCTACGCAAACAGAATTCTTACCAGTTTAGGAGGAGGCAGATGGAAGTTTCCAACAGCTCAATAACAACAGGGTAAGCTCAAGCCATTCTCATCTTTCTGGGCTGAAGCATACCTACAAAGTTCCACTTACTTCTCACTGACCAGAAGTGTTCATACACCTTCTCTGGATCAATGATTAACAGAAGGGGATGTAATTATAGTGATATGTCTTAGCAGCCTCTTCAGTGTAAAAAACAAAAGAGTTCTGAAAACTAAAAATGATGGAATGATGGGAATCTACAAGTCTCTGCCATTTCCATTTCCACATACAAATAAAGATATCATCTCTAATGTACTAATTTAAAGTTTTTGTACAATATTAGATGCATTTTAAAGAAATATTATATTAAAGAAAATCTAAAAATGCCTTAAATGCAGAAAAGGTTTTTGAGGAACTTATTAAAATAAACTTTCTGGAAGAAAGTAAATATACCCTTTAAATTGAAATCACACTAAAACTTGAAAATATGAAAGCAAAAACTATATGGTGAAGAAATATAAAGGGGGAAAAAAGGGAATAACTGCTTTTGCTCATGTTAAAAGCAATAGGGCACTTTTTTTCCCCTAGAAAGTTATTACTTTGATGAATCTGTTGTCTTAAGAAACAAGTGTGAGCATGATGGAAAAGAAAACCACAAATATTTCTTTATTTCTTTGGTTGTATAAATTACATTTTTTTTTTCTGAATAATGAAGGTAAGAAAAAATTTCTGGAACTTATGGGGTCATAGCTTACCAGGGTGAAAAGAAAGGATATTGACTGGAGAAGTTCAGGAAATCTGTATGCCCAAAGTAAATAGACCTTTTCTTACCAAGACAGTGCCACAGTGGGATAAGTCTAACCATTTTTAATTCTAATGCTGTGTCCCACAGAGGCAGCAAAAGGACATTTATCAGCCCTGGAGTGGGTCTTGTGCCAATGACCATGAGTGACACTCCCATTAATATTATCTATTGTGCAAAGAGATTGTTCTCACAGAGAACTTAGGTTTCTCTTATCAGAAGAAAAATAGAAAGAAGATATGAAGGACACAAAAAATATAATGTTCATTATACGGCATCCTTTGGTGGTCTAACGTCCAGACACCATTATTGAGATTTGTTTTTTAAAATTCCACTTGCCAAACAACAGTGTGTTTCATTGAATCCACATACTGCTCCTACCCACAGAGATATAATCCCATATGTTCTATTTAGTGCATTCTAGGATATGTGAATAGTGTTTTTCCTCTCTCAAATATGTCTTTTTGTTTTTATTAAAATAAACTAAATGGAAAATGTATTCACTCATAGGGACCCCTCTACAAAATGGTGGAGGGTGAAAATAAAAACAAAAAGATAGACAACTTATGAACATGCTTAGACATACACATCCACAATGAAAAGGGGAATGCAGGTAGTGGCTACAGTCTTCATGTACTTATGCAACTGATACCAGTTAAGACTGATTTTCATGACCTCCACTCTGATAACTTTCAGCATAATCCTCTGTGGTTTTAGCTAATATTATGAAATGATTTTTGTAGGATCTTTACTTACTACCAGAGGAAATATGTCACTTTGATTTCAAGGACTTTTTGTTCCTTCTATCACTTAGTCCAAAGCAGGGGATAATGCTGGCAAATGTACCTATACCAACAGTTGAAATACCATGCTCTTCGTATTTCCTAGTCAGAAAATGACATTCTCAAGTATGTACATAATTTCTAGACACAGTAGAAATTCCATCTGTGAAATGTTATGTTTTGTGCATTTGCGTTTGTTTACAAAACCTGTCATTTTTTTATAGCCATGTGTTTCTTAGCAGGGCCCCACTTCGAATGTTTATTTCATCTGTCATCTCGAATTTGGTTCATTGTTGCTTTTCTCTTAAGGATTGCTTCCACTAATTTTGCATCGGACCTTTAAGAATTCCGGGGAAAAATCAGACCTCTCATTATCAGAAAGTCTTAAGGACAAAGCCTCCATAGCCTAAAATGGTGATTTAAATCTAAGTGAAAACCGTTAGATATTAGTCATTCACATGTGGACCAGTGAACAACCAACTGATATAAGTGATAAAGGTTAAACTGGGATCTCTTGTTAACAGCTAGCCTTCTGGAACCAAATTTCCTGAGTTAGAATCCTCCCTGGCATCACCACTTGCAAGTAGTGTAACCTTAGGTTGATTAATCTCATTTAAGCTATAGAAGACTTATCTCTAAAATCAGGATACAATAACACCTATGTTATGGGTTAAATTATTTCATCCATGTAATGTTATTAAATGTAATATAATTAAAACAATTCTCACACTGAAAATTCTCAATATTTATTAGCTATTTTTAGTACCTCTTTAGAAGGCTCATTCTAAACATACCCAGTTCTAAGAATTTTATTTCCCCGTTAAGTTGGTAAGGAATGTAACAATGACAATAACAAATACAAGTTAAGAGCTCTGGAGTTAGCTAAGTGCTCTGCTACTTAGTATCCGTATGATCTTACATTGGTTACTCAGTCTTTCTAGTTTTAGCTTTCTTTTATGTAAAATAGGGTAAATAACATGTGAAATATTAGCAATATATTTAAAGCATTAAGAGAGGAGTTTAGAGTATACATTTTATCATACCATAATACTATTTTTTAATGGAAAACATCACTTTAAAAATTTTAAATAATTCATTGGCATTGTCAGAGAGTAATATGTGGGTATGTATATGTGGGTATATATAGAGATATATACTTTTCATGAATTTTAAATTATTTTTCCTCCTCAGGAAAAAAAATCATCTGGAAATGTTTGTTTTTGTTTTTGTTTTTTTTTTTTACAGAAAAAAAAGGAAAAGAAATGAAAAGAAAAACAACATAGATATTTATAAAACTTTGACCTAACCTTGATTTTGTACTCCGCTGTACAGTACAATGGAAAGATTAAAACAAGTCAATTAATCTTTAAAAACATGACAACTTAAGGGGAAGATATCTCTAAACACAAACTTCTGGAAAAACAGATTATGCTGTAGAAAAATATTTATTAAAAATTAAAATCTCCCAGCATAAACTATGGTAATATATAAAAGCATGTAAGTTCCCAGCACAAAAATAAAAATGAAGAATATGGTTAAAATAAAAGTTATTAAAATTCGTTTCTCCTGAGACATGCAACAAAATAATATACAGAAGCAAGGAAGACAGGGATGGCTGAAAAAACAAATAATAGGCAGCCAGCAATTTAAATGAAAAAGCTCCATGGAGAAGAGCCATAGTGGGAAAAATAAAAGAAACTTTCTAAAGGTGTACATTTTAAATAGAGAGCATATTTAAATGCCATCATGAGAAATAATTAAAAATCATATTAAATGCTATAACAAATTTTGGAAAGGCAATAATAGTACATAGCACGCCTGACTATTAATATTTTCTTTATGCTGACCATTTAAGTGAGCAGAAGTGTATTTGAATAGTCTTTCACTTTCTTCATCCTGACTGAGCGTCACTCTATTTAGCTGAGTGCTGATTATCACCTCTCAAGAAATTTGCTGCCCATTGCATTATTTTTTTTCTCCTTCTGTCTTTCATGTGCGAGCTAACTTGAGTTATTCTACAGAGAATAGTGCAAACATAAGATAACACACATTTTCATCTCACTCTATGGCCCTGAGAATTGTCAAGCATGATAGTAATTTCCATTTTTGTCCTGTTATAATGTGAATAATTCCAGTCATTATTTATTGAAAAGAAATAGGCATTAGGGAATGGGCATGTGAAGCATACAAAGGTGTTTTCTGCAATTCTTGGCAACTCCTTAGACTCAGGCTCTGAGTTTCTAACAAGCTATTTTTTTTTCTCCTTTTCAGATCTTTAAAAAATGTTTCTCTTTTATTTTCCTCCCATCTAGGTTGCAAAGATTGAGGGAGAAAACACACTACATTTATTATTGATAATTATATCAAATATTTCTGATATCATGAAGTGTGGAATCAAAATATTACAGATCTGGTTATTTTATTCATGTAATTCTACATTTCTAAAAAGAGTCTTACTATAACTTCAATTTTTAATTCACATTTATACTTTATTTGCTTACATTTATCAAACCAATAGTAACTGGAATTGTGACTTTAAAGAAATGGACTTTCTTGTTTGGATCATATTAGTAATTTAACTTCATTTAGTTTTTTTACTGTACAGTAAATATTGCAAATTTACTTTATAATGGGGAAATAATAAAAATAGACATAATTTCACATCTTAGAGATAACCATCTGTAATATTTTTGTTTTTCTGTCATTAAAAAGTGTTACAAAAGGGGCACTTGGCTGGGTCATTCAGTAGAACTTACCAATATTGATCTCGGGGTCATGAGTTTGAGCCCCACAACAGGGGGCAAGCATATTAAAAAAATATATATAGTTATAAAACACTGTTTTTTACATTTTTAACTCAAGAATTAGAAACAGTGTATTTTCTTTTCAATACAGGAATTTTCTGTGGCATTATTTTCATCAATAGAGATATATATTAGTTGTTAGGAATAAGTCAAAAACTCTTCCTTAGCGATGGGCTGTGTTACCACATTTCATCTTTATAGCTCTTTATGAGATAGTCGGGCATGATTATTACCACCATTGATTGCCTTTTACTGACAAACAGAAGGTCAGAGACACATTAAGAGCTTAACCCTGGACTCACAATAATGTGAAGGTGAGAATTTGAACTAGACAATAGGAAATGTGAGTCTGTACAGTTAAAGCCCTGCCTACTTAAAGCCAACCAATATTTGATTGTCAGCCGATGCTACAATGTATTTAACCTTTTATAATCGTGTAATATCTTTTCTTTAAGAACAAAATTGTTATTGTAAGTAATTCTAAATATTTTTTTAATATAATTTTTTATTTTTATAAACATATATTTTTATCCCCAGGGGTACAGGTCTGTGAATCACCAGGTTTACACACTTCACAGCACTCACCAAAGCACATACCCTCCCCAATGTCCATAATCCCACCCCCTTCTCCCAAACCCCCTCCCCCCAGCAACCCTCAGTTTGTTTTGTGAGATTAAGAGTCACTTATGGTTTGTCTCCCTCCCAATCCCATCTTGTTTCATTTATTCTTCTTCTACCCACTTAAGCCTCCATGTTGCATCACCACTTCCTCATATCAGGGAGATCATAGGATAGTTGTCTTTCTCCGCTTTTATCTTTAGATCATATTAATATTTTCTTTAAGCTGTTCAAATTCAATAAGATGAATATACTATTTTTAATTTTAATAATGTGCATCCTTGAATTGCACATAAGGTAAACTGTTAAATAACTTTATCGGTAAATTTTGTTATTTTTATTGTTCTTCTGTGAATACATTCACAAGTTTTCAAATTTCCCTGTGTAAGCTTAATCTGTCTTTCTTGCATATCTGAGTTCTTCCCATCTTGAAGTATATGAACACAGTCTCTCACTGATTTCACTTTCTTTTCTTTTTTTTTTTTATTCTTTTATTTTTATTTATTTATTTATTTATTTATTTATTTTTTTAATTTTGTATTTTTTATAAACATATATTTTTATCCCCAGGGGTACAGGTCTGTGAATCACCAGGTTTACACACTTCACAGCACTCACCAAATCACATACCCTCCCCAATGTCCATAATCCCACCCCCTGATGCAACATGGAGGCTTAAGTGATTTCACTTTCTTTTCAAAGACAAGTTTGAATTATTTTGTTTAAAACAAATGAATAAATAAGTAATATATGTATGAATGGATTATGAGCATTAAAAAGGAAGGAGATTCCAGGGCACTTGGGTGACTCAGTTGGTTAAGACTCACTTTTGGTTTTGTATCAAGTAATGATCTCAGTGTTCTGAGATTGAGCCTGGCATCTAGCTCCATACTCAGTGGGGAGTCCGCTTAAAGATCCTCTCCTTCTGCCCCTACTCACTTATAATAAATAAATCTTAAAAAGAAAAAAAAAAAGGAAGGAAATTCTGCCATTTGTGACTACGTGGATGAAGCTGGACACTATTATGCTAAGTAAAATAAGTAAGATATGAAAAGACAAATACTGCATGATCTGGTTTATATGTGAAATCTAAAATAATCAAACTCAGGGTGCCTGGGTGGCTCAGTGGGTTAAGCCTCTACCTTCAGCTCAGGTCATGATCTCAGGGTCCTGAGATGGAGCCCCACATTGGGCTCTCTGCTCAGCAGGGTGCCAGCTCCCCTCTCCCCCTCTGCCTGCCTCTCTGCCTACTTGTGATCTCTCTCTCTCTCTGTCAAATAAATTAAAAAATCTAAAAAAATATACAAATAAAAAACTAAAATAATCAAACTCATTGAAGCAGAGACTAGAATGCTAGTTGTAAGGCGGAGGGAGAATGGAGATATTTTGGTCAAGGATACAAATTCTCAGCTATGTAAGATGAATGAATTCTGGAGATCTAATGTACAGTGTAATGACTATGATTCACAGTATTGTATGGTCTACTTGAAATTCGTAAGAGGTTTTAGATCTTAAGCATTCTCAGTGTAGCAAAAGTAAGAGAAAGAAAAGAAACAAGAGGGAAAGGGAAGGAAAGAAGAAAGAAATGGTAACTCTGTAAGGAGATAGATATGTTAATTAGTTTGAGTGTTGTGATTATTTCATGATATATGTTTATACAAAAACTTCAAGTACTACATCTTAATTATATAAAATTTTAATTTTTAGTTATACTTCAATAAAGCTGAAAAAAATGAAGAAAAATCCAAGTTTACAAGACTATCAGTAGTCAAGCTTCCTCTATATTTTGCAAATATTTATGTCTATCTTAAGAAACAAAAAGGAAAAGTATGAAGGAAAAATATAAAAGAGATGGAAATATAAGTGACCTGAATAAATGAGTGAGCCTTATGTTTGTTTTTAGAAATGATGTCTCAAGGCACCTACGTGACTCAGTCAGTGCCGTTTAGTCTCTTGATTTTGGCTCAGATCATGAGCTCATGATCAAGTAAACAAGAAAATGGCATGCTTTAAAAAACGCATCACATGCCTAAAGGCTAATTAAACTAGAAAGACAGAAATCAACAAAGTAAAAAGGAATAAATATCTCTACAAAAAAGAAGGCAAACAAAAGAAGGAAAACTGATATTTCATATAAAATAAATACAAATATCCAATACATGAACACTAATAAATGAACAGATAACAGGATTCATTTATCATATTGATACATTATAAAAAAAAAAATTATCAATATCCAGTACAGACAAAGTAGGCAGAAAGTAGCACCCTTTGTGCCTTATAGGGTAGTATAAATTAGTTTGAGAAGATTTGGCTGCCCAGAGAGGGGGCATCCCAGTGCTAGCCCTTGGTGTAAGAGCTCAAGTGAGGTAAGAGTGTCCATGCACAAGGAAAGGCCAGGTGTGGGAGGTAAGTATTTCAAGTATTGCTGACCCACTCAAGGTTTTAGACACTAACTAGAAGAGTGAATGTGTTATTTCTTTCAAGTTGCATCTTGGAAAAAAGTAGGCACCAGTCTCAGTTTAAAACCTTTTCTCTGCAGAAATGTCTGTTCATGTCTACAAACCATAAGTGACTCTTAATCTCACAAAACAAACTGAGGGTTGCTGGGAGGAGGGGGTTTGG
>NC_081558.1:198439134-198506464 GCF_022355385.1 Mustela nigripes
GTGTGTTTTAAGTAATCTCTGCCTTTGCCACTAGCCTGCCTCCTTTGGAGATGTTTTATTTCTGAAGTGTTAGAAGTATTAGCAATGACAACATTTTTTACAGAAATATTAGGGAAGGAAAGAATAGCATTTGAGTCAAATACAGATTACACAGTGAAAGCAGGACTTTCCAAAATAAGAAGTGTCAAGTTTGCTTGCATCAAATATGTTTGTTCACCAGCTTGCCTGTACTTGAGAGGGAACATTTGCTTTCCTGACCTTTCCATGCTCCTTAATCCCTGCCTTGTTTGTTCCTTTGTTTGATATTGGCATGCCACTAGATTACTGTAAAACATTTTCTAGCCAGACATTTGCTTGATGACCCCCTGCCATTTTACACTTTGTATGAGTGGACCCTGCCAGGAAAGTGAATGAACCAAATCTTAAGGGAGTACTTTAATTCATGACTAAAGGACTCTGCATATCAAAAATACTGTCCTCACTGGGAGGAATCATTTTCTTCATCAGTTACATTTTCCAGTAATTGGTTGCAATGATTTAAGAGTAACACACAGTAGTGTGAGCATGGCAGAATAGTTTTCACCTCCTGTTTCCATTTTGGCTCTCTGATATATGCACATCAGTTAAAAAACGTAAAGAATTAAAAAAAAAAAAAAAGTAAAGCATTGAAGAATATCTAGACATTGAAAAAAGTGTGCCCAAAGTGTTCCAGAATCAAATGCATTTGTTGTTTTGCTTGTGGAACACCAAAAAGGAAATACAGGATCTGTGAGCGTTTATAAGAAATAAACAAGTATAGGTACAGATTTCAAATATCCATAAGGATAACTAAGAAGATTACTACACGATAAACTTGCCTTGAAAATTAAGTCTCCTTGTATATGTCATTGTAAATGTACACAATAATACACGTGGGATGAGGATTAGAGAGACGAAGAAAAATATTAATTGTCCCCAAAACCCCTTTTTGATTAAATGGAAGAAATACGACATATTTAGTTGTTGTCTGGGGATCATTTTTCAGGATACACAAAACACAAAGAAAATGTATATTCAGATTTTTAAAATTGTTTCTATCTGAAGCTATGGATGATGCTGTCCTCGTTTTGCATGGTTCTGAGGTTCACAAATGCTACTTACCCTTGTTAGTTAAAATCAGTCCTTCCAAAAATCTGATTCACATTTGGTACTCAGGTATATTAACTGTGATTGATTGCAATTAAGTACAAACTTCACAGCTATTTCTTCAGTTCACAAATCATCATATAAGTGATTTATTCATCATAATCAGTTACATTTGTATACTTTGAAGTCTGATGGCGGTGGTCACTTCCCATCTTTTGTTCAGTCCATGCAGACAAGAAGCATGTAGTTGTGTTGCTGTCTTTCTCCTAGTGATAAAGCCAAGTGACATTTTATAAGATGGGCAACAGAAAGAAGGAATTGACCAACAAAAGTTCAGTAAAGTAAAAAGCCAATGCTGGGAGTTCAGTTCAAAGGTAATATAAATGGAGTTCTAGAAGAGATGGATAGCCAGGGGAATGTTGACACTGCCATGGTTTCAGAGGCTTGAGATATGCAGTCAGGGAATTTTAGTAAAGGTGAATTTATCAAAAAAAAAAAAAAAATGAGGAAACTCTTGGGGCACCTGGGCAGCTCAGTGGGTTTTAACCCACTTGATCACAGGGTCCTGGGATCAAGCCCCGAGCAGGGAGCCTGCTTCCCTTCCTCTCTCTCTCTGCCTGCCTCTCTGCCTACTTGTGATCTCTGTCAAATAAACAAATAAAATCTATTAAAAAAAAAGAGGAAACTGTGACAAAAAGGATAAAGATGTTTCAGGATAAGTGAGGTCAGTCAAATTTAACATGGAGGAAATTCTCAAAGATGTTTCATGACAATTAAAATTCACAGAATAACATATTAGAAGTTGACCCAACCTTAGAAAGCCTATGGCAATTCACTGAAGCTTAGAAAAAAATGCTCATTCTACTATGTAAGTTATCCAGTGAGAAGAGGAAGGCAAGACTGTTCAAATTACTTCTTTTTATATCTATTGCTTAATATGTAGATATATATTTAGCAAAGAAATAAAATGTTTTAATTCTCAATGTTTTTATGGAATTTAATTTAAGATAATAAATAGAAAATTTTCACCAAATCTGTGAAACAGAAACAAACCTTGATCTTGCATCAACCCTTGATGCACAAGCAGGATAAGTAATTGAGAATCAAGTAAAACCAGAGTCAGATACTAACCCAAATTTAATATAATTTCATGGCTAAGCTGCACATAGCTGTTTAGGTAAAATAATTTTCAAAACCATTAAATTATCAATTTTAAATTTTATAATTTTTTAAAGCTCTCTGAAGAAATTCTGTTTAACCAAGAATGTAATTCAATGATTGTTTGTTTATTTGTTTTTTTTCTAAAATTCTGTGAATATTGTCACTTCTGTTTTAAAGCATACAGACTTAAAATAAGAGAGGATTGAAAATGAGTTATATTCATTATACAGATTTATTTTTTTCAATTATACCTTGGTTTTATAAATAACAATTTAAAAGTAGACATATGATGAGTTTGATGAAATGTGGGGTTTTTTTAAAGATTTTATTTATTGATTTGAAAGTGAGACATAGGTTGAAAGAGAGAGCATTAGTGGGGAGGAGAGGGAGAAGTAGACTCCCTGGTGAGCAGGGAGCCAGACATGGTGCTATATCCCAGGACCCTTGAGACCATGACCTGAGCGGAAGGCAGATGCTCAACAGACTGAGGCCACCCAGGCACCCCTTGATGAAATGTTTTAACAGATAAACTTTGTCAAATGTTTAGATACCTACCTTCGACACTCATTTGGTTATTTTCAAATATACTCCTTGTTATTCATTATTAGAATAGAATCGACAAATATTAACTGATGGTAGAATTTTTAGGACTCACGGCTTCTTTTTTAATTATTTTGTGTAGTAGCTAGTCAGATAAGCATGTAAGAATTACTGACCAAATAGAGGAAAGAATAAATAAATTTTACATTGCCAAAACCATCAAAAGAAAAAAAAGAAAGAAAGAAAGTGGGTGGGGGGACAATTAAGTTCCACTAGAAAAATTATGAAGGAAAAGTATTTTGTTTCATGATGTGTCTGCTAAACAGGATCAAGAAAATAATTTTAGTTTTCCATACTGTGAGACTTCCAATTTCTGGCAATTGGAAAAAAAATACAGTATCTACTTTCTCATTGTACTATTACAAATGAAACTACATTTATTAAAACAACATATGCATCTACAAAAGTCAAAGACAGAGTCATTCATTCTTAGTAGAATATATGAGTACTTGATTAAAAGAGGTGGCTCAGTGGGTTAAGTGTCCCACTCTTGATCACCCCAGGTCTTGAACTCAAGGTCCTGAGTTCAAGCCCTGTGTTGAGCTCCATGCTGGGCATGGAGCCTACTTAAAAACAAACAAACAAACAAACAAATAATAGAAGAATTAATTTAGAAAGACAAGCTTGTGAGGTCAAATGGTTGCAGACATTTTTTTTTCTTAAATTAGCAAATTAATTTTCATTATCCAAAAAATGTACTCTCATCTAATGTCAGCCAGAGGTGAATAAATTATAACTAAGAAAAAAATATTAGTTTGAATTAAATTTTTAATTTAAAAATCCTGCACTATTTTGGATCTTTGACAAATATTGTAAGGTTGATGAATATTAGGTATGAAGGCCATTAGGGTTTAGATGTAATTATATAAAAAGTTACAATTACAAATGGGATGGTCCTACATTAGTGTAAGCTGCATTTCAGTTCTTTTTTTTTTTTTAAGATTTTATTTATTTATTTGACAGACAGAGATCACAAGTAGGCAGAGAGGCAGGCAGAGAGAGAGGAGGAAGCAGGATCTCCGCTGAGCAGAGAGCCCAATGTGGGGCTCAATCCCAGGGTCCTGGGACCATGAACTGAGCCGAAGGCAGAGGCTTTAACCCACTGAGCCACCCAGGCACCCCTGCATTTCAGTTCTTATCCTCCTTGAGATTCTTAATCGGAAAAGTGGGGATGTAGGGAAGCATTTAGTGGCATTGTATTTGGAGGAATACCAACTCTCTTCCATTATAATGAAATGTCAGTCTTAGAGCTATTTCCGCCAGGGAAATGGCTTCATACTCATTTGTAATGGTAGCAGGGAACCCAAGTGTGGCCATTCAGACACATGCCACTATCTCAGCGAGAAATAGAATAATACAGCAAGAAGATGTACCATCCTGATAGAACACTGCTCCCTACTAAATTTTTAGAGAAGATATATATCTAATTTTCCAGGGAAAGAACATTATGTTCCTATAAGTAGTATTCTAACCTGAAAAAAGAATAGAGAACTTTATGGAAAGTTAAAATTTAGAATTCAAGACATGCTGTTTGATTAGATTAAACAGGAAAATCTACAATAAGCAGTTGTCAAATGCCTCTTCTAGTTAGAGCCTGGATAAACAAATACAATTTTATGAAATCTTTGAATTTTTTAATAAAACCTTTGAAATTTGATAACAGCTTTATTTTCATGATTTTTCAGATCTCAATTTACATTCAATTGAGAAAATATTTTTTAATAAAAATCACTTTTGAATTTTCCTAATTCATGTTGCTTATGTCATTTCTTATTTTGCAAAATTGTACAGCAGCGGTTTTTAAAGTTGTGTGGATTTTCTTAAGGGTTATGCACAGATGTTGCTATCTCCTTGCTCTGTGAGCATATTTTGATAATTAATTCTTTCCAATATTTTGAAAAGAATAGCTATATTTTTCTTTACCTAAATGTTAATATTATGAAGGGTAGTAGAATGTTTCATTCCAAAATATACCTCTTTGGTATAAGGGTTATTTTGAACTGATCTGAGAAACAGTAGACACAGGAGAAGCTCTGAAACAAGAGTAGACATCATCATCCCTTGTATACAGAAAATTTATATTTATAGAGGATGTGTCTTTGTAAACATGTCTTCCTATCTGTAACAGGAGGGGAAAGATGGTTCTAAATCACATGAGACCATTATCAATAGAAAAGGCATAGAAAAATCTGCATAGCCAAACTTGCTGTTTTTTACCTTACATTTTCTGATAAGGACATCCTTTTCTCTTTTGTCTTTAGCTGAATATGGTATGTATGTATGCATTTATTATAGGAATCATCTCTTGCTTACAGAGTAATGATTTAAACTGAATACATTTGAGCACAGTAAATATTTGACATGGAAAGTAATTGTATCAGAAGATGTGTCAGAAAAATAACAACTCATCTGACACATAATAACTAGAAAATATTTTTCTGTCTGGTAATTTAAGTGTTACAAATCCTGAGATTGTTATAACGGAACCAAACAGGTAATACCTATAATTAAATCTTGCTTGGAAATCATCTGTTAAGAAAATGCTTTGAGATACAAATCATCTATGTATTAAACATGAGTCTTATATTTTACAAAGAATTTAAACAAATATATCAAACAATTAAAGTTAAGTGGCTCTTAATAGAGCTATTATGTTCAAGGATACGCTAGTCCATGATTTCTCATATACTGGGGTTTTCCATTGCAGTGCCACTCTTGTCATTTATCTACCTGTTGATGTCTTCCTCTGCTAAGTGGATTCTTTCAGAAATGCAGATTTCCAACTTAGCTTCTTTTTAAACTTTTTAAAAAATATTTTTATTTATTTATTTGAGAGAGAGAGAGAATGAGAGAGAACATGAGAGGGGAGAGTCAGAGAGAGAAGCAGACTCCCTACTTAGCAGGGAGCCTGATGTGTGCTTGATCCCAAGACTCCCGGATCATGACCTGAGCCGAAGGCAGTGGTTTAACCAATTGAGCCACCCAGGTGCCCCCCAACTTATCTTTAAATGGTAAAAACCACTGAGGTTTTACTCTTAAGCACAGTCTACTAAGGGTTGCCAATTGCATGAGGTACTATTGACCTGAACCTGGTAATAGCCAAATAGTCAATTCCTGAAACTCCATACTTCTTTCCAATACCACTTCGAGTTCTTCTAAAGTATTAGGCTTCTCTGGGTCCTAGATTTAATCAAATCATAATCGCTAGCACTTTCTCTTCCATGATCTGGGTCTGTCAGACATCTCTCCACTTAAAGAGGTAGGAGAGCCAGGGGACTGTGCTCAGGGTCCAGGAGAACAGCCAGGATACCTGCTCCATCCTCATGCCCCAGAATCCCTGGCAACTGTCCCACCTGAGCCACCACTTGCTCTCTTGAATATGGTATTTAAGCTGGTGGTTTAGAAAATCTCAGAGAGTTACACATTTTTCTGTGGGTATTTACCATGTATACATGAGATATACATGTTAACAAACCTCTCTTTCTCTTGCTAATCTTTCATTACAAGAATCTCAGCCAAGCATTCAGAAGGATAGAGAGAAAATTACTTTCCTCTCCTAAATTATTAAATAACTAAGCAGTAACATGCTTTTTAATTTACAGTGTTCTTTTAAATATACTGTTAATTTTTAGTTTGAAGTCTAATTCTAGTATTATCAACTAATTTTAATAGTCAAGGAAACAGATTTACTGAGTTTTAACTCACCATTATTACATAAAATAAAAATATTTTTCTAAGTTGGAATTTAGTGAAGAATACGTATACCATTTATTAATTATTTATTTATTTATAATAGGTAATTGCTTTTTAATTTTATTTTTCTTGGAGAGAGAAGGAGAGTAGAAGCAGATTAGAGGGAGAATGAGAGAATCTTTCTCTTTTCTTTTTTAAAATTAATTCAATTAGCCAAAATATAAAACATCATTCGTTTCAGATGTAGAGTTCAGTAATTCATCAGTTGCATATAACACCCAGTGCTCATCTCTTCATGTGCCCTTCTTAGGAAAGAGAGAATCAGAAGTGACATTCTTAGATGGCCATAAAATCTGTAGTTCTTGGCATTCATATAAATTCAATCTACATGATATCTGAAAGGATTTTTGAAGGTCACTGATAAATTTCCCAGTAAAACTCCAGAAGAGAGGAATATTTTCTCTCTTACTGTGTAATGCGGTCATCAAATGCCCACTTTACCGTTTTTCTTATTTATAGTAATCTCTGATAATTCTCCATAATTTCTGCTCCTTCATTCATCTTTGTTTATTCTATGTGTGGGAAAGATTGATTTATTTATGA
The DNA here is from genome assembly GCF_022355385.1 of Mustela nigripes. NCBI lineage: Eukaryota > Metazoa > Chordata > Mammalia > Carnivora > Mustelidae > Mustela > Mustela nigripes. Next base: position 198,446,317 of record NC_081558.1, read on the forward strand.
CATATTTCAAATATATGTCATCATTTCCACTTAATGTTAGCATCAGTCTATTGCTTTTTCTTTTATTTAAGACTGTTATTGACAATCTAAGTATTTGAGTTCTTATGAAGTAAGTAACAAAAGAAAAAAAAAACAGTTTCTACAGTTTACAAGAACTGTCAAGATCCTGAGAAAGCACACCTTGTAGTTTTGCCTTTTTGAATTTTAGAAAGTAAAAAACATTGTATTCTCTCATTCCCACCCAATAAATGTGTTCTAGAGAAGTAAATCATAACTAGCTTATAAAATTCTGAAATGCTTATCAAGAACTCTAATAAATTAACAAAAAATGTTTATTAGAAATTAAGGAAAGATGTCATAGCAAGAGAACTTTGAGGAATGTGTGGCTTTCCTACCAGTCAATTAAGAATGACATAAAATTGTTAAGGTCCATGAGTCTGTTATATGAGGTGCCTTTCTCTATGTAAATAATGTGTACATTGTTCTATTGAAATTAGTCAATCGTTGCTATTTGAGCAACTTAGGAATACATAAAAAATAAAACTTTGGAAAGAAAGGAAGCAACTCGGAGTACCTCGTCAAAAAAGAAACAACAGGTTGAGAATAGAACCTCTTGCCCTGACCTCAGCAAACCAAGGCTTGGCTGCAATGTCAGCCATTCCGTTTGTTTTTTTTGTTTTTTTGGTTTTTTTTAAGATTTTATTTATTTATTTTACAGATACAAACACAAGGGGACGGGGAACACAAGCAGGGGGAGTGAGAGAGGGAGAAGCAGGCTTCCCCCTAAGCAGGAAGCCCAATGCAGGACTCTATCCCAGGACACTGGGATCATGAGTTGAGCTGAAGGCAGCTGCTTAACAGTTGAGCCACCCATGTGCCCAATTTCAGCCATTCCTAAGGATTTGGCTTTTTTCTGAAATTATCTGATCTGCACTGGTGGGGTAATCTGTCTGATAGACATCCCTTCCCCCAAAGAAGTTGACCTTACTTGATATAATCCTTTCTTTATGACTCCCTGCTCCACCCACCTTCTGCTTTAAAAACATATTTTGTACAGGTTCTTGGAGCTTCTTTCTACTTCCTAGACTGGATATTCTTTTATTTGTGAATTGTTGAATACAGTCAATTAAATCTTCAAATTTACTCAGTTGAATTTCGTTTAACAATGTGAAAGAAAACAGACCTTTCTCGAAGTAATTGGATGTTGTAAAGGGAAAAAAGAAAATTTTGCTTTTATCCTTCTAGGTTCTTAACTGGGTCTCTGCTACAAGAGATTAAAAGAGAAAAACAAACAAGTGAGTTAACATGTATATCTTATACATGCATGAGAGAAACTCAGAGATTTGTAATTCTAAAGGGTGTTTAGATCTTAGGCTTATATATTATTGTCAACTAAAGAAAAGAGATTTGGGGCTCCTGGGTGGGTAAGGCTATTTGTGGGAAGGTGATAGGGCAAAGTGTGGTAAACAATTTGATAGATTTGTCAAGTGTCTTCTCCATTGATAAATTTCTTATGATGAAGTCATTCTCATCCACCTGGTACCGAGAGAGACACCTTCACAAGTGGAGATTTCCCTTATAAATAAAAATTTCCCTCAAATAAAGAAATCATGGGTTATCTTCAGAATTTTTTGTGTGTCTGCTCTTTCTTAAAATAATCTATTCAGCATAATCTTTATGCCAAAAGGACATATCTTTGAGTGACATACACACATACTTTGGAGATATTGTGGGATTAGTACCTGACCACTCTAATAAAGCAAATATAAGAAAGTGAGTCAAATGAAAAAAAAAATATTTTTTGGTTTCCCTGCACATATAAAAGTTATGTTTATATAGTACTGTAATCTATTCAGCATGTATAGCATTATGTCTAAATAAATAATATGCATTTCTTAATTAAAATAATTTCTTATTAAAAGTGCTAACCATCATATGAGCTTTCATTGAGTCATAATCTATTTTTTTAAGATTTTATCTATTTATTTGATAAAATGAGAGGTGGGAACAGTAAAGGCAGAGGGAGAAGCAGGCTGCCCACTGAGCAGGGAATCCAATGCCGGCTGAGCAGGGAACCCAGTGTGGGGTTTGATCCCAGGACCCCAGAATCATGACTGGAGCTGAAGGCAGACGCTTAACTGACTAAACCATCCAGGTGCCCAGGGTCATAGACTTTTTGATAGTGGAAGGTCTTGCCCTGATGGTGATGGTGACAGTGACTGCTGAACTTGGGGATAGATGAAGCAATTCCTTAAGACAACAATGAAGTTTGCCACATCCATTGATTATTTTACAAACAATTCTCTGTAGCATATAGTACTGTTTGATAGCAATTTATCTACAACAGATCTTTTTTTTTTTTTAAAAAACTAGAATCCTTCCTCTCAAACCCTGCCACTGCTTTATCAATTAAGTTTATGAAGTATTCTAAATCCTTGTCAACATTTCAACATTCTTCACTGCATCTTCATTAGGTATAGATTCTATCACAAGAAACTGTTTTCTTTGCTCATCCATAAGAAGTAACTCCTCATTTTTTCAAGGTTTATCATGAAATTGCAGCAATTTCATCTTTATGCTCCACTTCTAATTCTAGCTTCTTGCTATTTCCATTACATCAGTGGTTACTTCCTCTATGCAAGTCTTGAACCACTCAAAGCCACCCATGTAGGTGGGAATCAACTTTTTCCAAGCTCTTGTTAATGTTGATATTTACATCTCTGCACATGAACCACATGACATTTTAATGGTGAATCCTTTCCACAAGGTTTTAAATGTACTTTGCCTAAACCCATCAGAGAAATTGTTTCTAGCAGCTAGAGCTTTATGATATGCATTTCTTAAATAATAATACAGCAAGTCAAAAATGACTCCTGGCTCCTTGGGTTGCAGAATGAATATTGTGTTAGTAGGTACTAAAACAACATTAGTCTTGTATATCTCCATCAGTGATCTTGTGTGACCAGGTATACTATCAATGAGCAGTAATCTTTTGAAAAGAATCTTCTTTTTTTTTTCTAAGCAGTTCTTAACAGTGAGCTTAATATATTTAGTAAACTGTGTTGTAAATAGATGTACTGTCATCCAGACTTTGTTGTTCCATTTCTAGAACATAGGTGGAATTATTGAGTATCATTCTGAAGGGCCCTAGGTTTTTTGGAATGGTATATGAGCATTAACTTCACCTAAAAATTGAAGCCTCTAGAAAGTTAGCCTATCCTTTGAAGCCAGGTATTAAATTTCTCCTTTCTAGCTAAGAAAATCCTAGATGACATCTTCCTCTTATTAATGGCTTTTTCAACTATATTGAAAATCTGTTGTGTAGTGCTGTCTTCATTAATTATCTTACCCAGAATTTCTGGATAACCAGGGCAGATTCTGCACTTGCTACTTCACCTTGCATTTTTATGTTGTGGAGATGCTTGTTTCCTTGAACATAGTGAAACAATCTCTGCTAGCTTCAACATCTCTTTTGCATCTCTTTCCCCTCTCATCCCTCATAGAATTCAAGAGTTCTAGGGTCCTGCTCTGGATTAGGCTTTGGGTAAGGAATATTAAGGATTATTGTGACTGATTTTTTTTTAAGTTTTTATTTATTTAATTGACAGACAGAGATCACCAGCAGGCAGAGAGGCAGACAGAGAGAGAGGGGGAAGCAGGCTCTCCACTGAGCAGAGAACCCGATGTGGGGCTCGATCCCAGGACCCTGAGATCATGACCTGAGCCGAAGGCAGAGGCTTAACCCACTGAGCCACCCAGGTGCCCCATTGTGACTGATTTTATCTTCTATCCAGACTACTAAAACTTTCCCCATTTCAGCAATAAGGCTGTTTTGCTTTCTTACCATTCACATGTTCATTGAAGTAGCACTTTTCATTTCCTTCAAGACCTTTTCCTTTGCATTCATATATTGGCTAACTGGCTCAGGAGGCTTAGCTTTTGGCCTGTCTGAACGTTCAACATACCTTCCTCACTAAGCTTAATCATTTCTAGCTCTTGATTTAAATTGAGTCCTGAGAGACAATTCCTTTCACTTGAACATGTAGGGGCCAGTATAATGTTATTAATTGGCCAAATTTCCATATTATTTTGTTTCAGGAAGTAGGGAAGCCTGAGAAGGGCCAGTTAGTGGAGCGGCTGGAACACACACATTTATCAATTAATTTTGCTGTCTTATATGGGTGTGGTTCATGGACCCTCAAAACATTTATAAGAGTAATATCAAACATTACTGATCACAGATCACCATAACAAATATAATAATAATGGAAGAGTTTGAAATATTGTGACAATTACCAAAATGTGATACAGAGACATGTGAGCAAATGCTGTTAGAAAAATGGCACCAATTGACTTCCCTAGATGCAAAGTTGCAACAAACTCAATTTGTTAAAAATATATTATCTTTGAAGCTCAGCAAAGTAAATTGCAATAAAACAAGGTATGTATGTATTCTGGTCTCCTATAATATTGTAATAATGGTCTTTTTTATTTGTAGATAAATCTATAGGTATAGACATTATGATTGTCTTTTTCATAGCAACAATTAGAAATCCATCTAAATTTTAGAATTTCTAAAATTTCTAGTTTAGAATTTCTAAACTTTATAAAGTAAAAAATCTAATTTCTTTTTTTTTCTTTTTTTTGAGTTTTTAAATTTTTTATTTTTTATAAACATATATTATTCCACATCTATTTTTAAATACATAAAATAACATTTTTATGAAAATTAATCACACCATATGTTCCATATATGTATCTATACTAAATGGTTATTTATGTGGTGGTGTTTCTTTTGGAAAATAGAGTATAGGGGCACCTTGGTGGCTCAGTGGGTTAAGCCTCTGCATTCAGCTCAGGTCATGGTCTCAGGGTCCTGGGATTGAGCCCAACATCAGGCCCTCTGCTTGGCAGGGAGCCTGCTTCCCCCTCTCTCTCTGCCTGTCTCTCTGCCTACTTGTGATCTCTGTCTGTCAAATAAATAAATAAAATCTTAAAAAAAAAGGAAAATAGAGTATAATTGTTATTTAATGAAGTTTGATATTATTTATTCAAGGAAAAATAGTTCTTGGATTGGGGGAGTATAGTGCCTAACATTAGTAGGGCACTCTTCCCAAAGGATTTTGCATAAGAATGAGTTTTATAAGGTGTTAGAAGAGACAAAATAAAACAGGGTGTAATTAGCTAGGAAGTTGTCAGTGAGTGGTCTTGTTGAACTATAGACCCCCAAAATGATTTCTTATTGCATTTTCTTGAGGCATTAACAATTACTGGAACATTCCACCCACCAGACCTGAAGAGCTCTAAAACAGTGAAATACCTGGAAGACCAGGCCCCATGTGTCCTCTCTGTGTCTGTGATTGCCTGCCACCCCCACCCATGACCATGCACTCTCTGCCTTTTCTTTTGCAGGTACTCCTGAAACTTTCCTTGTAAAACTCTAAGAGTCCATATTGCAGGCAGAAAGTACAATTTATAGTATATCAAGCAAACAACTAGTAATCGAGTTCATATTTCAACATTGCCTCTTTTGTACGGGACCCCCCAACTACCTCATCAGATTGTAATTTAAAATGAAGTAACTATTCTTCTATCCTTTTTTCTCATGTTGGGATACTCTAAGTAAAACCTTTAATTGTGATGTTTCCTTTCCCTTCAGAAGCTTTACACCATGTTTATGTGCATGTTTAAATCGCCTTCGGGCGCCTGGGTGGCTCAGTGGGTTAAGCCGCTGCCTTCAGCTCAGGTCATGATCTCAGGGTCCTGGGATCGAGTCCCGCATCGGGCTCTCTGCTCAGCAGGAAGCCTGCTTCCCTCTCTCTCTCTCTGCCTGCCTGCCTCTTCATCTACTTGTGATTTCTCTCTGTCAAATAAATAAATAAAATCTTTAAAAAAAAAAAAAAATAAATCGCCTTCATTCAAGGGGGTTCTACTTTTAGAATAAGGTTTTTAGAATTCTTAAGGTTGTATTATTTGTTATGTCTTTTTTTTTTTTTTTATGTGATTTGACCAGGAGATTCTTCAGTGGATACTTAAAAAAAATGTGGATTCTATTTTTCTTGGACGGAATGTTTTAGATATATCTTTTAGAACTATGTATTCTGAAGTATGCTTCAAGTAAAAAGGTGTTCTTGTTGGGAAAACAACAACAACAACAAAAACCTTTAACTGAAGGTACTCCTTTAAAATCAAGCATATCAGAGGATGGGTATGTAGGAGGATGGGTGGAATATATGAAAAGGATCAGGAGCACAATTATTATGATGAGAACTGAGTAATGATGCTTAGAATTGTTGAATCACTATATCATACACCTGAAGCTAATATAACACTGTATGTTAGCTATACCAAAATTAAAATTAAAAAAAAAAAAGGTTCTGTGAAGTACAACTGTAATGTCGATGTGCATTATTTGAATATTAGCTTTCTAGCACATGAATGAGTGTGTTTACTTGATTACTAAAGAAACATTCACTGAAATAACTGAAATGGTACTATTTCCATTTTAAATCATGTGTTTTTCTACTGACACTTCCACTCTATGTTTTTAAAACTCCATGAGAAATTATATAAACTGTTAAAACAATATCTAATAGCATTCTAAAAAATGGGGAAAAAAAAAAGCTGTCCATAGTCACTTAACATATTTCTTTTGCATAATAGCACTACTATTTAATGATATAATTCTCTATAATTATGTGTAAATTTAAAAGCACTGTGTGGGTTTTTCTACAAAAATATATTAAAATGCTGAGACTGAATACAACCTATGCATTTTATATCTTAAATTTTTAGTGCAACAGCATTTGCATTTGAGCAATAAAAATAATCAACTTAATTTGCCCTCCTAGAGAGCATGGAAGTGGCTTTGATTAGCCTATTGAAAGCTTGTGTTGTTCCCCTTGAGTTTGGTTGCAGGGGGTAGAATTGCCAACATGATGCAGCTCAGTGGGGATCCAGGGTGTCAAGGCAATGCTAAAGTTGACTATATTAAATACAAAGGAAAAGGTCATTGACTGGGAACAAATAAGTTGTTTATGCTGCAGCTGTTTCTATCTTCTGGAAGTAATTTATCCATGCTATTATGTTACAACCATTAATGCATACATTTTTTCTTAATTGTTCATTTGGATATTTTTGCAAATGACCACTGAAAGGATTAAAACAAACAATGCCCAGTGCTTTAGCAGTGTTGTGTTTGCTCTCTCCATCCAGGCTGGAAAATCTCATAATTCATGGGGCATTAGGTGGAATACTTAAGTAAGTCTTATCTAGGTAGCAGGGACTACTAAACCTTAGAATGAGAATTGCACTGACTGTTCCTTAAAACACCAATACCAACAAAAACAATAACAAAAGTATATCAGAAAGGATGAATAAATTCTGAGTATATTAACTGAGGATATTATTTCTTCTAGAAACTCAAAAGTTTTTGAGATATATAAAAATAACGAGCACCAATAAAGGTAAAATTCACAATGTCTTGCATCCAAAGATTATCAGATAAACAAAGAATCAGGGAGATGAGAATTTTCAATCAATGAAAATATATCTAGAATGAACATATGCTATAATTTTCAAAAACATTAGTTATTACAATGTCTATATATTCAAAAGTGTGTATAGATATTTATACACACATACATTATGTTTAAACACAGAAACATACAGAGAGATAAAGAACTAATGATACATATTTCAGTATATGTGGTTTATTTTGTAAATATGGATTTCCTATCTTTGTTCACTAAGTACATCTAGAAACAATAATGACTCAGTAGAAATGAACACACTCAAATCTTATAGCTTGGTTTCTAAATACCATTCTACAATAAAAGCAGCCAAGACTCTATTTGTAGAGATTGAGCATACAAGGTGAGTTTCAATCATTTTATAGTACCAAAAAAAAAAATGCTCTCAAAATATAAAGATAAAGGAACACACCAGAGGGACATAGGGATAAAACCTGTAGAGTTACCAAAGGCCAAAATGAGAATAATTGGTGAGACAATATTAATGAAAGTATTAGATTTTAACCTCAAGAATACAATAAATATATATTACTCTATTTTGACATAAGTAAATGAATAAAGAATTGGGAAGAAAAGGCATCTCTTTCTAGATGAAATCTGTATTCATTTGCTAGGACTTCCTTCACAAACTACCACAGACTGGCTGGTTTAAACAATAGAAATGTATTTTCTTACACTTCTGGAAGCTGGAGGTCTGAGAATAAAGTTTGTTTATTGTTCCCCATAGTTCCAGGAGAATCATAAGAAAACAGCACATTCACCCAAAGTTTCATCACTAATGCTCTTCTATTCTCTCAAAGTCATAAAAAATAAGGCAAGTGTGAATCCACAAAATGTAAAGGAAACTGAGGAAGCATGAAGAGCCAATGCAGTATAGTATTGTAAATTAGAACCCTAAATCAAGAAAATGCATGCATGGAAAAACTGGTGAAATATGAACAAACTCTGTTGTTCATATCATTGTATCAGTGCTATCCCAGTTTTAACAAATAGATCACAATTAATGTTATATTGGGAAAACTTGAGTAGCACACTATCTACATGCTACCTTTTAAACTTTCAGCAAATCTAAAAGTATTAAAAAATTAGAAGTTTTTAAAAAAATATTGTCATGATAAGTACAACATAAGGAATACAGTCGGTAATATTGTAGTAATGTAATATGTTGACAGATGGTGAATACACTTATTGTGGTGAGCATTAAGTATAGAATTATCAAATCAGTAGGTTCTACACCTGAAATTAATATAACATCGTATGTCAACTATATTTCAATAATAAATTTAAAAATATTGTAATGAGATGCCTCACATAAATGGGAGAATAACTGATCCTGTTAATTATTGACAAGGACGTTAAGCAACTGCAACTCTTTACCACAAAGGATAGTAGTACATACTGCTATAATTATTTTATAACTACAAAGAATTTCTATTGAAGCTCAATGTATGCACACTCTATGCTTTAGATTTTCAACATGAGCTAAGAATCCAGTGGAAATGCACACAGATCTATATGAAAGGCAAGAAAAATGTTCATAGCTTTTAGAAATGGCAGCTCAAATTAGAGACAACCAAAATTGTTAATCAACAAGTGAAAATAAATATCAAAATATTATAAAGCTAAGAAAAACAGAAATTAGGATTTGTTTACCTTTGAGAGATAGATAGGAAAGGAGTAACAATTTGACAAGGACATCCATGAGCCTTTGGGGTACAGGAAATGTTATATTTTTTGACACAGGTGTTCTTTCTGTGTATGCATGTTAACTTTGCCATTCATATGTATATGTATAATTTTTGAAATTTTAATATGGTATAAATAAATATAAAACCTTTATTAAAAAAAAACTATGGCCAGAACTAATAGTTTCATCTGCTTTTTTCATACTTTCATTTTGAGAATAAGATAGTAAAAAAGCTAGAAAAGGGATGCCTGCATGGTGCAGTTGGTTAAGCATCTGACTCTTGGTTTCAGCTCAGGTCATGATCTCAGGGTCATGGGACTGTGCCCCACAGAAGGTCCATGTTCAGCATGGAATCCGCTTGAGCTTCGCTCTCTCCCACTGATGCTCTCTGTCTCTCAAATAAATAAATCTTAAATAAAAAGCTAGAAATATATAAAACTTAGTTGATATTGTTGTAGTTATTATTTTTACATTAAAATTTTTTATTATTGCCTAGGATGTTGCCATTATTACAACTACTTTGTAAGGCTCAAAACGAAGCCCCTGAACAACACAATTGCAAGGTTTATTATTAATATCTCTTGAAAACTACAGGGCCAAATTTAGTGTAACGTTGAGTAAGCCTACAGATGTGAGTCATAGGCACACAACTATGATTTAAATGAGATAGAAACAAATTTTCCCTTAAAGTTTTTTCTCAGTTACAAACTCTCTTCTCACCTATGGACTTGTGCTTTATTTTGATCTCCACATAATATGATATAATTTGTCTTATAAAGACAGATATATAGCAGATAATTCTCAACTCCTGGGCCACTTTATAACACAACAAAACAATAAACAACAAGAAACTGTCTACCCTTCAACCTTTCCAGTGCCTCCCTCCCACATAAACATCTCATCACAGCACATACGTTGAGATTTCTAGGTTTACAAACATGGTACTTATGTCAATAACATAATAGACCAAGCATAAAGCAGTTATAGATTTCTGAGTATGGTGTTTCACACTATCTATATGGTGAAAATTATTTACATTTACAAATGTAGGAATATAAGGTAAATTTATTATCTATAAAGTCAATGATCTTAATACAGTACAGCCTGGCTGTCACTTATGTGGTTCCACATCTATATGGGATGAAACTCATATCTTCAAACTAATTAGACATTTTTTTTAAAGATTTTATTTATTTATTTATTTGACAGACAGAGATCACAAGTAGGCAGAGAGGCAGGCAGAGAAAGGGGAAAGCAGGCTCCCTGCTGAGCAGAGAGCCCAACGTGGGGCTCGATCCAAGGACCCTGAGATCATGACCTGAGCCGAAGGCAGAGGCTTTAACCCACTGAGCCACCTAATTAGACATTTTCAAGTTTGAAGTTCTGTAATTGTAAATAGGAATAATATTATCAAGTCTTAGTAGTATTAATATAATAAATACTTGGAATAATACATTTATAAAATTTAGGACAAAGTATTCAGCATGACTAAGATTTCAATAAATTATAGTTTATCTCTGAATTATGTCAAAATGGCAATATATCCTTTTAAGAAATACATTGTAATTAAGACTTATTTAAACTGAAATTTGTTTAGAAAAGAAGATATTGCATGACTAATGCTAAGCCTTGTGGCAATCACTGATGTAAAGAAACTATAGGTAGTAGATACAACAAGCAACACTAAAGAGAATAATTTTTCATCTAATTGTGCATGTGGCTTAAATTATTTCTTTCCTATTTGATAGGTTTATGTGAATATTTTAAGGAAACCAACCATGATACAGCTTTATTTTTATCAGCATATATTATGAGAGAGTTCAAAAGGTGAATAGAATATTTATTTGCAAACACTCAGGGATAACTTTAAAAAAAAAGAGGTATAATCAAGTGATCACTTTAAGATTTCTTCTGGGGGTCAAAAAAGTGTTAACCATAACATTGACAAGTCATATATTACCAAGTTAGAGTCTATTATTTTATGCCATGGTAAGTATTTGTTAAAAAATATTTTAGTAATTTTAATACTTAAATCTTAATTATAAAGTTCATGATACCAGTGCAAATGGAGCTCAGCTGCCTTTTTAAAAGTAATATGAAATTGGAAATTATTCTCTCAAAAATTATTTCTTCTCTCAGTGGAATATTTTAATTAACTCTCTTATGATGGCAATTGCAGACCACTGAGATTTAGTTGAATCTACATCTACTATAAGCAAAGGTTGTCATTATGTTTAACATAATAAAAGTGCATTTAAGAAAAACATATTCCTCAACTTTTGTACCAATGTAATTCTGTGTATAGCTATTTGTACATACATAGACACAGGTGTATGCATATGTCAGATATCTATTAAAATATCTGATGTGATATGTATATATGTGTACTTTGATATATATTTCTGAATAATTTATACATCCTTGAAATACATTTATAAAGAGAAGTAGATGGATTTTGATTTATGTGTTAAATCTTAAAATAGTTCAGTGATGAGAGCACTCTGGGAAGAAAATTAATACTCTTTAGTAAATATGAGTAAAATAAACATTTTAAGTAAAATAAAGTTAGATAAGTTTTTAAAATATTATTCAATCTCTAATGGCAGATAATAAATAAATTTCCTTAAGCTTCTTCTATCAAATTTCCTTTAAGCCCACTAATAATAGGGACAATTCTGCTTCAAATTACAAGGCATGCAAATACTATAGACAGAACACAGAAAAGTATAAATACTTTTGGTGGAGTAAATTTAATGACAACTATAAGTAAATAAAATTTAAAATCTTAATAAAATGTTGAAACTTTGATTTTAAATCAATCTTCTGTATATTTCACATTTTTGTGATCAAAGAAAATATCTTATATATCAAGCATGTAGCTTTTAGAACTGAAAAACAAGAAGTCTTAAATACATAGTTTAAATTTTGGAACTAATCATAAGCAGAGAACTTTATGACTAATAGTGCATCACAGAAAGGAAAGTACTTGAAAAGACGGTTGTTGTAATTGTAGTGGTTATCACATTCTATGTGATATTCAAGAGTAAATTTTTGAATTGCATTATTTATAGGCCTAAGCACCTGGAGTGGTGGTAAGAGGAGGGAGAGCACCCTAAGATTCAGGTCATCTGGATTGCATGGGAGATTAAACAGAGCACTTGATGAACAAACATTCATTTTTTTTCTAATACAGGTTTCCTGAATATTGAAGCTTTTTTTAAGCAGTACATTATGCAGGTACACTTGAAAAGAAAAAAAAAATGTGTGAATAAGACATGTCATGATTTATTACAGGTATTAATTTGAATGGTCAATAGGAGAAGCAACAAGTCAGTAGTAGCCAATAGCACTCCAGAACCCACAGGCTCAATGGTAGGATGTAAGTTAGACTTCTTCAGCTCAGACATTGTGGCACTGTTTGTTAATCTGATCTATTATCTAGATGCCCATGACTTGCCTTATTCCAGAATTCATACTCCAATGGGGAATCAGCTAGCATTTAATTATAAAGTCACTTTTGGGGTGCCTCGGTGGCTCAGTCGGTTGAACATCTGCCTTATGCTCAGGTCATGATCCTGGGGTCCTGTCAAGCTCCCTGTTCAGTGGTGAATCTGCTTCTCCCTCTCCCTATGCTTCTCTCCCTCTTGTAGTGTCTCTCTCTCTCTCTCTCTCTCTCCCTCTCTCTCTCTCAAATGAATAAATAAAACCTTAAAAAAAAAAAAAGTCACTTTCTGGGAGGTGGCTACAGGATAACTTCATCTATCTTTTTTTTTTTCTGATTAACTCCATTGCTTTGCAAATTTGTAAAATGAAATTTAGATATGGGTTTTCATTAGTGGAATTGGTGGTGACAAAGATAAGTGAAGTGACTGAAATAAATATTTTTGGCACATTTAGTGTCCTTATGTGAAGAGGGTAATGACCGGTGAGAGCTTCCATGGTTAGCCTTAAAATGTGGCACTTTCAGTTTTGTCCTTATATAGTCAGATTTCTAAAAGACAGTAAATCAAACCCTATGCCTACAATCAGTATGGTTACATTCACTTCGAGTAAAACAGCTCAGAGTTTTGTTTTTATTATCCAGAATGTTCTAAAAGATAGAGAGATGGGTATTCATCAAGCATACAGAGGAGACTGCAGGATAGTTTGGGGTCTCCATGTTTAATAAAGATGTATAAACATGGCATATTTGGAGTTATTTTAACTTAGTAGCAAGTTGTAACAGATAGCCAACCTTCACTAATATCTAAATATTGGTCATTGCCAAAGATCTAGCAAAGACATATTATACTCATGGAGAAGAAAAAATCGCTTACTTGCATTCACAACAATTAGCTGAACACTTTTCTGTTTCATACAGTTGTGTGTGTATGTGTGTGTGTGTGTGTGTCTACTCACATAACACTTCTTAGATCATTCCCCCACTTTCATTACTGCTTACATCACCAGTATTGGATGTCCTTAATTTCAGTAAATTAATGTCACTATAAAATGAGAATTATCCTTTTGAAATAAGGAAGCCATTCCACAGTGTTTTTATTTTTTCTTCATCTGGCACTCTTCTTACTTCAAGATTGGACTCTTTCTACAATGTCTTATGAATCTCTATTGATCCTTCTATGCTACAAACTAAACCCAGTGATGATTTTCTCTCCTGCAGCCTGCATAATTAATTTTCTCTCAAGCAACACTTGAAAAGTGTTACCACTTAACATCCTCTTACTTCTCAGGTGTCTTTCTAAATGTTCAGGTATTTCCAAAAAGAAGTCAATTTATAGTCTTTCCATAATGCTATAAAAGAAAATGATAATTGTTTTTATTTAATTCTTCATAATAAACTCTACAAAATATCAAAGCCACAAATTTTTCTTCTGCTGAATGATGGCAATTCTTAAGTCAATGTTTGGGTATTGATTGTACTGAAAGCAAAATAACTATCCTGTGTATTCTTCAAAATGCCAACCCTTGCTACATTTTGAATGACTACCTATTGTGTTCTCTTTAAATCATTCTAAAATTCTTATTACAGAACAATATTACAACTGCTCTAAAAATTTTAGAGCAGCATCTTAATCATACATTCCTCAAATTGTAATCAGAACATGATTGCATCTTTCCTTACCTACACCTTGGACTCTGTAATTTATCAGAGTGATTTTTCCTCAGATACTAATACTGTACACATTTAAAAGGCAATATTCCCTAGAACTCTCAACCTCTCCAGCTGGTGCTCTCAAATTTATTAACACAGTATTCTTCCAGTCAGAACTTAGCTAAGTCCATAGCAGCTTAGTTAAAGAAAGCATTATATGGCCAAACACGATAACCCGCAAATGTCTTGTATAACTTATACATATATATTTATTTTAGAACATTCTTTTCTAAAAGATTATTCCTGAGATAGGTATGCTGCCAGCTTTTTTTAGATTTTCCTTTTTTTTTTGATTCATCTGTCTTTTTAAAACTATTGTGATGCTATTTTGTCTTATGCATGCAAATACTTGACAGTTATTAGTGAAAGGGGACATTTACCATTGTTCTATTTTAAGCAATCAAACATTAAAATTTTATGCTGCTACTTTGAATATGTTAGTATTTACTTTTAATTATTTTCTATCTCCTTATCTTTTAATTTCATTTTTTTTTAAGATTTTATTTATTTGACACAGAGACCAAGCACAAGTAGGCGGAGCAGCAGGCAAAGGGAGAGGAAAGAAGCAGGTTCCCCCACCAACCAGGGATCCTGATGTGGGCCTCCATTCCAGGACCATAGGATCATGACCTGAGCCAAAGACAGTCGCTCAACCAACTGAGCCACCAAGGCACCCCTTAATTTCATGTCTTTTTTTTTTTGTAAAGATTTCATTTATTCATTGTGAGAGATACCACATGTAAATAGGGAGAGGGGCAGAGGTAGAGAGAAAATCCCAAGAAAACTCCCTGCTGATTGTGGAGTCATACGCAGGGCTCTATGTCATGACCCTGAGATCTTAACATGAGCCAAAACCAAGAGTCTGATGTCGGTTAAGCATCAGGTGCTCCAATTTTGTGTCATTTTTAAATTTTATCCCTTATAATAACTATATAACTTCTATATAACTATATAACTTTTTTGTTTTCTTTATTATCTAAATACTACCATTAATATTTATTGTAATAGCATATATCTGGCCTTCTTACCAACTTCTAATTTTGTGTTTTTATAGTTCGGTCATCATGTTAAATTTCCTTTTTTTCAGTATCATTCTTTGTCACTAAACAAGATTAAATGCACAAATCAAGCTGGTCAGATCATGATGTCATAATCTCTTTACCTTAAAAGATTTTTGGCTCCTAAGGTATGAATCTGGTCATTTTCATTATAGTCCTTAACGGGACACTTTCACACTTTTTTCCCATTTGAAGATGGGTGATTGTGAACAGAATTATTAAATTTATAGTTTCATTTTTATGGGAACAGCTAACCTTAGAAAAGTAAAATGTCCATTCAGAGAGAAACTAAGGAGTATATAGAAAAGAAATCTTTAAAGTGATTATAGTCTTATTTAGATTCTATCACTATCCCTTCTCTCCTTCTTCCAAATCCTGTTCCTTCTATATCCTCTTTCATTAATTTTCAACTGTGGCTGCACAGAAAGTAAGTTTGCCCCCTTCCTCCTACACCATTAAAAAAAAAAAAATCATGAATTTATGGGGTATTTATTTTCTTTTCTTGTTTTATGTACTGTATTTGTTGAAATCACATGAAATCTCACATTCAGACTTTTTGTTATTTTTTTTTTCTTTCTTAGGTCTCATTTTTAAACTATCATGTTAATCTAACTAAATTGTTAAATTAATTAAAGCATTTCATAGTTGTTTTTTTTTTTTAATCTTTGGTTTTCAGTATGTTTTAGTGTTGACAGATGTTTCTTCCATTATGTCTTCCTTCTATTTTTATTTTTATTAATTTTTAAAGATTTTATTTATTTATTTATTTATCAATGAGACAGAGAGTGAGCACAAGCAAGCAGAGTGGCAGGAAGAGGCTGAGAGAGAAATAGGCTCCCTGCTGAGCAAGGAGCCCGATGCAGGACCCAGGGATCATGACCTGAGCTAAAGGCAGCAGCTTAACCAACTAAGCCACCCAGCCATCCTTATTTTTAATTTGATTTATATGTTTCTTGTCACTCTAAATTCTTGAGTATTTATGACAGATTTTTTTAAATATTTAAAAATATTTTTATTAACCTATAATGTACTATTAGCCCCAGGGGTACATACCTGTGAATCACCAGTATTACACACTCACAGCGCTCACCATAGCTCATACCCTCCACAATGTCCATAATCCCACCACCCTCATCCTACCCCTCCCCCTGGCAACCCTCAGTTTGTTCTGTGACATTAAGAGTCTCTTATGGTTTGTCTCCCTCCAGATCCCATCTTGTTTTATTTATTCTTTTCCTACCCCCAAACCCCCCACATTGCATCTCCCCTTCCTCAGATTTCATTTATTTTGACGGCTGCATAGTATTGCATTGTGTATATATACCACATCTTCTTTATCCATTCATTTGTTGATGGACATCTAGGTTCTCTCCACAGTTTTTCTATTGTGGATATTGTTGCTATAAAATTAGGGTACACATGCCCCTTCAGATCACTATGTTTGTATCTTTAGGGTTAATACCCAGTAGTGCAATTTCTGGGTCATAGGGCAGTTCTATACTCAACTTTTTAAGGAACCTCCATGCTGTTTTCCAGAGTAGCTGCACCAGTTTGCATTCCCACTCACAGTGTAGGAGGGTTCCCTTTTCTCCACATCCTCGCCAGCATCTGTCCTTTCCTGACTTGTTAATTTTAGCTATTCTGACTGGTGTGAAGTGGTATCTCATTGTTGTTTTGATTTGTATTTCCCTGATGCTGAGTGATGTGGAACACTTTTTCATGTGTCTGTTGGCCATCTGGATGTCTTCTATGCAGAAATGTCTGTTCATGTCCTCTGCCCATTTCTTGATCAGATGTTGAGTTTGCTAAGCTCTTTATAGATTTTGGATACTAGCCCTTTATGTGATACGTTGTTTGCAAGTATCTTCTCTCATTCTGTCAGTTGTCTTTTGGTTTTGTTAACTGTTTCCTTTGCTGTGCAAAAGGTTTTGATCTTGATGAAGTCCCAATAGTTCATTTTTGCCCTTCCTTCCCTTGCCTTTGGCGATGCTCCTAGGAAAAAGTTGCTGTGGCTGAGGTCAAAGAGGTTGCTGCCTGTGTTCTCAAGGATTTTGATGGATTCCTTTCTCACATTGAGGTCCTTCATCCATTTTGAGTCTACTTTCATGTGTGGTGTAAGGAAATAGTCCAATTTCATTTTTCTGCATGTGACTGACCAATTTTTCCAATGCCATTTGTGGAAGAGACTGTCTTTTTTCCATTGAACATTCTTTCCTACATTGTCGAAGATTAGTTGACCATAGAGTTGAGGGTCTATTTCTGGGCTCTTTATTCTGTTCCACTGATCTGTGTGTCTGTTTTTGTGTCAGTACCATACTGTCTTGATGATGACAGCTTTGTAATAGAGCTTGAAGTCCGGAATTGTGATGCCACCAACTTTGGCTTTCTTTTTCAATATTACTCTGGCTATCTGAGGTCTTTTCTGGTTTTATATAAATTTTAAGACTATTTGTTCCATTTCTTTGGGAAAAAAAATGGATGGGGCTTTGAGAAGGATTGCATTAAATGTGTAGATCAATTTAAGTAGCATAAACATTTTCAGAATATTTGTTCTTCCAATCCATGAGCATGGAACATTTTTCCATTTCTTTGTGTCTTCCTCAATTTCTTTCATGAGTACTTTATAGTTTTCTGAGTATAGATTCTTTACCTCTTTTGTTAGGTTTATTCCTAGGTATCTTATAGTTTTGGGTGCAATTGCAAATGGGACTGACTCCTTAATTTCTCTTTCTTCTGTCTTGTTGTTGTTGTATAGTAATGCAACTGATTTCTGTGCATTAATTTTAATCCTGACACTTTACTGAATTCCTGTACAAGTTCTAGTAGTTTTGGAGTGGAGTCCTTCGGGTTTTCCACATATAGTATCATATCATCTGCAAAGAGTGATAATTTGACTTCTTCTTTGCTGATTTTGATGTGTTTAATTTCTTTTTGTTGTCTGATTGCTGAGGCTAGGACTTCTAGAACTATGTTGAATAGCAGTGGTGATAATGGACATCCCTGCCATGATTCTGACCTTAGTGGAAAAGCTTTCAGTTTTTCTCCATTGAGAATGATACAAATGATATTTGTATTGCCTGTAAGGTGACTATTACTGTATATTGTCTCTGTTCCTTTCTGGTCTATTACTTTTTAGGGTCTTTCTTTGCTTAGAGGACCCCTTTCAATATTTCCTATTGAGCTGGTTTGGTGTTTGCAAATTATTTTAGTTTTTGTTTGTCTTGGAAGCTTTTTATCTCTCCTTCCATTTTCAATGATAGCCTAGCTGGATATAGTATTTTTGGCTGCATGTTTTTCTCGTTTAGTGCTCTGAATATATCTTGCCAGTTCTTTATGGCCTGCCAGGTCTCTGTGGATAAGTCTGCTACCATTCTAATATTTTTACCATCGTATGTTACAGACTTCTTGTCCTGGGCTGCTTTCAGGATTTTCTCTTTGTTGCTAAGACTTGAAAATTTTGCTATTAGATGATGAGGTGTGGACCTGTTCTTATGGACTTTGAGGGGTGTTCTCTGCACCTCCTGGATTTTGATGTTTGTTCCCTTTGCCATATTAGGGAAATTCTCTACAATAATTCTCTCCAACATACCATCTGCTCCCCTCTCTCTTTCTTCTTCTTCTGGAATCCCAATTATTCTAATGTTCTTTTATTTATGTTATCACTTATCTCTCAAATTCTCCTCCCATGTTTCAGTAGTTATCTCTCTTTTGCTCAGCTTCTTTATTCTCTATCATTTGGTCTTCTATATCACTAATTCTTTCTTTTGCCTCATTTATCTGAGCAGTAAGAGCCTCCAGTTTTGATTGCAC
Source organism: Mustela nigripes (assembly GCF_022355385.1). Taxonomy (NCBI): domain Eukaryota; kingdom Metazoa; phylum Chordata; class Mammalia; order Carnivora; family Mustelidae; genus Mustela; species Mustela nigripes. The sequence goes on from NC_081558.1 coordinate 198,465,556, forward strand.
CTCATTAATAGCTTTTTTTATTTCAACTTTGTTAGATTTTAGTTTTCTTATTTCTCCAGGAAGGGCTTTTATTTCTCTGGAGAGTGTTTCTCTAATATCTTCCATGCCTTTTTCGAGCCCAGTTAGAACCATAAGAATCATCATTCTGAACTCTAGATCTAACATATTACCAATGTCCATATTGATTAGGTCCCTAGCCTTTGGTACTGCCTCTTGTTTTTAGTTTTTTGTGTTTTTTTGTTGTTGTTGTTGGTGGTGGTGGTGGTGTTTTTTTTTTTGTGTGTGTGTGTGTGTGTGTGTGTTTTTTTTTTTGTGGTGCATTTTTCTGCCTTGTTATTTTGTCCAGATAAGAATATATAAAGGAGTGAATAAAATACTAAAAGGGTGGCAAAGACCCCAGGAAAATGTGTTTTAATCAAATCAGAAGGGGAAGAGAGGGGGTAAAAAGAAGTTCAGGGAAATAAATAAGTAAATAAATAAAAATAAAGGAAAAATATAAAATAGAAATATATATATATATTAGATTGCTGAATAGAACAGGGTAACCCACTTAATTTGGGAGTATTTCTTGGAAGTTACTGCCTCCCAAAATTTTAAAGAATGAAAAGCATATATAAGGATAAACACAATGAAGGGATGGCATATGACCATAAATTAAAAAAAAATAAATTTCTAAAAAAGGAGTTGATAAGACATGTTGTTTGGGAGAATAAAGAGAAAGAAAGTGGAGTTTTTGCTCAGGCTAGAGACTAGAACAAAGTCCTGTGCTAGATTTTGGGTCTATTTTGATCTATTAGAAAATGCTGTATCTCAAATTTTTTAGAAGAAAAAACCTTATGTGTATACAAAAAATACAGTTAGAAACAATGAAGGATAAAGTATGACTAATAATGAAGGTTCAAAATGACTTTTTTTTTTTAATGAAAGGCATTGTTAAGATAAACTAGTTAAAAATGTTAAAAGAGGAAAGGGTAAAAGTTAAAAAAATTAGCATTCAAAAAATGCTAATTTTTTGAATTAGCATTCAAAAGTTAATTTGTTTAAATTAACTTTGCAAGACTAAAGAATCATGGGGAAAAAGCCATGAATTCTATGTTTTGCTTTCTCCTCCTCTGGAATTCTGCTGTTCTCCTTGGTAAGTGAACTTGGTCTTGGCTGGATTTCTTGCTGATGTTCTGGGGAGGGGCCTGTTGTAGTGATTCTTAAGTGTGCTTGCCAGAGGCAGAATTGCACCACCCTTACCAGGGCTCAAGCTATTGCTTTGGGGAGCTTTTGTTCCCTGAACACTTTCTGTAGAGTTCAGGAGGACAGGAATGAAAATGGTGGCTTCCCAATCTCTGTTGGAGAGGAGCCAAGAACTTGGTGCCCCACTCTTCAGTGCACCCTCAGAGAAAAGTACTCAATCACTCCCATCTTCCTGGCCTCTAGCTGTGCTCCAAGCTCACGTTGCCTGTGACCAAGCATCTCTGTCTTTGGCACATAGTCCTGCCTGGAGTCTCCAAACCCTGCAGATCCCTGTGCTCCTCTGGGCGGGGGGTCTCCCCAGAACTTGTGGGGTCTCTCCTCACAGAGCAGTGGTCTGTGCCACAGATCACAATTTAAGGTAACCCCAAGTTGAGAGCTCACTCCTCAGCTCTGTCTCTGTAGCCAGCTTCCCTGCTCTACTACCTGTGAGCTCTGTGACACTCAGACATGCCCAATCCTTCTGTCACCCTGTGGGACCTGAGACCACACCATCTCCATGTGGGCTTCACCCCAGCTTAGCCTCTGAAGTGATGTTCCTCAGTGGAGCAGATTTTTAAAAGTTCTGATTTTGTGCTCCATTGTTCTACCACTTGCCGGGAGCTGGCCCCTCCCCCCGTGGTCTATCTCCCCATCTCTTTGAATTCTCTTCTCCACCAGTCCTACCTTTCAGAAAGTGGTTGATTTTCCATTTCTAGAATTGCTGTTCTTCTCTTCAATCTCCTGTTGGATTTGTAGGTGTTTGGAATGGTTTGATAAGCTATCTAGCTGATATCCTGCTATTTGATGTCATCTTAGCCTGCTAATTCTCCACCATCTTAACTCCTCCTCTAACAGATTTTACTTGAATCGTATAATCATCAACTTCTGGTTCTTGGTGCTCAATTCCTCTCCCTTTTCCTGGTTAGTAAGACAGTGGTAATATTCTTCTAAGTTCTATTCTTCTCGTATCACACACATTCTTCCTTGTGTCTCAATCCTTTTTATCCTTAGAAGTCAATTTAAACCAGGAAACCAAGTTAAAGTTATTGTAAATGAAATGGACTCTCTGATCTCAGCTGGAATGGGTGGGAGTTTGCAGAATCAAGGTGGCTGTACTTACATAACTCTTAATTTCAATAGGACACAGTCTTAAATTCCACAATAGTTTATGTTGACTTGATATCCCTTGTTATGTCTCTGAAAAGGTAGTAGCAGGGGAGATAGCCCTACACAGTGTCAGAGGACTGAAGAATATGCTGTTAATCACAATAAATCACAAAAGCCACAAGATTACTAGTAGACGGATGTATTCATTATTAGTATAAGGTAAATTAGTTCAGTCAATGTGGACCCAAACATTTAATTCACCTAGACTTCACTGCAACCACATCTACAAGCCCATAAATATCTTCCTCTTGACCGCCACTTAGATTCTTATTGTGTACAATGATGTTGCAGTCTGATATGGAAGGGGAGACATAAGAAAGAGATTTGCACAAAGAATGGAAATAGTCATGATATCATTTGGGCAGTAAATTCCAGAATCAAGTCTCTGCATAGCATACTAGCACACCCAAGAAATCTGTCCATTTGTGCACTGGAAAAGGAGTGGTTTGGAACTCAGAGGGAGAGGGGAGAAGAAAGAGCTGGAGGCTGTCATGGCAGAGAATGGTGGCAGCAGGTTTGACAGTGGACCAGCAGGACCTTCCTGACAGCGAAGGTGCAGGGTGAAGGCAGTGAGTGCATTTCTGCCCAGCTGCAAGTGCTACAGCTAGAGGGGGACCCTTGCTCTTACTGAAACTGCAGTGGTTGGAGGGAGGGAAAATAATAAAAAGTAGGAGGCTAAATTTTTTTTAAAAAATGAAGGAAAGCACTTCCTGTTGTCTGCTTTGGGATTCTGGCAGAACAACCCAGGGACCTCTGAAACCCCCAAATGAGATAATCACTGTAGTGGGCACACCCCAAACCCAGTGCAAACCACTCACCTTTCCTAACTCTGCTGCCCCCCAACACCCCCATATCCTCCCCCACGACCTCCCCCATTCATTTCCTCCCCTCTGTTAGTTTCATTTTATTTTAGGTTCCCTGCCTTGCCAGGGAGTTGGCTCCCTAAGAGTAACCAAAAACTTGTGCTATAGTGCCACCTTCTGAAAAACAAAAGAAAAGTTCTTAATTACCAAACTATTGAACAGATCCTATCAAAAAGTAAACAAAACTTGGATCCACTAGGAAATGTGTTTGCTACTTCAAATACAGCAGGTAGAGTTCATAAGACACTACTAAAAGCCATGGTAATGAGGGGTGCCTGGGTGGCTCAGTCCCTTAATTATTGGACTCTTCATTTCAGCTCAGGTCACCATCTCAGAATCATGAGACTGACCCCTTCACCCCTTCTGCTTTTCGCTCAGTGGAGAATGTACTTGAGGGTTCTCTTCCTTGCCCTCTGCCCTTTTACCTGCTCTCTCTCTCTCTCTCAAATAAATAAATAAATAAATATTTTTAAAAGATCATGGTAATGAAGTATTTTAAAAAAATGACAATTTTCCAGCAACCAAACCTAGATGCATGTAATATTGTGAACACACCTAAACATAATTCAAAATAACTTTAATGAAGATTTTCAGCAAGTGCAAGCAAACTCAGAATGGTAATACAAGGATCTCGGGAATAAAATATGAACAGAAGGAGTACTTTACCAAAGATATTGAGATTGTTAAAAAAGAACCAAATAGATTCTAGAGCTGAAGAAGCCAATAAATGAGATGACAAATGCATTAAGAAGCATTGGAAATAGTGCAGATCAGATGGGAGAGAAGATAAATTATTTCAAAGATGGGAATATAGAAATGATTCAGGTGGAAGAGGATAGAGAGCTAGGATTTTAAAAAGTGAAGAAGCCCTAGAGGAAATATTAGATTGCCTTAGGAGAATCATCCTAAGATTAACTGGGATTCTGGGAGAGGAGAGAGAAAGGGGGCAGAAGGCTCATTTAAGAAGTGATACTGAAACTTCCCAAACCCATGGAAGGAACTGGATATAGAATTCTATGAAGTTTTAGAACACCTTATTGTCCCAACACAGAAAGATCTCCAAGTCACATTATATTAGAACTGTTAAAAAAAAAAAATGGTAACCTATAATCATTTCTCAGTGGAAACTCTGTGGCCAGGAAAGAATAGAATGATATAGTCAAAATATTTTTGAATAAGAACTGCCAACCAGGGGCACCTGGGTGGCTCAGTGGGTTAAGCCTTTGCCTTCAGCTCAGGTCCTGATCTCAGGGTTCTGGGATCGAGCCCCACATTGGGCTCTCTGGTAGCATGGAGCCTGCTTCCTCCTCTCTCTCTGCCTGCCTGTCTGCCTACTTGTGATCTCTATCTGTCAAATAAATAAATCTTAAAAAAAAAAAAAAAAAGAACTGCCAACCAAGAATATTCCATTTGGTAAAGTTATCCTTCAGATAAACACAAAACTTGAGGGAGTTCAGTATCACTAGACCTGCCTTTTAAGAGGCATTGAAAAGGAGCTCTTCAAGATTTAAAAAAAAAAAAAAAAAAAAGGAAGTACAAAAAACTATGACTAATGTGATAAGCATTCAGAATTAGAAAACTGTGACTGATTTTTAGAATAGTATATTAAACTCCTAATTATATCATAAAGGCTAAGGGAAAGGAACATCAAAAATAGTATAGCTACTCCAACTTGATAAAAAAATCAAAGCATAAAAAGATAATTTGTGACATTAAAAATATTAAAGGAGAAGAGTAAAAGGATGGAAACTTCATAGGCAAATGAAAATAAATTGCTATCAGCCCCCCACCGAAAAATGTTTTTTGTAAACCTCATGGTAACCACAAAGTAAAAATCCAGGGTAGAGACACATAACATGAAAAGAGGAAAATGAAAAAAATCACCATGGAAAACCACGAGCTTACAAAGACAAAAACAGAAGGAAAAAGAAACAATACAGAAATAAAATAACCATAAGGCAAAAACTAACACGACAGTAGTAAATCCGTACATATCAATAATCACCCTAAATGTAAAGGATTGAACTCAACAATCTCAAGGCACAGAGTGCCTGGATGTATTAAAAAAAAAAAAAAAAAAAAAAAAAAAAAAAGACCCAACTACATGCTGCTTAAAGGAAACTTCTTTCAGCTCTGAAGACATATATAGGCTCAAAGTGAAAAGATGGAAAATGATATTTCAAGCAAATAGAAACCAAAAGATGGTGGGTATGGCCATACCTATATTGGACAAAATAGACATCAAGTCAAAAAAATTAATGAGAGACAAAAAAGGTTATCATATAACAAAAGCAATCTGTGTATCAAGAAGATATAACAATTATAAATATATGCACTTCCAATACCTGAACACCAAAACATATTAAGGAAATAATAACAGATACTTAGGGAGAAATAACAACACAATAATTATAAAGGATTTCAATACCCCCTTGTTATCAGTGGATAAATTGTCCAGACAGAAAATCAACAAGAAAACATTGGAACTGAACAAATTAAACTTTAAACTTTAAAACAAATAGATATAATAGACATAAACAGAACATTCTCTCCAACAACATCAAGTGCACATGGAACACTCTCCAAGACAGATCATATATGATAGTTCACAAAACCAGTCTTAGTGTATTTAAGATGAAAATCACTCCATCTTCTCTGACCACAATAATATGAAACTGAAGAAAGTGAGAAGATCTACAAATATGTGAAAACCAAATAACACATTTCTAAACAACCATTGGGTCAAAGAACAAATCAAAATGAAAATTTTTTTTAAAATATCAAAGCTAATGAAAATAGAAATGTAACACATCAAATATGGATTTCAGCAAAAGCAGTTCTCAGAGCAATGTTTATAGCAAAAAATGCACATATTAAGAAATTGCAAAGATCTAAAATAAATGACTTAACTTTACAACTCAAGGAACTAGAAAAAGAACAAATTGAGCCCCAATTTAGTAGAAGGGAAGAAATAATAAAAATCAGAATGGAAATAAGTTAGAGACTAGAAAAACAAAAACAAAAAGTATCAATGAATCTAAAATCTAAAATCTGTCTTCTCAAAATTATAAACAAAATTGAAAAACCTTTAACTAGGCTAAGAAAAAAAGAGGAAGACTCAAAATTAAAGAGAAAACATTACAACTGATACTACAGAAGTACATAGATGCTTGAGAACACTATGAACATTCATATGCCAACACATTACATAATCTAGAAGAGATGGATACATTTCTATAAACATACAGCCTATCAAGACTGAATCAGGAAGACATAGAAAATCTGAATAGGGAGCCAGGGTGGCTCAGTGGGTTAAGCCTCTGCCTTCAGCTCAGGTCATGATCTCAGGGTCCTGGGATCCAGTCCTGCATTGAGCTCTCTGTTGAGCAGAGAGCCTGCTTCCTCCTTTCTCTCTCTCTGTCTGCCTTTCTGCCTCTCTCTCTGTCAAATAAATAAATAAAATCTTAAAAAAAAAAAAAAAAGAAAAGAAAAAGAAAATCTGAACAGACAAATTGTAAGTAAAGAGACTGAAATGGTAACTACAAAACTCCCCACACGGAAAACTCTAGGACCAGAAGACTTCCCTACAAAATTTTACCAAGCATTTAAAGAATTAGCATCAATCTTCCTTAAAGCCTACCAAAGTGTAATGGAGAAGGGAACACTTCCAAACTCATTTAGAAAGCCAGCTTTAAACATAATTCTTGACACCATAAAACTCCTAGAAGAAAATGTAGCAAAGAAGCTTAACAATATTGATCTTGGCAGTGATTTTTTGGACATGATGTCAAAAACACAAACAATGAAAGCAAAATCAACAGATGGAACTACATCAAATTCAAGAGCTTCTGTAGAGCAAAAGAAACAATAAAATGAAAAGACCACCTACAGAATGGGAGAAAAATTTTGTAAACCATATATTGGGTAAAGGGTTAAACACAAAATATGTAAAAAACTCAGTCAACTTAATAGCAACAACAAGAACAAAAACAAAAAAATTCAATTTAAAATGGGTAGAAGATATAAATAGACATTTCTTCAAGAAGGATTTCAAAATGGCCAACAAACGTCAGGGAAATGAAAATCAAAACTACAGTGAGAGATCACCTCACAGCTGTTAGAATGGCTATCATTAAGAAAATAAGAGACAGTAGGTCCTAGTGAAGATATAATGAAAAGAAAACCTTTATACAATTTTTGTGGGAATGTAAATTCATACAACCAGTATGGAAAACAACAGAGTTTCCTTAAAAAATTAAAAATAGATTTACAGGGGCACCTGGGTGGCTCAGTGGGTTAAAGCCTCTGCCTTCAGCTCAGGTCATGATCTCAGGGTCCTGGGATCAAGCCCCTCATCGGGCTCTCTGCTCAGCAGGGAGTCTGCTTCCCTTACTCTCTCTCTGCCTGCCTCTCTGCCTACTTGTGATCTCTGTCTGTCAAATAAATTAAAAAAAAAAAATAGATTTACATATGATCCAGCAATTCCACCTCTGGATAAATAATACACAAAGGAAAGGAAAGCAGGATTTCAGCAAGGTATTTACACTCCCATATCTATCATGGAAATACTCAAAATAGCCAAGATATGGAATTAGCCCAAATGCGTATCAACAGATGAATGGATAAAAAAGGTATGGCATATTACACAATGGAATAGTATTTAGCCACGAGAAAAAAAGATAGCCCCCCATTTAGAACAACATGGCTGGACCTTGAGGACATTCTAGTAAACAAAGTAAGTAGAAGAACAATTGTTGTATCACTTTTATGTAGAATCTAAAACAGTTAAAACTGTCAAAACAAAGAGTAAAATGGTAGTTACCAGAGGATGGGTGTGGGGTGCGGGGATTATAGATGGTGTTTAAGTGTATAAACTTGTAATGAGTTGTAAATAAGTCTTAGGGACTTATGGCACAGTGCAATAAATACAGATAATAATATTTCACTATAATTATGTAATGTGATAAATATCACTGTAATTGCAATTATATTACAATATATAAGTATATAAAGTGACATACTATATACCTTAAACTTATTTAATATTACATATCAAATTTATTCAAGAAAAAAAATTAAACTAGTTTCTGCTAAACATCAATTTTTAAGTGTTCTTTATATAGTGTTTTATATATTGAGTGTTGTCCTTTATCTACAATTTTTTTTTCTGTTAGCATATACATATATACATGTATCTTATTCTTAAGTCTGTGGTTCAAATTATTTGTTTTTAATTCTATAACTTTTATTTCCCAACTGTGTATTCCTTTAAAAGATATCAATAATATGCATAAATGAATAATGAAATTGTCTTCTATTTACATTCAACTTCTTCACCTCATCTGTGCCACATCAATACAGTAATGGACATATGGAAGGATACTATTTCTGTCACAATGATTTTTAGCATTTCACACTGTTCCTAAGATAAATTATTCACAGATCTGCATAGATTCATGCTAAACAAGTGTGGCATTTGTAGACAATGCAACATCTTACACATTCTTTGTGACACTCTTGCCACATAGATGCAGAAGTTGCAACAACTTTTCAGATAGAGGAAAGGACACTGATTTCAAATTTACTCTTACACTGTGAACGATGGGTGTCTTTTATTTTTTCCCCTACTCTGTTTTGAAAGAGCAGTACCATGTTATATGTGCTCTCAACTTCCAAATGGAAAACACTACTCCTTTATGGTCCAAAACAAACAAAAGACAAACAAAATGCATTTTGTTTTATATTCTATTGATGTCTGGTAATTTTTATTTGTTTTTAAATTTCATGGGAAGGTTTCAAATACTTTTGGCCTTCCAAAAGTTTGGAAGATCTGTATCTCAAAGCAAACTAAAACAGATCCTCATTTAATAAATCTTCAATTTAGTTTCACATTCTAAGAATATTCTAGGATCACAGAAGTCCTCAGGCTATTTGTTCTCCCTTCATGTCAAAGTGACTCTGACTAGGATCAGAAAAGAAAATCGATGGTCTCTTTTCTGCTCACCGTATTTTACCTGCACAATCCTATGCCATTTTCTAGAACACTATGGAAGTGTGGAGTCTGAGCACTTCCAAGTACATATATGACTACAGTTTTTTATTCTAAGATGTTGGCTATTTTCCTTTACAAGACCAGATTAATCAGGAGCTTGGGATCTAAGCTAACCACATGATAACATGGAAACACTCAGAAAGCTCAGTCCCTTTATACCTAATCAACTTCTGAGTCTGTCCCTGAGCCTTGTGCTAGGAGAGGAGAAAAATAGGTTGTAGTAAAATTTTGTGCAGTGTGTTTAATCAACATACTCCCTGACTGAAGTATGAAAAATCATGGACTGTCACTGCCCATTTAGCCCAAGAGAGTTTTTTGAGATCATAGAAGAAGGGGAAAGAGGCTGTTTCATCTTCCAAACAAGAGATACATTGATCATTCATTCTGGGCTCTTAGGGAAAGCAAGCAAGAAAAAGAGCAAAACCAAACCAAACCAAACCAAACAACCCCATAAATAATCAAAAGAACTAATTTAAAACCTTCAATTCCAAATGAAAGTGAAACATGCAAATGCTATGCTCTTAGCTACTGTTGTTTTGGCTAAATGGTGGGCATTTAGATTTGAGAAAATGCTTAGCTTAATCAAGGGCAGGAAGAAACTAATGTGCCTTCACAATTCTGTAAAAATGTCAGACTGCACAAGTGTCCAATTTTCGGAGGTGACTAATAGCACACCTTTTGTTGTGGATGAACTGTTATTAATGATAATAGTAAGGAAAATCAAACATCAAACAAGAAGCTCGTCTTGGCTTGGATTTAAAATAGGATGGCATGATTTTAATTCTGTTTTTGTTTAAATTTTTGTTTGAATAGTTCAATAGCAATACAGAGTACTTTTTAGATGCCTAAAAACAATGCAATGTAGCTGATATATAAACTGTGTTTTATACTGGTGCAGATGAACAGATCTATCACATGCTTATTTGTGTATATCTATACACACAGGGACATTAAACCAAATGCTCATCACCACGTTGAAGGAGTCAATAAAAGATCAGGAATTACGTGTGTGCACAATATGAAATACACTAGCTAACTCTGATACATTTGTTATATTATCTTCCTTTTGGGTAAGGTAAAGAATATTATGATTCCTTGGGGATAAATTCATTTGAATTATCACCAATATAGAAGAAACCAGGATCAAAGTCAAAAGTGTCACTGTAGTTAGAAATTCTGTGCTTCCCCCCCCCCCCCATTTTATTTTATTTCTTTTCAGCGTTCTGAAATTCTGTGCTTTTAATAAAAGGAAAATAAAACATTATTGCTAGATGATTTCTGGTCCATGAGCCTCAGTAACAGAAATAATTTTAAAATCACTAAGGTAAACTTTGAAAGATTAATAATTTTACTAGCACATTTTTATCTAAAGGCAAATAAATATAACATTTAAAAGTTTTATCATCAAGTGGACAGTAAGTGATATCTGGGTCGATGCACTTATCACGCCACATTTTGTATCTACCTGGAACATCATGGCAGCAGCTGAACAGCAGGCTAAAGGAGGAAGGAGCAGTGTAATTGTTGCATCACTGAAGCGTGAATGCAGTCTAATGAACAGGATGGAAGCTGCTCCGCCCATGCTCTTACTGTACTTGTCTTTTTTCACTTACTTTCTGTATGCTCCTGTAGTCACTTGCTGGCATGTTGTAGTGTTTCTTGTCCACCTGCTGCATATTGAGTACTATCTCAGGATCCTGGGAGTGTAATGATCTTTTTGTGCAGGAGTATTCTAATTACAGTCTACAATCTAGCTGAGATTCTGCTCGAGAAAGCAAGTGAAAATGCCCAAGAAAGCAAGTGAAAATGCCCAATCCTCTCTACTGTCCATAAAGAACAAGTGGAAATAATTATGAAAATGCATTTGTCAATTGCCTTTGAGTTACATGTTATATTCTGTTATATACATTGACTTCAATAAATTTCTCACTTAATTCTTTGCTGCCATTTTTTGATATTTGGAGAAAATAAACTTATAAGAGGGAGAGATAAATGAAGATAAATATACTTTCCTGTCTCCATCATGGCTAATGCTAAAGCTCTTTATTAAAAAAAAAAAAAAAATGGGGCTTGCCTGGGTGGCTAAGCCAGTTAAATGCCTGCCTTAAGCTCAGATCATGATCCTGGGGTCTTGGGATCCAGCCCAATATCAGGGTCCCTGCTGAGCAGGTAGCCTGTTTCTCCCTCTCTCTGCTCATCCCCTACTTCTGCTCTCCCTCTCTCTGTCAAATAAATAAAATCTTTTAAAAAAAGGAAAAATGAAAGTTTTAACATGCATTAATTAATTAATTGAATTTTTTTGAGTATAGTCAACACATGATGTTACATTAGTTCCAGCATCTCTTTAAATATATAAATTTGTTTTCTTTAGGATATCACTTAATTTTGCTTATTTATTTCATCCTCTTTCCAAAAGACCAAGTGATTATTTTACTGAATACTAATAATATCTTAAGATATTATAACAAGATTATAACACCAGAAATCTCACATTTAATCCTACATTTTAACCCTGGATATCATTAAAAGTTTAAATAGGATAGGCCACTTATGGGGCATCTGGGTGGCTCAGTGGGTTAAGACTCTGCCTTCAGCCCAGGTCATGATCTCAGGGTCCTGGGATCGAGCCCCACATCGGGCTCTCAGCTCAGCAGGGAGCCTGCTTGCCCTCTCCCTCTGCCTGCTGCTCTGCCTACTTGTGATCTCTCCCTCTGTCAAATAAATAAATAAAATATTAAAAAAAAAAAAAAGGATAAGCCACTTATGTTTCCAGGCTTTCATTTCTTAAATGAATTAGGAAGAAGCATGGATAAATGTCTTTTAGAAACTTGTTAATTCTGACATGTCTGTGATTCCATTTATGGTTTACTCCCTTGCCAAGTGCAATTGGTAGGTCTATGTTGGAAGCAAAACATACTTCTTTATATCAGTAATTAAAGGCATGATGAATATATTCTATGACATACGCATAGTTTTATTTTTTACGGCACTGATTTTGCATTCTTGACTGTCTTTCAGATCTAACAAGCTTAAACAATAATGCTAGCATTCTAGATGTTGTGAGTGGTATAAGGTGACACAAGAAGATTTTTCTTCCTTCACAGTATTTCCTATGATCTTAAAATGACAAGTAAAAGTAAGCATTTATATAATCACCTTTTTTTTCTCTTTGTAAATGTTCTGGGATAATGTTTTATATATGACAAGAGTATAAATATTTATGCACAACACTGGGTATGGATATATGAAGTCCATTTGCATTATTCTTTTAAAGCCAAATATGTTTATCTTTACCCATATTCAGAATTTGTTCTCTGACCCCAATATTCTCCTCTTTTCTCTCAACCATCCCATTACTTCACTACCTCCATATTCTTGCCAATCACTTACCATATAGGAAATACATAGAAATATTTGAAGTGATGTTGAGCTGTTGCACTGAATCAAAAAGACTTGCTTCTTATTAATGGTCAGAACATTGATCTAATGGAATAAAGCACCATGTTCAGTCCAAAATTTCTAGCAAGTATCACTTGATTATTCTTTTTCTTACTTCCTACTTCCAGTGACTTTTATCAGGTTGTTACTATCCCATACCATGAACATGTTAATAGGCCCTTTAAAGGTATCTCTTTATTCCAAATAAGAGATTATGTTACAAGTATCTGGGCTTTATCTTTCATGCTCTTTCTTATTTTTCTAATAAAATACAACCCATCATTATAGTCTTAAAGGAGCTAGCTCAAATATTATTTCCCAGTTTCTCAGGATGGATTTGTTATGACTTCCTTTATTACTTCTAAGGCATTTTTTATAACACAGTATAATTGTCATTATGTCTGTTTTCTACAATAGAGGTTACAACTCTTAACTGAAATTTCAGCATAATGAGAATGTGTAGAAAGGCAGAGAGAGAGAATGAACTATATGTTTGTTGAAAAGAGAAATTAAATCATAAGTATCAGTTTTTAGGTTAGAATAATATTAACTAGAACATTATGATTTTATATTACCTTAAAATTTATTTATTGAGCACAGTAGTACATGTGAACTAAATTTCTTTTTGAAGAATATTATAATATAGATTTTAATAATCTGATGCTCATAATATTTTAGCTTAATTAATTCTATCTTTCTTTCTCTCCATTCTTTTCCACTTCCTTTCTATCCTATGCCATTTACTTTCCGTTCATATTGCAAGGGTCCTTGTCAAAGTTTGCCCCCATAAATAGGAGATTTGAATTGGAAGAAGACTTAAGGATTAGGTAGATGTTGAAGATAAACTCATCTCCTTCAAATTTATGTTTACCCTGGTCTGATGAAAACATATTGACAAGATATAGTTAATAATTGCAGGGTTCTAAGATCATAGAGGGATATATACAAGTCTTTGTGCAGAAAAATGCAGTGATTTTGCATTCTTGACTGTCTTTCAGATCTAACAAACATTTTTGCTGATCAGACAATGAAGCTGTGTATAAACTGAAGCCCTACCACTTTAATAGGAAAAATTTATAATTCCTGCTCCACATGGAAAAAGAACATCGTCGTTATTAGTAAGAATTAGAGATTAGATAGAAGGAGCTAAGCTTAAGAATATGTATGTGTATGGGTGATTTGGTTTTAATTACAATTCGTGTTCAGATTCCCTTTAAGTACAATGCAAGTTAACATTTCTTTCTCTGTGGCAATTGTATTAATTGACTTGAGGATGAATGGTAGCAATCCTGGAGGATGCTTGTCTCTGTACAAGGTTGACATTTAATTCAACTGACTATCAAGCATGACTGCAAAGAGGATTGCACTCTGTGTCCAGATTGTGGAATTAGTTATCATTATTTAAGTATTACAGTTTATATAATAACACTAAAACATGTCCTATCCTTCAATCTATTTTTTTTCCTTTAGAATATAACACCAATATTAATTGTGGAGACTCAGTGTGGCACCTCTCTTGATCAAACGGAGGCCCCCAAATGTGGGGGGAATGGCAAGGTGGAAGCCAATGGCCAAGGCCATGAAAATAATTCATCTGAGACGGAACAAAGGAAATAGAAGTTTATTAAATACACTGCAAGGGAGTGGCAGGCAGGACACCAAAAGGGAAGCTGTCTGCAACATGGTGGGTGGGGGCTGTTTTTAAAGGGGGAATGTGAAGACTTATGGTAACATATGGAATGTTCCCGTTTTTGGTAACCATGCCTGGTTGTAAGTAGCCCATTGTTTAGTTAGGGCCCATGGATACCTTGAGGTGAATCTCCTGATGGGCCTGTCTGTACTCAGCCAGGTGACCGCTATGGGCCCTTTCTATATTCCATCACTAAAGCCTGTGTGCCTAAAAGTGGCTTCTACATAAATTATTAAAAAATATATATATACCACTGGGGGTGCCTGGGTGGCTCAGTGGGTTAAGCCTCTGTCTTCGGCTCAGGTCATGATTTCAGGGTCCTGGGATTGAGCCCCTCATTGGGCTCTCTGCTCAGAATGGAGTCTGCTTCCCCCCCCCCTCTCTCTGTCTGACTCTCTGCCTACTTGTGATCTCTTTCTCTCTACCAAATAAAGAAATACAATCTTTAAAAAATACCATTGTTTCTTGAAGCCACACAAACCTTATGTTATTGACTATAATTTCTCTGAACTTTACCAACTTTACTGTCTCTACCAAGAAACCCATTAACTCCTTTCCAGCAGGACCACCTTTTGAAAGAATAATGTCTTGATAATTAACCTTTTTTTCTACAATTCCATAGCATGTCTTTTAACATTGCCTTGCTGCTATGTCCTCATGCCTCATTTGCGATGCAACAAATGAAGACATACATTGAAAATTTATATGAAGAAAAGTCCTAGGGGTGCCTGGGTGACTCTCATTAAGTGTCTGCCTTCAGCTCAGGTCATGATCCCAGCATCCTAAGATCCAGTCCTGAATTGAGTTCCCTGCTCAGTGGGGAATCTGCTTCTTCCTCTTCCTCTGCTTGCTGTTCCCCCTGTTGCTCTCTCTCTCTGTCAAATATATAAACAAAATCTTATTTAAAAAAAAAAAAAGGAAAGAAAGAAAAGAAAAATCCTAAAACAACAGGAAATAGTATTTCCTACCTGGATGCTAGAGATCTATGTTAAATCCAAAGCGAAAGAAAAAAAAAATGAAGGATTAAAAAGAATAGTTGTATTGGTAAGTCCTTTCTTAGTCTTCTTTTGTGGTTCCATAGTATGATCAGCCTCGTTAAATGCCACAATGTTCATTAAGCAACACCAGCTGAACTTCCTGCTTGACAAATGATTAGTGAAACTTCTACGCTACCTTGTAATATTTCAGTCTTTGTTAGTTTCATAAAATATAAACTTCAATCAATATAACCCAACTCATGTTAAAAATTGGTTGTGAAATGAATAGTCATAGAGGATTTCCAGAAGAAATTATGCTCTTATCCAATTGGACTAAATAATTTTCCTATTGAGACTCAGACTACGGGAGAGATGCATAAATAGTTCGAAATTTTAGGCCCTCTTAAGATTGATATCTGGGTTTTTTCATAGGCTAGCTTCAAATATTATATACAAAATAACTCTGCTTGTTGATGGAAGCACACATATGTAAAGCCCACATACGTAAAGACCAACCTTATACTATACTGTTTATAATAACAGCCCTGTCTTTTTAGAACATAGACTTGAGGTAGTTTTCCCTTTTTATACTGTCCTCTTTATCATTTTCATGGAAATTTGAAGAACTGAGGAAAAATTATGTTACTAAAATTAATTAAGCCAAGTATGCACGACTTTTCCTGTTTTTGAAGCTAACCCCTTTGATTCTCCTAAAAGTAGTCTTATGGATTGTTCTAGTTCCTTCTTCCTTCACCCCCTGCTTAGACTAAATATTATCACCCATTAATCATTTATTTAGCACTCCCCACAACAAGCTGTTTTCTGGAGAAAAAAAAAATAGAAAAAAATATACAGTTTTTTTTTTCTTAATTTTAAGCTTTTTTGAGCCAAAGCAACTGCCTGCAAGTGAGGAATTAAACTCTTTTAAAGTTCAGGTATTCACTGTTTTTTGTTTGTTTGTTTGTTTTTTGTTTGTCTGTTTTTTACAGGAGAGAGACTCAAATGAAGAATGAATTCTGAATCCAAAAACAAAACTTGCCAAAGAAAATTCTCTTCCTCCTTACACACACACAAAGCCTCTGGACTTTGGGAAAAAACAACCATAATGACCTTGCAGTTACTGAGCTAGGTATTTTTGACCCTCAAAAGGCTAAGAAAAAGTTGAGTATTTATTTGATAGTCTAATCCACACTGAGCCAGTGAAAATGGGATAGAACATGAAAGAATATTCTAGAAGGGGGTTGATGGCTGTATTTGAATCACAGACAGGACAAAGCATGTTTGCTGTTTTTCATTTTGAGATCCCAGATACAAAGGATGTTTTCAAACACCCAACAAGAGTTTTAATTATCAGAACAGCTTTTTTTTTTTTTTTAATAGCTCTTAATCTGAAGGGCTCCAGCTGACTTTCAAGAGAATCATAAAGTAGGAGTGCTAGAGGAATAGAATTATTAAAAGATTAGAGAGTTGAATGGAACACAAAATTAAATTTTTGTTTGGTTCTTAACAAAATTACTTTGAAATATAAAATTACATTAATTAAAGTTGGTTTCTGGTTCTGCATTTTAATAGCTTGCAATTTGCCATTCCACGCTGACAAGTTAAAAGCTGAACAAACTGAAAAAAATCAACAATTGTTCTTGGATCCTTAAGAGAAGGGAGGACAAATGACAAACTAGACAAACTACTGTGTTCAGGATTGGAGACACAGAAAGGCAAATATAGGAAATAGGAACTTACCAGAGCTGACGTTCAGGACCAGAAACTTCTGTGGAACCAGTGGTGAGTAGGAAGCACTGAACTGGAATTGATAAATTGCTGGAGGCTCAGTGTGGACAGTTCTAAGAGTTAAAAACTTTAGGAGAACCCAAGTATGGGGTAGGAGGACTTCCACTTTCCTGTGCAATCTGCCTTAGGATTTTAACCAGGTTCCCAAAGTAAATACCAGAGAAACATCTGCTGTTTCTAGCAGGGGATAGGGAAAAAGAACCATTTTGAAATATACCAGAGCACTCTGATTTTTCTTAACAAGACTTGCCTTTGGGAGAAACTGTTTAGCCAGAACTTAACCTGCTGGGGTTTTATCACAGACTAACTAATCTAGAGGAAGGAAAATGCCCAACTGTAACACACTTGAGCCACCCTATCCAAATCAAGGGGAAGAAAAACGAAAACAAAAACAGAGCTGAGAACCTATGTAGTTCATCTCCCAGAGAAATAGAAATAGGCTCACCAAAACACCTAGGCCTGATCTTAAGACCATAGAATGCTTTCACTCACCCCATAGATTACCAACGCATTACCAAGGGCCTATTGCAGCAATCGATTTCAGCCAATAAATCATGTTTCTCTATTAAGGAAAAAAAAAATTACAAGGCATACCAGAAGGAAACACGCACACACACACACACACTCACACAACTTGAAAAGACAGAGCAAGCATCAGAACCAGATGTCAGGGAGATTGGAATTATCAAATGTTACCAGGGATAAAGAAAGACATTACGTAATAATAAAGGGGTCAATTCTTTGAGGAGACATAATTCTTAATTTGGGTGCACCTCACAGAACATCAAAAATATACATGACATACAGATAGATAAATAGATATAATATATACACATTATCATATATATATATCATTATGTACAGCAGAAGAGAAGTAGTGTATATATATAGGTATATATATATAGGTATATATATATATCTAATATATACATCATCATATATGATGATGTATGTGTGTGTATCTGTGTGTGTGCTTGTGAGTGTATCTATTTAAATAAATTTAATGGAATATTACTCAGCCGTAAAAAAGAATGAAATCTTATCATTTGCAGTGACATGATGGAGCTAGAGAGTATTATGCTAAGTGAAATAAGTCAGTCAGAGAAAGAAAAATACTATACAATTTCACTTATATGTGGGATTTAAGTAACAAAACAAATGAGCAAAGGTGAAAAAAAGGAAAGGGAGGCAAACCAAGACACATCTCTTAGTAGAGAAAAACTGATGATTAACAGAGGGGAGGTGGGTGAGGTAGGTGGGTGAAATAGGTGATGGGGATTAAAGGGGGCCCTTGTGATGAGCACTGGGTCTTGTATGGAACTGTTGAGTCACTGTATTGTACATCTGACACTAATATAATACTGTATGTTAACTAACTGGAATTTAAATAAAACTTTATAAAATGGAATCTTTAATTAAAAAAAATAAGATAGTATAAACCTATGTGTATCAGGAAATATGACTAATGAAAGAAGGAGAAATGGAACAAACTCTTCAAATCATCCAAGGAAAATTGAAGTAAATGCCCATTTGGTGAGGTTACCATGACTCCTAAAATTTGGTTACTTTAGGGGTGGGGGTGAAACTCAAGTAGGAGGTGTATAATAATACAAAGGAAAAAAAAATTAATGTTAACAGTTATTGCATTTAATGTCAAATGACTGGATTTATTAAAAGGAAAGTTATAAAATCAGCTTAAAATGGAGAAGGTTGTAATTTAAAAATAAATAAATTGAAAACAAAATGCCTAAGTCTGAAAAGTAAGGAGTGAGACATACATTATCAGAAATTATAAAAGAAGGAGTGCAAACATTAAGAGTAGATTAAATTGGTTGAAAGATTAAAGAAATTAAATAAAGGATAACTTTATGTAATGTTAAGTGTTAATGATGTAATGATGATTTCCGCATTGCAATAAAAGTATCTTGTTAAATAATGAGAAAAAGAATACTTTATAATAATACGTTTTACTTATAGGGAATGACACAACTTGTATTTCTGTGTAAATTTAAAATTCATGATGTCCCTGCCTTATAGCATTCCTAAGTTATTCAAAGCAATGAGAACTTCTTTTTAAAGACTTTATTCAAATTCCAGGTAGTTAACATACAGTGCAATATCAATAGCAGGTGTACAGTAAAGCAATTCGGCATTTCCATACAACACCTGGTGCTCATCACATGTCCCCTCTCACCACATGTGCCCTCCTTAATCCCCATTACCTCTTTCACCCACCCCTCACCCACCTCCAGCTTGGTAACCATCAGTTTGTTAATGAGGACCTTTTTAAAAAAAAGTATTTACTTTAAGAATTTAAGAGGATATCAATATAAAGTAAGAAGACATTTATTACAACATTAGAAATTAGGAGACAGAAATCAAAAAAATGAAAATCGTATGAAGTGAATGTGTATGAAAGTCTGTAGAGTAGACTTTCTTGGTCAAGGAAAATGAAAAGAGTAAAAATAGAAAAAATGTTAAAGGAAACATAATCACACGTACAGGTCAATAGAATAATAAAATATTAATACTAGCAACTCTTGGCAGCATTATTCAAATACCTTGAAAAAATATCTTGAGAAAAGTATTGCATATGGGTAATTTAAAACTACCAAAATTGAACCTAAGAGAAAATGGAAAACTTGAATAGACTAATTACTGCAAAAGTGGAAATATGTTTAGATCACTGAAAATGAACTACCTAGCTGAGTTTTACCTTATCTTAATAAAACATGATAAATGATCTTTACATTTCTGGATATTGAAAATCATGGAATTTTTTAAAAGTTTTACTTATTTATTCATTCATTTATTTAAAATTTTAGGTATAATTGACATACATTAATCTTAGGTATGCAATGTAGAAATTTGATATTTATAAAATGATCACTCTAATACATCTAGTAAATATTAATCACCATACAGTTATAGAAGTTTTTTTTTTCTTGTGATGGAAAATCAAGATATATTCTGCTAGCTACTTTCAATATGCAATACATTATTGTTAACTGGTTACAATGTATACATCATATTTCCATGCCTTAGTTTATATCTTTCAATCACTTTACCCATTTCACATCCCCCACTAAAATATTTTTAAGCCTATAGATACATATATAGAAAGAACAGTGTAATGGGTATCCATATTTTTTTGTTTGTTTGTTTATTCATTTGCTCAATGATGTGGTTTCTGGCATGGCATCTCTTGCATGAGAGGTTTTAATACAGAAATATTTTTGATGTGCTTTTATTAGTATATGAAAATTTAATACAAAAATCAAATAAAAGTAGTTCATAAAAAGAAAGTATAGATCAATTTTACATATGTATATGTATATAAAATTTGTACATAGTATTAGAAAAGCATCACTAGAATAGCTGAATATCCTAATAAAATTAATAGGATATTAGGAACAACCATGGAAAGATAAAAAAGCATAGAGAATCTAGAACTAGATTAAGTATATATCAGATGTAATTTCAAATATATATATATATGTTGATAATTCCATTAAGGTCTAAAAGGGTAGATTAATTAATTAAGTGTTTATTTGGAGAAAAACAAAAAGTACAATATGGATATCTATATTAAAATTCTTTTCAAATATTTTATTTACATATAAAAATACAGAGAAAAAAATATTACAAATATTTAGACATTGTATTCCATTGCAGGTGTTAAGGGGGCTAGAGGAAAGCTCCTAAAGAGAAATCAATAAAGTTAAAAAAAAAAAGAATAAAACTTTTTTCTAGGAAAAATAACATGCAAGTCAGTAGATAAATACTAATTCTGAGAAAAAAAATGTGTAACAAATTTCTTTAATATGTACATTTTTAAATTGGAAAGAAAATATAAGCACTTCAAAACAAAAATGGTTAAAGGAAATGAGTAGTAAAGGCCAAAAAGCAAATGAAATATGTTCAAATATTTGGTTGTCAGAAAAGGATGTTAATATGATGAATATGTCACCCTACAATTAAAAGACAAGCAAAGCATAAAAGTTACAATTTATTTCTGGCAGGTATTTAGGGAACCTGTGTTATCTTTCATTGCTGGCATAAAATATTAATTGAGTTTAATGCAGGCAATCTAGCAACATATATTAACATCAATAAATACGTTGTTTGAGCTTTGGAATCTTTTCTACATAGCCACAATGTACAAACATGTCCAAAGATACTTCTTAAAGTATTTTCATAGTGGTTAAAAACAAGAAACAATACAAATGCCCATTCGTAGGAAAATGTTAGGATAAAAGTGTTAAGTAATATACTTACTAAAAAAGAAACATTAGAATAACATTTAATCATTTGGAGAGATTTTTAATAAAATATTATCAAATAGGAAAAGTAAGATGCAGAAAGATGTGATACTAGCTAGTATCCTGCTTTATAAGAATAACAATCTCTAGGATAAAATTATAGATATGAGTGCATATATGTATATGTATGTACACATTTAGAAGATTTTATGAAAGGACTCATACCACTTATTAACATGGATGATTGTAGATAGTGATTATAATGGGTGGAAGAAAAAGTTAAGGGCAAGAAATGCAATATATATATATATATATATATATAATATGGTATATCAATATCAATAAAATAATAAGTTAATAAAACTAAACTATTAATTAAATAAATTAATTAACAAAATAATAAAAATAACACATAGTTATGTAATCCCACTTATGTATATAACATGATCTATAATAAACAGTTTAAAAAGTTAACAAGTTTACATTCAAAGTGTTGGATTTTGAAGTGATCTTTATTATCTTCAATGTATTTTATGTATCTTAAAATTTGAAAAACAAGCACTGGGGTTGAAAATATTTAAATATTGTCTCTGAATTTATGTATATATACACACACATACACACACATATATATATATAAAGTATAATATTTATAAAATACATAAATAATATATAAATGAATATGTAAAATGTATTTATGAAGCATTGCCTTTTTTTAATATGAGAATTCTATTAACTTTTTTGACACATATCTAAGTAACAATTACTACCTCCCTTTTAAGTGATAATTTCAGGTTATCTTTATTTAAAATTAAATTTTTTGTGATGAGCATTGGGTGTTGTATGTAAGTGATGAATCACTGAATTCTACACCTGAAACTAATATTGCATTCTATGTTAACCAAATGGAATTTTATTTTTTTATTTTTATTTTATTTTTTTTTAAAGATTTTTATTTATTTATTTGACAGAGAGAGATCACAAGTAGGCAGAGAGGCAGGCAGAGAGAGAGGAGGAAGCAGGCTCCCTGCTGAGCAGAGAGCCCGATGCGGGACTTGATCTCAGGACCCTGAGATCATGACCTGAGCCAAAGGCAGCGGCTTAACCCACTGAGCCACCCAGGCGCCCAATATGTATGCATGTATGTATTATTTATTTATTTATTTTAGTAAAATCAACGCAAAGTAAACAGAGCAAATCACCATCAGTAATCTTGGCATCAACATGAGCTTTGGTCACGGGCTGCCTTTTTTTGACAATGGAGCATATTTTGGTCCAGGTAAGATCCATGCCATGGAAATTAGGTAGTTTTTACCCCAAATGTCCTCAGTAATTAACTTTAATTTCTAAATGATTTTTCATCTTTCTGCAGATTAGCAAGGCTTACGTCAAAAACAGGACCCTTGAACCCATCAGATGTGATTTGGATTCCTTGCGTTCTTGTGACTAGTGTTTTTCCGATATTTCTGTTTTCCCCCCAATATCTCTTATATCGAACAGAACTGGTGCTTCCACATCATACCAATCTTTCTTAGAGAATGGACCAACCATTTTCTTCTTGATTCCCTTTTTGCCTCCTTTCCCAGGTGCTCGTTCTTGCCAATGCCATGTTCAGGGAGCCCCAGAGTTATATATTGTTATAAAGCAGCTTATATAGTATAGAGGCTGTGACTGCTGACTCTTCACTGTGATTGGTTGCAATATTTGTATTTTCTTAAGTTTAAGGGAGTTAGTTAGTGATTACTTCATATTGATTTGGGGAAATAATTTAAGTTTCACTTATGATGTTTTGAGACATAAGCAAGAAGTAACCAGATCAGATTAGCCTCACTTGTCTTAGAAAATAAACTAAGTTTTACTTGTATGACTAAACTAGTTTTGTCTGCTCAAAGAATTTCAAGTCTGTATTCTATTTGTGTGATTTTTTTTTTTTTAAGCAATGCTTTATACAGGGCTTTATCAGTTTCAGGTGTAGAATATAATGACTCAACACATCTTTTTTTTTTTTTTTTTTAGTGTTTATCATGATATATGTACTCCTAATCACTGTTGCAGCCGGTGCGACAAATCGACCAGGGTAACCGTGAGGGCTAAGAGGATGATGAAAAGAAATTAAGAGAAAAAGAAATAGGGGCAGTGGGGGACACTGAAAATGATGTCCAACAGTGCCAAATTCATTCCACATCTTACAAGCATTTATAAGGTAGACCAGAATAGGAGGAGCATTACATCAGTACCTAGTC
Organism: Mustela nigripes; assembly: GCF_022355385.1. Taxonomy (NCBI): domain Eukaryota; kingdom Metazoa; phylum Chordata; class Mammalia; order Carnivora; family Mustelidae; genus Mustela; species Mustela nigripes. Next base: position 198,489,260 of record NC_081558.1, read on the forward strand.
AGATGACCACAAGTTCCTATAAGTATAAGTTTACATTAACTACAAGCAAACCTCGTGACATCAGGGAGTTTCAACTAAAGCCATTAGCAAGACAATCAACCAGGGAGTGGATCATGGGAGGTACAGAACAACAAGGATTAACTAAGAACTCAGGACTCTGGCCACATTGTTCCCTACTGCAGGGAGAGGGTGTGGGAAGTCACGTAGGCGAGCACAGGACACAGAGCACAGACCCTTTCTCAGTGCACTCAACTTTCCCATCCTTAACCTTGTCAAGGTGTCTGGACTTTGAAGGAGACACAAGTCGGGGCCTGGTTTGGTCCTCAACTCCAACTGTGCAATGGCCTCCAACAAATCACCTTTGTCTACTTCATCCATCCCTCCCAAGCAGCTCTCCTCTGGCATCCACCAGTTTGTTCTCTGTTATTTGAGTGTGTTTTCGTGCCCCTTCTTTATTTTTGTTTGTTTCGTATCTTGAATTCTACATATAAGTGAAATCCTTGTCAAGGAGCCAATGAAAGGATAAAAACAATGTGGTGTATATTTCATACATATTACTCAGCCGTAGAAAAATAGAATCTTGCTATCTGAAACAACATGAATGGACCTAGAGGATATTAAGCTAAGTGTTTTTGGAGGTTTTCTCTGTCCCCTTCTTATCTATGTCACTTTTGGTCTTTCCTTTCCACTCAGAGTTCCTTTTATATTTCATACAGGGATGGTTTAGTGGTCATGAACTCCCCTTTAGTTTTTGTTTGTCTGGGAAATGCTTTAGCTTCCCTTTTATTTGGAATGCTAGCCTTGCTGGATAGAGTATTCCTGGCTGCAGATTTTTCCCTTTCAGCATTTTGAATATATCATGTCAATCTCTTCTGGCTTGCCAAGTTTCTGTTGCGAGGTTTGCAGCTAGCGTTATGGATCTCTTGTAAGTTAGGGACTTTCTTGTCTTGCTGGTTTTAGGATTTCTTTCTTTATTTCTGTGTCTTGGTGTTGGCTTGCTTTTATTGATTTTGATGGAAGTTCTTCGTGCCTCCTGGATTTCTTTCCCAGATGAGGGAAGTTCTCAGCTATCATTTCCTTAGGTAAATTTTCTGCTGCCTTTTCTCTCTCTCTTCTTCTGGGACTCCTATAATACCGATGTTACTATGTTTGGTGGAGTCACTGAATTCCCTAAATCTATTCTCATGTTCCATAATTCTCTCTTTTGTTCAGCTTCATTATTTTCCATTATTTTATTTCCTATATCCCTTATTCATTCCTCTACTTCTTCCACCCTTGTACTCATTACACAAATCTGTTTTGAATCTGTTATTGTATTTTTCATTTCTAATTGCTTTTTAACTCTTTTATCTCTGAAGTATTCCATTCTTTCCTCAAGCCTAGTGAGTATTCTTACGATTGTTGCTTTAAATTCTCTATCATGAATGTTACTTGTATCTGTTGCGCTTAGATCTCTAGCCAGGACCTTATATTGTTCTTTCATTTGGGATGAATTCCTCCCTTTTGGAATTCTGTCCAAGTCTCTGCCTTCTTCTCTGCAGAGGGAAAAAAGACCATTATGTGTCTTACTCCTGAGAGTAATAGCTTTATGAAGAAGAGATTATACATTGTCTCTGGTGTGCCCCATGTGTACTCTACTATTGGGTTTAGGTTGCTCTGTCATCAGGCCAGTCATCTGTAGAGGCTCTCCTCGCCTACAGTGGGCAGTATTTGATCCTTGGCCAGAATGTAACAAGTATTTATTTATTTATTTATTTGACAGAGATCACAAGTAGACAGAGAGGCGGGCAGAGAGAGAGAGGAAGGGAAGCAGGCTCCCTGCTAAGCAAAGAGCCCAATGCAGGGCTTGATCCCAGGGCCCTGGGATCATGACCTGAGCAGAAAGCAGGCTTTAACCCACTGAGCCACCCAGGTGCCCCCAGAATGTAGCAAGTTTTAACTAGATGTGCTCTGGTCTACTTGTTAATTGGGGCCAGATACTACCATGACAATTGAACCCCTGCAGAAATCTCTGGTCAGGAGATGTGGTGTGGGCAAGGGTGTTGTGCCCGAGTTTTCGTGTCTGAGAGACCACCAAGGAGCCAAGCACTGATGCAATCACATGAGGGTTTATTTGACAAGCTTAAGCTTGGGCCCAAGTATACCCGACACAGCAGAGTAGGGACTTGGACCCTGAGCCAGATTATAGTCAGAGTTTTAAAGGGCAGAGTAGGGGTGGACTCGGCGGTGGGTGAGGACAAAGGGGGTGTTCAGAAGGGCTATCAGGGTAAAGAAGACTGTCAGGATATTGAAGGCCTGGTTACTATCAAGCCAAGGCTGGTTTTCCCTTTAATGAAGCACTAGCATGAAGACAATTGGGAGTTTCCTGGTGGAATGTCACATTCTTGTTATCAAGCGTCCTTGTTAAGTGAGATTTGGGTTTAGAAGAAATTTAACTTTATTTAGGGCCTGAGGAACTGAGTTATTTGCCTCTGGAAACTGTGCTATTGTTAGATAGCTTCTTTGTTTGTAGATCTCTAGGACATTTGTAAACCTAGGGAGACTCCTGTTTTGCAGGATTGTGATCTCTGCAAGTTAACTATTTGTTTTCCTTTTAGGGCAGTTAGAGGTGCCTGAGGAATGTCATACATACTACCGAGGGGAGAGGAGCAGGTGGAGAGGGGGTGCAAAGTGCCAGCTTTTGCTTTGCCAAGATGGCTGTACTTATGTCAGGGCTAGACACGAGGTGGGTACAGCCCTGTTTTTCTTGGCCTCCACAAGGGTTTCTGCTGGTCTTCTGGGGAAGGGGCCCACCATGCTAAGACTGATACCAGGTTGACCAAGAAGAGCAGTCCTGTCAGAGCACAGGGTTATGGGACTGGTTTTTAAAAGTTACTCATTCAGTGTTAGCAGTGTGTGGCTTACCACAGGTGACTACATTTATGTTGAGAGGCACGGTAGGGAAATGGCTCATCCAGCTCCTTTGTCCCAGAAAGGACCCCTCCACACACGCACACCACCTCCCTGGAAGCACTCCAAGGAGAGCAACTAATCTGACTTGTGGGTCCCAAGCATTTTTCATATCACTGTTTCCATGCTGTCTGTCTCCAAGTTGTTTCTCTGCCTTTTATATCCAGGTGGGGCAGTGTCCCCACGGCTCTATCCCAGCTAGGACTGCTGATGTTCAAAACTCCTAGCTTTAAGCTCTGCCGATTGCAAGGACTCTCAAAAATTAGTCTCTCTCATTTTCCCAACTAATCGCTTTGGGGTAGTGTTTGCCTTGTGCATTTCTCTGTGGGCTGCTCTCTCTGGTGCTTGTGCACATGCTTTTTTTTTTTCTCTGTGACCAGGTCTCCCTCCATTCAGCAGCACAAGTGATGTGATTAGCTTCTTTCCAAACCATGTCTCTGTACTTCCTACCTTCTTCAGTGTGCTTTCTTCTCTATCTTTACTTGTGAAGTTTGTTCTGTCAGTCTTCACATTGATTTCTGGGGTATTTAGAATGATTTGATAATTATCTACTTGTGTTTGTGGAATGAGAGGAGTTTAGGGTCCTCCTACTCCATTGCCATCTTAGGTCCTCTAAAGTAGTTTAAATCACTGAATGTATTTATGGCCTCCCTATTTAATTTTAATCTAAAATGTATACATTAATTGGCATATTTATTTTTTCAGAATATGTTTCATTCATAAGTATATTTCTGTTTTCTACATTTCCATTTTATAGCATCATATTATCACTTTTAAATAAAATAAGCATTATTCAGTTACATTTATAAGGTAAAGATGTAATTAGATTTAATTTCTTCCTATTTTTTTCTACTCTTACTTGAACAAAATTTGATATGATATTAGCAGAGCTGTCAACATTTGTTAGTAGGAAGAGGTAGCATTGCTCATTACAATTCAACTTTTTAATAATTAAGAAAAAAAAACCCAAAATACTAAAGTGTTCACACTTTTAATGTATCCATAGAGAAGCTGCCATGACTATAACAGTATTCATGAAAATAATACAAAACAGTTGCATTAAAAGAGGGTGCCATCCTGAGAGTAAATGAGCAGGACCACACTGATAGTCTTGGATATTCCTTAAAGTATATATCGAGAAGAATGACCCCCATTGAATATTAAAGTTTCTGGACAGGTTTTAACTAATAAGATTTCATCAGTTAGTCTGTTTAACCAAACCTTTCTAGTTGCTGCGTGGTTCGCAGGGCTGGTGTAGCAGTGTTTTAAGAAGCAGTCAGGGTAGGACAAAAACACTCTGCATTTAATCTCACATTATTATTATACATAAAACAGTATTAAAGTATTGAGAAATATATTGGGAAACACATCTTTCCCCTGTCCTTAATTTATAAGATATATTACTTTTAACTCTTTAAAAAGTTTTTATTTAAATTCCAGTTAGTTAACATGCAGTGTAATATTAGTTTCAGGTGTAGAATATAGTGATTCCACAATTCCATACAATACCTGGTGCTCATCATAACAGGTGCACTCCCTAATCTCCATCACTTGTTTCCCCTATTCCCTACCCACTTTACCTCTGGTAACTGGTTTTAAAGACAGAAGTGGGAACTGGTATTTGTCTGTCACCAGAGCCAGCAGTGGATCTACAGATGACGATGTTTAACTCTAATTTTGAGAGTGCTATTGTTATTGTAATTTTCAGATAACAGAACTAAGAATCAGAATAGTTCAGGAAATTTTTCCAAATATGACAGAGAAGGATTAAAAAAGAAACCTAGATAACACCAAAGAAGTTCTTTTCCAATGTGATTCAAAGACTCGGGAAGAAAGAGTCCTGGTTAACATAACAACCTGATTTCCTGGATGTAAGTCCATGGACATATCAAGAAATATACTGAAACTGTTCTAGAATAGGACTCAAAGAGGCACTCCACACAAATGGTATATGTGTACATGTCCCTGTGCACATATGGGGTGTGGGTAAGTGAGCACTGGGCTAGGTAGGCATATTGTATTTCTTTCTAGGGCCTAGAAGTGGTAGTTTTACCCCAATTTAGAAATGTTGTACATGCTATAAGTACACAAGTTTTTCATAATTCAAATATCATAATATGTATAAAAAAGAGATTAACACTATATTTATATGTGTAAAGTACTTTGTACACTCACATGGAATTTTCTCAAAGCTTTCTCAATTTTTCAAAGAATATCTGTATTACTAAAACGTAATGAAAAACATAATTAAGTGTCCTCATGCTAAAGACTCCAGGTACTTAAATATTTAACAGCTTAGAATTAATGCCCCTAATGTAATACAGTCAGCACATAAATATTTAATCCCACTTCTGTAAACTTTCAGAGTTAGCAGAGCTTGTGATAGTGTTCAATACCCCTAGCACATATGGAAGTAAAGCCTACTCAGTTCATTTTAGTCAGTGTTTTGAGCCTCCAAATCTCCTGTCAGAACTATTATATAAGGAAAAATCTACCTAGTAACCTTTTCCCTTAAATTCCTACTCATCTGCTAATGGATACAACAATGTTTTGTTGTTGTTTTCTTTTTTCTCCCCCCCCCCCCACAACAAGGTGAGCAATGAAACACGAGAAAGGGCAGGAATAGTTTATAGAATGCTTATTCACTCCTTGAACAATCAACTTCATGTACACTGAGATGTCATGCATATGCTAGAAAAATAGATATGAGACCATAATGAGAAATGAGGTTGAACACTGTTTAGTTAAATCAGAAGTTCAAACAACAGCAGACGCTGTGTGTTGGCACCAACCTTAGAGTGAGAAATCACTGTCACTTTACCATGCTGCAGGGTTTTGGCATTTCAAAAATTGGACTACTCAATTTTCATCTTTGGGTGACACTACCTTAATGTGAATCCCCAAGAAATCATTTGAAACTCCTCTAAACTCCCAGAAGAGAGTTTAATATTAGAATTTGGATGATATCTTCAATGTTTATAATGGCAGGTGTCAAATACTTAAAACAACAGAAGTTGCTTATTTGAACATAAGTAATTTAACAGCAGAAGAGAAGTAGAACTAGGATATTTCTCCTTGCTCTCTCCTTTGGCTTTTTTTGAAAAAGAGCATTAAAAGCTTATGTTGATGATGCTGGGTTCTGTTGTGACATTTATCAGCTATCTATGTTTTGCATTAGAAAAATACAAAAGCAAACACTTTAGTGAAAGCTATTTTTTTAAGCCATCTAGGAATAATTTATGCCCTTGAGAAGATAGTGTGTCAGCAAAATTGTTAGGTTTATGATGAAAAGATATATGCAATTTAATAAGGTTTGTAGGTCAGTGAATTGGCTTCAGGATTTCAGGCAGGAAGGAAAACAAATTCAAAACAGTTGAGCATAAGAGCTGCAATAACAAGAAGATAAAAAACACGAGAAAAAAATAGAAGATGAGAACTAAATTGTTTCCTTATGAACAAAATTTTGCATGATTATCACACCCAATGGATTTTCAATAAAATAAAAAGTAACAACTGAAGATTTATATTATAATTGGCACATAGCACTTAAGTTGCTACATTATTAGTACCTGGTCCTGTTTTCTGCAATGCCAGAAAAATGTAGGTCAGTAATTCTCACTTATTGGCCTGCTTTTAATAAGATGTTCCCAAGTTTATGCAACTGTAAGTCTACAGGAAAAGCACAACCAATTTCATGCTTTTGTTTTGTTTTGTTTTAAATTCTGAACTGTTCACAGAAACACTTAATGCAAAAATAATTTAATAATAATAGCTACAAATATATTGAATGCTAGACACATTGTTTAATTGTGCAGGTGTATTTCAGACACCAGAGAGAGACAGAACACTGACACCAACCAATTGTATAGAGAAATTTTAGGTGAAAAATAGGCATTCATTTGTTGATAAAGTAAAATAAGCATAGCCCAATAAGCATTCAACCTAATTCTTTTGAGTTAGTTTTACTTGATTAATCTAGGTTAGATAACATTTGACTCTGAGTTTCTACTTTCCCATTCTAGAATTAGGAGCATGTCTCAAGATTTTCTAATGTGTGAAAACTCACTGGTTTTCTGTCATCTCAATAGTCTGTTAATCACTTTTTTTTTTTTTTAATAACTCTTGGTTTGAAATTTGTTGAGTCTTCTCATAATTTCATACTTGCAAAAGAGAAAGCTTTCTAGGGCTGGGTACCTACCTAGTCAATCTTGATCTTCCCTAAGGCACTTTTTTTTTCTTTTCTTGAACATTCTTGCCTTTAAAGAAAATAGTGTTTTGTTGGAATTGGAAAGACCCATTAGAATTCTCCTCAATGGCTCATGAAAAAAATTTCCCCCCAACTATAATCATATTTTATTGGCTTTTCTTAATTATGTTTTAGAATAAACTCTCTGATGAGTCTAAGCTGTTGTAAAAGATAGTCGAGGAAAAGTATTTTCTAAGGCAAATACAAATAAAAATGATAATGTGAAAATGTCAATGGCATTTTGATAAGGATTGCATTGAAAGTGTAGATTGCTCTGGGCAGCATAGACATTTTCATAATCTTTATTCTTCCAGTCCGTGAGCACAGAATGTTTTTCCATCTTTTGTGTCTTCCTCAATTTCTTTCATAAATGCTCTATAGTTTCTAGAGTATAGATCCTTTACCTCTTGGGTTAGGTTTATTCCCATGTATCTTATGACTTTTGGTGCTATTGGAACTGGAATCAATCCCTTAATTTCTCTTTCTGGAAAGTAGTATGGAGGTTCCTAAAGGCACTAAAAAGAGAGCTACCTTATGATCCAGCAATTGCACTACTGGGTATTTATCCCAAAGATACAGATATAATGAAGAGAAGAGGAACATGCACTCCAATGTTTATAGCAGCAGTGCCTACAGTAGCCCAACTGTGAAAGGAGATGAGATGCCCTTCAATGGATGCGTGGATAAAGAAGATGTGGTTCGTATATAAAATAGAATATTACTCAGCCATCAGAAAGAATGAAAACACATCAATTGCATCAACATGAGTGGAACTGGAGGGGAATATGCTAAGTGAAACAAGTCAAGCAGAAGATAATTATTGTATGGTTTCACTCAAATGTGAAACATAAGGAATAGCATGGAGAAGGGAGGGAAAACTAAATGGAAAGGAATCAGAGAGGGAGATACACTATGAAATACTCTGGACTTCAGGAACCAAACTGAGGGTTACAGAAGGAAGAAGTGGGGGGATGGGGTAACCAGGTGATGGGTATTAAGGAGGCACATGTGGTGATGAGCACTAGGTGTTATATGCAACTAATAGTTACACACTACATCAGAAACTAATGATGTACTGTAAGATGGCTCATTGAAGGTAATAAAAGAGAAAAAAATAATGTAAAATATCTCAATATATTTATTTTGGTTGCATGCTGGAAGATAATATTTAGCTACATTGGCTTAAATAAAATATATTTAAAAATTAAAAAAATAAATTTTAGTGTAAATTTTTCAAGGCTCACAAAAGCCCTTTTTAGTTTTTTTGTTTTTGTTTTTACTGGAATTGTATTGAATCTGTTGATCAGTTTGGGAACAAGTTACATCTTAATGATACTGAGTCTTTCTGTCTTGAAAATGATAGGACTTTGAGTGCCTAGGTGGTTCAGTCATTTAAGTGTCTGCCTTTGACTCAGATCATGATCTCAGGGCCTGACATCGAGCTACATGTAGGGCTCCCTGCTCAGCAGGGAATCTGCTTTTCTCTCTTCCTCTGACCCTACCCCCCATGTTCTCTCTCTCTCAAATAAATAAATAAAATCTTTAAAAAATTATAATGTGAAGAACAATACTGTATCTTAAAACATCTTTGGGGGGTTAGAGAAATAACTACTTTGGGGCACCTGGCTGGGCCAGTGGGTCAGTGGGTTAAGCCTTTGCGTTTGGCTCAGGTCATGATCTCAGGGTCCTGGGATTGAGCCCTGTATCAGGCTCTCTGTTCATCGAGGAGCCTGCTCTCTCCTCTCTCTCTGCCTGCCTCTCTGCCTCTTTGTGATTTATAAATAAAATAAATAAATTAAATTAAATTAATAAAATCTTAAAAAATTAATTTATAAATTAAATTAAATAAATAAAATCTTTAGAAAAAGACCTACTTTAAGAAAAATAATAAAATAGACTCAGTGTCATATTTTAAGAATTATTTTGCCATATATGTACTCTGACAACCATGAGATGGGTAAAAACCCTTATATGAAAGAGATTGAGGAATTGAGGGGCAACAAACAAGCTGATTTGCTTTCAAGGCATCAGTGCAAAATGGAGATGCCTTAACCTCCAATAAAGCACCATCATGATTTTAATGAACAAGTATTTGTCAGGTTTCAGCACTGCCCGAAGTTACATGTTTATTAGACAACTCTAAATAAGGCAGTTTATATCAATAGTTCTATTGAATAGAACATTCTCTCCTCAAGAGGACAAATTGGTTATAAGAAGCAAAGGGAAGACACTCTATGTTACTTTGAATGGGGATTTTGCCATTTGATAGTTTCTAATAGAAAAAATATATATATAATTTTAAAAATTGTGGCAAATTGAGAAATAAGAGAGCCCTAGACATTATTTTCCCACTTATGAGATGACAGGAATTTCCAGTTAGCAATGCTATTAGATATTTTAATAAATTGTTGACTTTCCAATACAGATTATACCTGTGAACCCAAGAAGTCCAAACTTCTGTTGCTAAAATCCTCCTTTTCCCCATTACCAAAATAGAGTAATATTAATGTACATATGATCTGACATCAGACATCATTTTTGTTCTAAAGATTTTATTTTTAAGTGTTCTCTTCACCCAACATGTGGCTTGAATTGACAATCCCGAGACCAAGAGTCTCACGCTTCACCAACTGAGCCAGCCAGGTGCCCCTGTATGTTCTTCATCTACAGATAAGTAACAAAGAGAAATGTCACTACAGAGATTAACCCAATTCATCATTCAATTCATCTCACCAAATAAAACAATAGATTATGGTAATGCTGGGTGAGTAATAAGAATTCCATCCTCTCATCTATTCCTATACTATGTTTCATGAATTCTAATGATTATTTTCATATTAGAAATACTAATCTGACAGAAGTTCACTATGATGCTGCCTCACTTGAAAGCATCACGTATCCATTTACTTGTTTGAATTATTTTTCATTAAGTTTTTTTAATTTTATTTGCTCTCAAATTATCAACTTGATCATAAGAATGTTAAGAACCTAATACATGTTTTCAATTATGGAATGAGCATTAGAGAATGAAAATTTGAAGCCATAAACCTAGGTTTTAATCCTGACTCCAGCCCTTACTAGCTATATGAGTTGGCAAGTCATATAATCCTTCTGAGACTTATCAATTCTATCATCTGTAAAATAAAGATATTAACAGGACTCATCTTCACAGATTGTTGTGGGAATTGGGTTAAATTTTTAGAGATTTTTTTAAAAGGCACCACCGACTAATACAGAGAAAACTGTATGTATGTTTATTAGTAAATAAAGCAGCAAAGAAAGATTATATGAGCTTCCAGGTTGGAATTTGACAAACTTTGTCTTAAGGACCAGACAGTACATATTTAGGTTTTGCAGGTCACAAATATCTCTGTCATATTTTGTTTACCTTGTCTTTTTTTTATGTTTCTTTAAAATGTAACAAACAAACAAATAAAACAAAAAACAAAACAAAACAAAAGCCATTCTTAGCTCATAAACATAAAAGTGTAGGCTAGATTTGGCTTCTGAACCAACCCCTGGTCTGGATGAGAAGAGTCCCAGTGGACTATATAGTAACAGACAGAAGGAAAATGAGCATAGCCCTGGGGAAGAGAGTAAAGTGTCCTGCTTTTCCTTCATGTGTTTGATCCTTTTCACTGATAAGTACAGAAAAAAAAAAAAAAAATGCCAGACCAGTTGTAGCACATTGAGTGCCAGCTGCTCTGTTGGTTAGTGCTAATAAAAACCTCATAACTGGAAGAAAACAGAGTTTGAGGCCTAACTATTTGTTGCACTTAGAGTAGTCCATATCTTTCAGCTTCATCTACCTGGTTTTGATTGAGGTTTGTTGGGGTCACCATCCCTCCATCCTTTCTGTCATTGAGAGTGACCCTAGGATATGATGAATTATGGTTTATTTTCCTGGTGATACTTCCTCACATCAGGAAATACATATGAAGGTTCTATTTGTGGCTCAATATAACTGCATCAATTGACCATTTAAGACCTGAGAAAATGAACAGCACTTAGATATTCAGAAATATTGGATAAACCGTAAGAGACTCGGGCTAGGATTACATTCGTATTTTGCATCCATAAGACCCTCACTCTAACTAGGGGGCCATGACAACTTTCAGGTTCCTTTCTATCAAGACTAATAGCCGTCAAATACCTTAAGTATTCATTTTTCTCCAGTATACAGTTGCTCAGATAACTGGTTGCAGATATCTTTGAGAAAAGAGTGGGAGAATATTTATAGAATAGTGGCATAGTAGCACTTCTGGGTGTTTTTTTACAAGGAGACTATATCTTGCTTTCATTTTATGGGCTCTAGACCTTAAGATAGGCTCAGACCTGGAAATGAGCGGGGACTTATAATTTCCCATTGTCGTATCTAAAGTCGGTTTCTCACCAACTCTTCTATTTTGGTTTATAAAAGTAAAACCATTGCTTAGTTGCCCACTCATTTTTCACGGTTAAAATCTCATGGTTAGGAGTGCTCATATCTTTTCAAATTAGTATTTTCATTTTCTTTGGCTAAATATCCATCAGTGTAATTTCCAGATCATATGCTATTTCTATTTTTTTTTTTATTTTTTGAGAAACCTCTACATTGTTTTCTGCACCAATTTACATTCACAACAATGGTGTACAGGATTCCCTTTTCTCTATATCCTCACTTATTTTTTTCTTGTCTTTTTGAGGGTAGCCATTCTGACAGGTGTGATGTGATATCTTATTGTACTTTTGATTTGCATTTCCCTGATGATGAGTGATGCTGAGCATATTTTTTCATGTTTCTGTTAGCCATTTGTGTCTTCTTTGGAATAATGTCTATTCAGGTCCTCCGGCTTATTTTTCTCTCCCCTTCCCCTTGGTGTTGAGTTGTAGAACTTCTTTATATACTATGGATATCAACCCATTGTTGGATATATCATTTGCGAATATCTTCTCCCATTTAGCTGATTGCCTTTTGTTTTGTTTATAGTTTCCTTCACTGTGCAAAAGCATTGAATACCCAACTTTTGTAGCAACATGGATGGGACTGGAAGAGATTATGCTGAGTGAAATAAGTCAAGCAGAGAGAGTCAATTATCATATGGTTTCACTTATTTGTGGAGCATAACAAAAAGCATGGAGGACATGGGGAGTTAGAGAGAAGGGGGTTGGGGTAAATTGGAAGGGGAGTTGAATCATGAGAGACTATGGACTCTGAAAAACAATCTGAGGGGTCTGAAGTGGAGGGGGGGTGGGAGGTCGGGGTACCAGGTGGTGGGTATTATAGAGGGCACGGATTGCATGGAGCACTGGGTCTGGTGAAAAAATAATGATACTGTTATGCTGAAAATAAATAAATGAAAAAAAAAAGCATTGAATCACAATGCTATACACTTCAAACTAATGTAACTTTGTGTATCAATGCATTTTAAAAAATTGAAGATTTATTTATTTGGTAAAGAGAGAGGTCATGGGGGGAAGGAGCAGAGGGAGAGATTCCTGAGCAGACTCCCTGCTGAGCCCAGAGCCCAACATGGGACTCCATCTCATCATCCATGAGGCCATGACCTGAGCCAAAATCAAAAAGTCAGGCACTTAACTGGCTGAGCCACCCAGGTGCCCCAAAAGAATGCATCTTATGATATGTATCAATGAAGCCACTTGAAAAACACATTGACTACCTTGTAATTACAGGGATTGGAATGTGTACCTATTCTGTGATGCATATGTGTGTGTGTTTGTGTGTGTGTATATCTATATATAGATATAGATATACACATTTTTTTTCAACTTTTCTTACAAGGTGTATTTAATAAATCATGTTTAAAACCCATTTGGAAAGAAAAAAAATACACATTTTATTAACCAATGCCATGGACTTGTTTCTGAGTTCCTACAGTAGCTTTGCTGCCCATTCTGATGTTTATGTACAGTGCCTCTAATGGTTATGGATCAACACTGAATTTCTGCTGTTCAAAAATTACATCGGGGCGCCTGGGTGGCTCAGTGGGTTAGAGCCTCTGCCTTCGGCTCAGGTCATGATCCCAGGACCCTGGGATCGAGCCCCGAGTCGGGCTCTCTGCTCAGCGGGGAGCCTGCTTCCTCCTCTCTCTCTCTCTGCCTGCCTCTCTGCCTACTTGTGATCTGTCTGTCAAATAAATAAATAAAATTTTGAAAAAAAAAATCCCTTTAAAAATTACAACATATTATCACTCCACTCTACAGAGCCTAGTCTATGGAGATATCTCTCACCATCAAACCTGACATAAAGAGGACACTCACCATGTGCTTGCCCAGTGGTGCAGGTTCCTTTTTTTTTTTTTTTTTAATTGTCTTTGTGAAATGTGTATCCTCTGTGTTTTTCTGGTAAACGTAACATGCACGATTCTCTGAGCCTCCTGAATCCTTATATTAACAAGTTCTTTTATCTCCATTTTGTGACATTTTGTCATTATATAGTGAAACTTTCAAGGGAGTGTCCCAAAAATGTATCTGAAAACTGGTTGTATGTACCACTGATGAAATATTAAATCCTGAAACATAAGGAAATAGCTCCATGACCACATGCCAGTTCAGTTTTTCTTTGTGTAGCTTTAGAGTCTGTTCCCTCTGCCTCAGCATACTTAATATACATTCTGACATACTTTTCATTGTTCTTATCAGTACATATTTTACTTGGTCTACCAATATTTCATGTGTAAGTTATTTTTTCCTGGAGCAGAATATACTTCTCTCATACTGAGACCTGACCATAGTTATTGGTCTAGATACAATGAAAATAAGCTGAGAAAGATCTTAAGAAGTGCAACCGTTATCTAGAGGCACCCACCCCAGGGAGGTTCTGTCTTGTCTCTGGGCAAGTAGAGGCTACTTCATCTTATAAGAAGGACAGAACTGTTTTTGCTGGGCCAGAAGTTTCAGAGTTGGGGACTGTAAGATCGTTTAAGGCATCCATACAGATTTTGCATTCCATTTGGTTTCCATTCTTTTCACATCAGTGTATTGACTCTAGACTAGGAGATGCTTCATAATAGGAGATGTCTTACAATTATGAATTAAGTCTCCTGTTTGCTTTTGCCATTGTAACAATTAATTTCGGGGTTTGATTTCTAACAATATTTTTCTAGCTGCCATAGAATATAAGGATCTTTCTAATTGGTAACATTGAGGTTATTAGTGTACAGTAGTTTGACTTTTTCAAATGGGATATGTTCCAAGACCGCCAGTGAATGCCTGAAACCACAGATAGTATTGAAGAACATTATGTATAGTATATTTTCCCTGTACATATGTGTCTATGATAAATGTAGCTTCTAGGCTGAGAGGTCAATACTTTGAAAAATAAAAGGACCTAGGGATTCATTTATATGCATTATTATCTACTTTGCTATAATCACATTAGGTAGGAAGAACTACTCAAGCATGGAAATTTTCAAACACACAGACCAATTTCAACTCCATCAAAATTTTTAACTTGCCCTTTGTCTCTAGCGTAATCTGTCTTCTATACTAAAACTTCTGTTTAGATTTTTCCTAGAAACTATTGCAGACATACCTTAAACCACGTTTGCTTCCCTGCCATAATATATTTTATGTTACCTTTTCAAAATTTTACTCAAGTAAGGATCTTATGACTTAAATAAAACCAGAAAGAGTGTATGCTTATTTCAGCATCTCCTTCATTTGATTAAATTCCTGATGACCAATGTTTTAAAATTTTAATTACTAATTGGTAATTAGAGTACATTTTTTTCTTCGTGAGAAACTATTCAAGATTTGTGCCCATATATGTGTCATTTTCTAATTGATTGGTTAGCATTCCCTATAAAGGATATGAATTTATGATATGATACTTACAAAAATTTTAACTGTATCTATGTATCTATCATCTATCATCATGAGCTATCATCTATCTACAGCTATATGTCTTCTCCAATCTTTCAATTATCTTTTACTCTCTCGTTCTTATGCTTCAATGCATGCAAGCTATGATTTTTAATACAATTAATTAATTAATTACTGTCTTTTTATGACTGATAATTCTTACTTCTTATAAGAAATGTTTGACTAAAGTCAAGAAGTTGTTCTACAGCTCTCACTAAAAGATTTATTGTTTTACTTTAAACATTTAGATATATAATTTTTCTGAAATCATGAGTTTGTGTGTTTGTGTATACACAAGTGTATGCACGTGCACAGCTGTGTGCAGTTAAGTGAAGCTGTTGAACTTTTTTTCCTCATGGATTTCCAATTGACCCACCACCTATCATTGCAAAGGACAACACTTTTCCATGGGACTTCTTTATCATTTTCACAAATCATGTGGTCATGTCTATTTAGATCTATTTTTAAACACTCCATTCTGTTTAATTGGTCAGTTTGTCTATCCTGTGCCAATATTGTACTGTATCAAGAGCTTTATAATGCATGCTAATATTTGGTAAGACAAGTTCTTCATCTTTATTTACTTTCATCAGGCTCATCTAGGATTTAGCCACTAAATTTTAAGCTGCTCTTATTTTCACAAATGAAAAGATTTATATTATTTTCATGTGATACTTCAAATTAAAAAAAAAAAAATAGAATCCAGTGATGGATTTCCTTTTCTGAAACTAGTACCATGCTTTCTAACAAATAAGAGATTGGTAAATAAACATACATAATTTTTAAAATACAGTTTAACATATATTTTTAAAGATTTTATTTACTTGATAGAGAGTGAGAGAGCACAGGCAAGGAGGGCTGCATGCAGAGGGAGAGGGAGAAGTGGGCTCCCCCTTCTGAGCAGGAAGCCTAATGTGGGGTTCCATCCAGGACCCTGGGATCATGGCACCTTGCAGTTTCACATTTTAGATGTCTTCTAGACATCGGATATTTGATTCATATTTGGACCTCACAAATTTATTTTATTTTTATAAATATACAGCAGGATAGATTATATTACTTTTATTGAAATAAAAAAAATTATCCAGGGGACCTGGATGCCTCATCTGGTGAAGTGTTGCCTTTGTTTCAGGTCATGATCCCAGGATCCTGGGGCAGAGCCCCACAGGCATCAGGTTTCCTGTTTAGCAGGGAGTCGTCTTTTCCCTTTCCTGCTCCCCTCTCCCCCATTCATGTTCTTTCTTGTTATCACTCTCTCTCTCAAATAAATAAATAAAATCTTTAAAATGATAAAAAAATAAAAATTTAAACAAACCAAGGAATTATGCTTGCTGATGGGCAATTGCTGTAGTTCATACACAAGAACACCATAAATAAAACAAAGAAAATTAGAAGGGACTCTGGTATAATGAAGGACTGAGAGACAATAATGTGCCAATGTGTCAAGGGCATCTGAAAAGGAAGCTTTTTTTTTTTTTTTTTTAATATATCAGTGTTTGACACTAAGCCTCAGCATTTATCTCAATTTAAATTTGATACTCCCTTTATCAAATGTAACTCAGTTAGTGGTGCCTGGGAGGTTTAAGCAGCTGACTCTCGATCTAAGTTTCAGTCTTGGTCTCATGGCTCTGAATTCATGCCCTGTTTTGGGCTCCACATTGGGGAGTCTACTTAAAAAAAAAAAAAAAAAAGTAACTGTTATCTCATATATAACACAATAATTGTAAGAATATTCCTATCGTGCTTAGTGAAATAAGTCAATAGGAGAAAGACAACTATCATATGATCTCCCTGATATGAGGAAGTGGAGATGCAACATGGGGGGTTAAGGGGGTAGGAGAAGAATAAATGAAACAAGATGGGATTGGAAGGGAGACAAACCATAAGTGACTCTTAATCTCACAAAACAAACTGAGGGTTGCTGGGGGGAGGGGGGTTGAGAGAAGAAGAGTGGGATTATGGACATTGGGGAGGGTATGTGCTATGGTGAGTGCTGTGAAGTGTGTAAACCTGCGATTCACAGACCTGTACCCCTGGGGATAGAAATATATTATATGTTTATAAAATTTTTTTTCTGTGTTTTTTTTTTAATTTTTTATTTTTTATAAACATATATTTTTATCCCCAGGGGTACAGGTCTGTGAATT
>NC_081558.1:198511464-198526363 GCF_022355385.1 Mustela nigripes
GAAAATACTCAACAAAATACTAGCCAATAGGATTCAACAGTACATTAAAAAGATTATATGTTTATAAAATTTTTAAAAAAAGAATATACCTCTCTAGATTAGACATTTTTGTTTTTTAAAGGTTTATTTATTTATTTATTTGACAGACAGAGATCACAAGTAGGCAGAGAGGCAGGCAGAGAGAGAGAGGAAGAAGCAGCCTCCCCGTTGAGCAGAGAGCCTGATGCAAGGCTTGATCCCAGGACCCTGAGATCATGACCTGAGCCAAAGGCAGAGGCTTTAAACCACTGAGCCACACAGGTGTCCCAACATTTTGCTTTTTAATGTGTGTGTGTGTGTGTGTGTGTGTGTGTGTGTGTATGTGAGCTTAGAGGGAAAGAAGACAGAGGAGTGGAAGGAGGGAAAAACTAAAAAAAAAAAAAATAAGAGAGAGAGAGAGAGAGATTTCTGTTTGGTAAGTTCTTTATAGATATCATACTCAACACCCAAAGAACAAATACTCCAATCAAGAAATGGGCAGAAGATATGAACAGATTTCTGCAAAGAAGACATCCAAACGGCCAACAGACATATGAAAAAGTGCTTAATATCACTTGCCATCTAGGAAATACAAATCAAAACCACAGTGAGATACCACCTCATACCAGTCGGAATGGCTAAAATTAACAAGTCAGGAAATGACAGATGCTGGCGAGGATGCGGAGAAAGGGGAATCCTCCTACACTGTTGGTGGGAATGCAAGCTGGTGCAGCCACTCTGGAAAACAGCATGGCGGTTCCTCAAAAAGTTAAAAATAGAGCTGTCCTATTACCCAGCAATTGCACTACTAGGTATTTACCCTAAAGATACAAATGCAGTGGTCTGAAGGGGCACATGCACCAAAATGTTTATAGCAGCAATGTCCACAATAGCCAAACTATGGAAAGAACTTAAATATCCATCAATAGATGAATGGATAAAGAAGATGTGAGATGTGTGTGTGTGTGTGTATATATATATATATATATATATATATATATATATGCAATGGAATACTATACAGCCATCAAAAAACAAAATCTTGCTATTTGCAATGACATTGATGGAACTAAAGGGTTTATGCTAAGCTAAATAAGTCAATCAGAGAAAGACAATTATCATATGATCTCTCTGATATGAGGAATTTGAGAGGCAGCGTGGGGGGTTGTGGGGGGAAGGGAGTGAAAAATAAAACAAGATGAGGCTGGGGAGGGAGATAAACCATAATAGACTCTGAATCTCAGAAAACAACCTGAGAGTTGCTGGGTGGTGAGGGGGAGGGTTAGGGTGGCTGGGTTATGGACACTGGGGAGGGTATGTGCTATGGTGAATGCTAAATACTAAGTATTTACCCAAAGACTCTAAAAACACTAAATCAAAATATATATGCATCCTTATGTTTATGGCAGTACTATTTACAATAACCAAACAATGGAAGCAGCCCGTGTTCACTGATAGATGAATGGATAAGTAAGAACTGGGATATAGATATATGGAATATTACTCAGCCATAAAAAGAATGAAAGCTTACCATTTGCCACAACATAGAGGGATCTAAGTAGGTCAGAGAAAGACAAATATCATGGATTTTGCTCCTGTGTGGAATTTAAGAAACAAAAGAAATGACAAAAGAAGAGACAAGCTGAAAAATACACTCTTAACTACAGAGAACACATTGACAGTTGCCAGAGAGCAGGTGAGTGGAGAGATGGATGAAATAAGTGATGTAGATTAAGAATATACTTACATGATGAGCACTGGAGGATGCATGGAATTGTTGAGTCACTATAGTGTAAAGCTAATACTAATACAACACTATATGCCAACTATACAGGAATTAAAATTTAAAAATTAAACTATTCATATTATAGTCTTAAAATGTGATCCTACTTTTTATTAATTTTTATTAATATTTTAAATATTAAGTATTTTCGTATTTAAAATAATATAAAAGGAATGATAGTCCAAGTACATGACTAGCCTCATCTTTTGTCCCATTGTCCTACATATTTGATTTGTCCACACCAATAATCCCAGCAGGCCAACAATCAAAATCTCCTACAGAAATGTGTTTTATTTATTACAACCACCCATCACACATAACACTATGTTTTCTCCTTTAGCCCATGGCTTGAGTCAAAATATATATCCTTTCCAAGAGGCAATGACCTGTCTTTAAATATAATGTCTGGTAATGCAATGGTTTCTCCTCTCACATTAATAACCTGAGTGAGAAAAACATCTTGTCAAATGCCATTAACTGTAACCTCAATGCTGTGTCCTATTACCCTTTGGTGTGTAATAAACTTTTTCAGCTGAAACCTACTGTTTAAATGATCATACCTCTAAAACCATTCTTACCTGAATATAGTGTCACCTGAAATTCTCAAAATTCCAGAGTGGGTGAAAAAATTAGTCATTTTAACCTCAGTATGTCTTTATACCATGAAAGATATTCACCAAACTTACAAATAGTTTTGAGCTTGGTTTATCTCGTTTAAGCTACTTTGAGCCAGGATTTACTCAGTGTTTCTTTAGAAGTATATACATCCCAATCTATTTTTCATTGATCTGATTGCACTTTAATGTTTTGACATATAGAGAAAACATATAAGAACACACTGGTCTGAGGCTCCATTTATTTTATTCCTTTTAAAATCAGTTTTTTTAATAAAATAAAGGCAAATATAAAGTGCTGAGTATATACTGAAATGCTGAATTAAATCGAAAACTAGGCCAAATAATTTATGAAAGCACAGACACAAGTATAGATGCCTTTTCTTATGATGGATGTAGTTATATATTGTCATTGAGCAAAATTTTTAAATTTCAGCAGAATTTCTCCCTATCTTTATTTACAAGTTGCAATAATGATTATGGTTTCTTTTTTTTCCCCTACAGTTATGATCAATAAAAATAATTCAGTATGCTTTAGATAACTAAAGCTTTACATAATTAAGCTAGCTGGTTCTTCCCTGGCAATGGTCTTACCTTAAGCAGGCATTTAGGAAAAAAAATAATAAAACCAATTTCAGTTAAAATTTCTACCTATTCTAAGGGCTCCTAGCTGGCTCATGCAGAAGAGCATGTGCCTCTTCATCTCAGATCGTGAATTCAAGTCCCACATTGGGTGTAGAGATTACTTAAGAAAGTTAACATGTTTTACCTTATAAAATAATAATTATTTATATTTAAACTATGATTATTTTTCTACTTGGAAAGCCTGAGGTGATCCTTCTGCTTTTTGTCTTACAGTAGTAAGGAGAGAAGGTGGCCCCTGTTTCTGAAAAGTTGAATTTCTTCAGTAAAACATAGAATAGTATTGAACTAAGTTCAACCAGAACCCAGGAAATGGGTTTGGTGCAACCACACTGTAGTCTTCGGGATATGAGAAAAATTATGAATTTTAAAGTATCCCACAATGCTCATAATTTATATAAATGGGCACAAATATGTAAAGAGATACTACAAACCCAAATATCACACCATTTCATATGCCCTGGGTGAAGCTGGTTTCTTCGGTTCCACAATTTGGACAAATAAATCCTTTATGGGAACTGTTAGAAAATCAGAATCTTCATTAGTCTCTCCTCTGAATCTACCAAAAATAAAATCCCCTTTTCTCTGATAGTGCTACATAAGAATATGATATGCACAAAATCCAGTACTAGCTTTGTTCACACATCAGCATTGTATAGTAGTGGAATACAAGGTAAAGTGAGGCAAGGAATAGCAGAGTTAAAATTAAGAGACCAATGATGAGAAAGAGGCCTACTTATATTCCATGGCTCTGGGGGGTGAGGCAAAGGGGCAGATACATGGCATTTTTTCTTTCATTTACAAATGTAAATTTATTAAAGATTTATCTAATTTGCTTTGCAGTTTGAGTTACGTGTACATTGTTTGCAACACAGAGAAAAAAGTAATACAGATTTTGATAGAAGAGGATTTTGCAAGTGGTAAACCTTAAAATAGAGAATTAGCTGTGTTAAAGGGGGTTCAAGAACATGGACTGGACACTGCCTCCTTCCATTTCCAGAGGGGAAAATTAGAATGTTGTCATATGGAACCAAAACTTTTTTTTTTTTTTTTAATTATTCAACAGTCTGTACTTAGGATTCAGACTCACTCTACTATAACTTTAAAGAATATGGTAGAAAACAGTCCAGAGATTTGGGTGTATTTTTTTGGGGGGGTACAGTATTACTTTACTTTTTTACTTTTAAAGTGAAGTATGACATCATTAGTTATATGAAAATATATTTAATGTATTGTATAATTTTAAATGCAGGTATTACTGCTGCATTCAAGCCTACAAGTCAACACTACACCAACCCAACATCAAATCTAGTGGCTGCGTCGCCAGTAAATTTTCATCCTGAATCTAGATCTTCCGATAGTTCTGTTATTGTTCAGCCTTTGTCTAAACCTGTAAGTGTTTCTGAAACTACACAGCTCAGGGATACATTGGATATTACTTATCAGTATAAACAATACCAATTAAAATTCTGGATTGTCATGGGTAGCCATCCACCTGATTTAGGAACTGGATGGATGAGTAGTTCCTGCAGTTATTACTCTGGGTACTGGCTAAGATATCACAAAGATAGGGACATTTTCTGATTTTAATTATGCTTCTATTAGATTTGGGTGTTTTTGATATGTTCTGTGGCTTTCCATAAGGCTAAAAGGACAAAGTTTGATTTGTATAAGGCAGTGTTTATTCATGCAAACCATTATAAAAAGCACTGATAATGCCATGAGAATACAATATTTCCTGGGAAATGTGCTTTTCATTATGTCACCAATATCACTCGTTTCAAACAGTCTCTTCTCCCTTCAACATGATATGGGAAGACACTTGGAATTGTTATTTCAGATTCTCAAAATTAAGAGTCAAAGAATCTCCACTTCATTAAGTGTGTAAAAATAGGTCATTAATTCCTTTTTCATCTTACAGTAGAATACAGTTAAATGACCAGACAGCAATAATCACTAACACTTAAGTTGAATTTCTTCAGTAAAACATACAATAGTATTGAACTAAGTTCAACCAGAACCCAGGAAGTGGCTTTGCTATGGACATATTTATAATTTAACACTTTTGCAAGAATTTTTCTCTAATGTCTTCTCATTGACTGGTGACAGAACATAACAGTATTAATGGACATAGGAGCTTAGGTCCTTTTGTGGGGAGGTGATGGATGGTCTTATTTCTTTTTATTTCATTGTTCAGTATATCTCTCTGAGTAAATGTTGAAGACTATAATAAATTCTCATCATATTTCCAGAACCTCTCCTTTATACTGAAGGTTATTTGGAATGAGCTTGCCAGAACTTCCAATAAAACTCCACTATCAATGTCAATTAAAGTAAAATTTGTCACACTGCTTAACAGTCAGATTAATGCTAATTATGCCCAGAAATACATGCTTATTTGCTGTGTAGTTTCTTATTAAAAATTAAGAATTACTGCATCAGAAAGAATGCATTGTTTTCATGCTTTATTTTCTCTAAAAGCTTTCAGCATAGCAAAAATTACTTTGTTTACTTTTAATGTGTAATGTCCTTTAAGTATCACAGAGAGAATGGTAAATGAGACCCAACCTGTTTGAAATAATGTGTACCACTTTTTCACTACATAAATATAGATAGATATAGATATAAAAGTAGATATAGATGAGAGAGAGGGAAACAGTGAGAGAGAAAGAAAAAATATGATATGCACAAAATCGCAAGCTTGCCAAATTCTTTCATTCCATAAGTATATTTAAGATCAGACTTAGAGGAGTTTTGTAGAATCTGATGGGAAGTATGCATGTTAGGCATGCATGTATCTTTTTTAAATCAAGGGTTTCCTCAGTACAATCATGATTATTACAAATGTGCCTTTATGGTATAAAACTCCCCATGGAATTTATGAATTTCCAAATATGTTTATATTTTTAAGCAAACTTTAAAAACTCAACAGCTAACTTAGAGATTTGGAAATTAGAAATGTTTAAAAATAAAGAACACTAATCTCTCCACTAAAAATAACCCTCATTAAAATCGCTACTACCGTCTTTCCAGTCTTGTGTCCCCATGCAATTGAGAGACAAAAGTATCTAATTTAATGAGGCACAGAGCACATTGGAAAGTTAATGTTTGTATTTTTCAAAAATTGTAAACGATTTTCAAATAAAATAGATGCACTGACTTATTCAAAAAACTTACTGTTCCCATTGTTAACATGCCATAGTTACAGGAAGCTTCACATTTCTCTACCCGCCTAAATCTTTCACTTTTGTTCATCAATTATACTTTCTGTCTTATTTCTCTTTCTGTTTTCTCTCCTCTTGCTTTGGAAATTTCTACCTTCTTTAGGAATCTGGACACTTGACTTTTCTATTCATTTTGGTATGGAAACAGAAACAACTTTCATCTTTAATGTAATGTTTCTCTTGCAAAATTTCTTGTGGCTTATTTGTTTAGTCAAAAAAGAGTAAAATTTATATTTTTATTAAATTTTGTATTGTAAGAGATTGCTTAATCAACCAGAAGTATTAAAATACCACAGATAATCATGAGATTAGTGTTTGCTGAATTTACAGGTAATATTAGTTTTCTGAAATTTCCCAGTTTCTAAAAGTGATATGCATTGATTTTTAATCAGAGAATAAAATTTCAAAAATGAACCTTAGAAAAGTCAATATTCCTTGAGCTGGAAAATTATCTTAGGAAAAAAATATGCCAAAGATAAAAATGTCAGAAATATTTACCCCATTTCTCATCAAGGATATACTTAATGTCAACTGCCCAGCTCCAAATGTTGATACTTACTTCATGATGAACTGATAGAAAGTGCAGTGCTTAAAAATAGAGAAGTGACCCAAATCAAAGACAATTTTTAAAAAATGTTGATGAGGGACACCTGGATTGCTCAGTTGGTGGGATGACTGCCTTCGACTCAGGTCATGATCCCGGAGTCCCATGATCAAGTCCCGCATCGGGCTCCCACCTCCATGGGGAGTCTGCTTCTCCCTCTGACCTTATCCTCGCTCATGCTCTCTTTCACTGTCTCTCTCTCAAATAAATAAATAAAATATTAAAAAAAAAAAAACAATGTTGATGAGAATCAAGGTCTCTGAATTTTATCCAAAAGAGAAGTTCCCAGAATTTTTATATCGGATCCTCTATCCTACATACAGTCCTTAAAATGTAGTAGATTTTACCAGTGTTTTAGGAGGTCATCTGCTTTCTTACATTTGTCATTATTTTAAATCTATCTTCTTTCAATTATAAATGTTTATTTATTTACTTGTTTATTTGTTTTGTTCTGTTCTTATTTAAATTCCAGTTAGTTAACATATAGTGTAATATTGGTTTCAAGTGTACAATTTAGTGATTCATCACTTTCATACAACACCCAATGCTAATCACAAGTGCTCTCCTTAATAACCATCACCCATTTAGCCCATCTCCCCACACACCTCCTCTCCAGGAACCCTCAGTTTGTTCTCTATAGTTAAGAGTCTCTTATGGCTTGTTTCCTTCTCTTTCTTTC
The DNA here is from genome assembly GCF_022355385.1 of Mustela nigripes. NCBI lineage: Eukaryota > Metazoa > Chordata > Mammalia > Carnivora > Mustelidae > Mustela > Mustela nigripes. Next base: position 198,519,029 of record NC_081558.1, read on the forward strand.
CCCCATGTTCATTTTTTTCCTTTTTTCTTTTCCTTTAATTCCTTTTCAGTATTCCAGAATTTATTGTTTATGCATCACACCCAGTGCTCCATGCAATAGATGCCCTCCATAATACCCACCAGACTCACCCAACCTCCTACTTCCCTCCCCTCCAAAATCCCCAGTTTTTTTTTTTTTTTAAGATTTTATTTATTTATTTGTAAGAGAGAGAGAGTGAGAGCGAGCACAGGCAGACAGAGTGGAAGGCAGAGTCAGAGGGAGAAGCAGGCTCCCTGCGGAGCAAGGAGCCGGATGTGGGACTCATCCCAGGACGCTGGGATCATGACCTGAGCCGAAGGCAGCTGCTTACCCAACTGAGCCATCCAGGCGTCCCGGCCCCAGTTTGTTTTTAAGAGTCCACAGTCTCTCATGGTTTGTCTCCCTCTCCAATTTCCCACAACTCACTTTTTTTCCCTTAAATTCCACATATTAGTGAGATCACATGGTATTGTATTTAACTTATTTTTCTTAGCATAATACACTCTAACTTCATCTACATCATTGCAAATGGCAATATTTCATTCCTCTTGATGACTGAGTAATACTGCTCTACTAGGTATTTATCCAAAGCCTACAAAAATATGATTCAAAGGGGTACATGATCCCCAATGTTTATACCAGCACTATCAACAGTAGCTAAATTGTAGAAAGACTGATGAATGGATAAAGAAGATATGAGAAAAATATATATATATAAATGGAAAATCTGTTTTTTTCAAATGATGAGGCTTCACACATATTAATAAATATATCCTCAGTTCCTGGTTCCCAGAGCTTCTATCTTCTTGTTGTGTTGGAACAAAAATAGAGTTTTAGTAGTTCATTCACCAAGTGAATATTTTTGCATTTTGTGGTTTTCTGAAGCTTTTCCTTTAATGGTTTCTCACCTACATTTTCATTTAATATTATATATCCCAATTTAAGACATATTTTATAGAATTATTATAAATATTTCATAAAAATAGAATAATCATGACACCAATTAATTTTAAAGAAGAGAAAATGTGATAAAACATGTCTGATTATATTTATGTGGGTCATATGTCTATCTCCCACTTGCCAATAATGTCACAGTTAGTCTTCTGAGGAATTAAAATTTGTTTATGCAAAGAAATCTCATTTTGGAGTATCATCTTAACAAGAAAAAGTCACATGTCAAAGAAAATTGTATTTCTGCCTAGTATAGGAGTAAAATTAAAGTTTGATTCTATAGAAGTTAGGAAATGTTGAAAATTATTGTCATTTCTTTTGCTTAAGAGCACTATATCTTAACATAAATGCCATTTAATTTCTATTTCACTGAATTTTAAATAATGGATACAAAAATTTAGGTAAATTTATTTTGCTATGTTGATAAATATTTCAATTTGACTCAGTGTCATAAGTAATAAGTTTTGATAAATATCAGGGTTACTGCTATTCTTATTGTGGCAAACATCATTTTTACTTGAATGCTTAATACACATGTTCTTTAAAGTATGTCTTTGCTCTTTCTTTGAGTCTTCCTTTCCAGAAGACTCCAGACTGATTTCAGGGTCTACATGAGTCCAAATGCTGAAAACTATCTACAACCATAACACACTAAATAGCTGAAAGATGTAGGGTGTTAAGATGAGTATAATTTCCTATATTCTACTTCCTTGGGATATTTTAATTTTAAAAATGTACTGAGTTTTATGTATTTTGGGAATTTTATGTTAATGTCTTATTCAATTTTAGTAATTCAAGCCAATTAACATAATTATTAGTAATTATTTATAATTATTTTATAACAATTGAGGCTATATTGTCATATTGGTTTATCAATTAGATTTTTTTTAAAGATTTTATTTATTTATTTGACAGAGAGAGATCACAAGTAGGCCGAGAGGCAGGCAGAGAGAGAGAGAGGAGGAAGCAGGCTCCCTGCTGAGCAGAGAGCCCGATGCGGGACTCTATCCCAGGACCCCGATATCATGACCTGAGCCGAAGGCAGCGGCTTAACCCACTGAGCCACCCAGGTGTCCTCAATTAGATATTTTTATAAATATATTTTAAAGAATACTAGCAAACTCTCACAGATGAATGTTTTCTTAGTAGAATTCTTTATTTATAAATACATATCAGATACATCTAAGTATATACACTAAATATAAATTATATGGTAAGTATAGATATGCATATAGATAAGATCTATATATGTTCCTGAAAACTTTAGTTTTTGCTAAATTTTTATAGCAGAAATATTCACATATTAAGCCTTTTAGTTTTAAACATTTTAATCAAATGATGTATAAGAGAAAAAAATATGGGGCACCTGGGTGGCTTAGTTTGTTAAGCATGGGCCTTTAGCTCAGGTCATGATCTCCAGGTCCTGGGATTGAGCCCTGCATGGGCCCCACATGGAGCTTCCTGCTCAGCAGAGATTCTGCTTCTCTCTCTCTCTCCCTATGCCCCTCCCCACCACCCATTCTCTCTCTCTCTCTCTCTCAAATACATAAATGAAATCTTAAAAAAATAAGAGAGAAAACAAACTCTAATGCAATTGGAAGAACATCAGAATCATTTTAAAGGGCTAATCTTCTACAAAGGGGATGTGTATTTGGGTTATTACTGGTACTAAGTGAGATTATGTTACTGAATATTGTGCAAATATGAGTGCACAATATTTCCAGCATTTTGTATCCTAACATGATACTAAAAATAGTAAATAGTACATAGTACATAGTAAATGCCAATCTAGGTATCAATCTATCCATACACAGTGGAGGAGTATGAGTAAATAGTTAATGAATTACAATGAATTTATAAAAATTTTGAGATTGCTTCTCCATAATACGTCCAGTTTCAACCAACATGTTACTGGCATTAAGCTGGAGGTGACTGTACACACATGAATGCCTGACATGGCTGAGTCTGTTGGTTGCTTCATTTATTATCTATTCTCAGTCACTTTCTTCTCACTTACCTTGGGGAGAAAATGTACTTCTCAGGCCTCCTGGCAACTCAGGAATGTCATTTAAGAGTTTCTGCAGTAGAAGTTTCTGTACCAGAATAAAAACCCTCACACCTAGAACTTGAACATAATGCTTGAATATTTGGGAGCCATGGTGCCACAATAAGACAAGAACCATGAAGAGAAAAAGCTGACAGAATTACAAAATTGTTTGCCTTAGTATTACAGAGTCTTGAAACAAATATCAGCAGCTGCCTCTCTGGACTTTTATTCTTTGAAATCATAAAGCTCACTTTTTAAAGCTAATAGGGGGATTTATTTTATGTGCAGTCTAATCACACTTATACCACTGAATTAACAAAGGTTTATGCTATGAGCTGAAGGAGGCTGGCTCTTTAAGTTGATATCAAATAGATTCCTAGGAAAACAACTATTATATTAATAAAATATAGAATGTCTTTTGGAGTGCCTCAGAACTATCTAATGAATTCAATTTTTGAATTTGTCAAGAACTATTATTAGATTGCAAACCCACTGATGTAGGATCCTTATATTAAAAAATCCCATTGTATAACTACCTGCCATCTCTCAAAATTGGCATTTTTTATCTGTGTGAACCCCTGGCTTCATGACATATTTTTGCAATTATTGGGTCTAAATAAATATTCATTAATAATATTTATGAAAGGTTGGTGAGTGGGTGGATTATTTAGTGGAAGCATGGATATTTTAAACTGTTTTTGTTTACTGTCTGAGAGATATAGTCAGCAAAACAGTTCATTAATAGAATCTTGGTTCACTGAATGGAAATATTAAGTCTAAAATAAGTCTATGTTGAATTCTCCCTTGTACTTGATTTACATTTTTATTGCAATGCAATATTCATACTTGATCTACAAAAAGACTCTTTCTTTCATAATCATACATTTAATAATCTGTAGGCTCTGCCCTAGGTATGTTAATAGCTATACTTAAGGCAGGCTTAGCTTTCAAAGGCTCTAAATGCAATGATCCTTTTTCCAATAAAATGGCATCTATTTTTTGAAAACTACTGCAATTCTACTGGGTATTATATCAATGGATGTTCATAAAAGAGTGGTTTGAAGGATGAAAGAACAAAGAGCAATGTCATTATACCTGTCAATGAATGATAACTATATGCATAAATGACTTCTCTTTCTTATTCCTTGTACATGGTAACTTTGTTTTCATATCCTGGGACACACAAGCAGACTATAAGATTTACATTCACACACACATTGAAAACATTTATTAGAACTGGGAACTTCTTAATTTTTTCCAAAAGGCTTATTATAACAGAGAAGAGGAAACCAAGTGTGATTCCTTTTATACTGGCTTTTCAGTTTGAAATGAGTAAATAAGAAATAATGTCTCTGACAATTTTTAATTGCACAAGCAATTCCATTGTAGTTTTATGAAAATTTCCCCTATTGTAACAACCAAATACAAAATTTTTAGTACACTATTTTACCTTAGTTATAACAAAACTTTATCACATTTTATTTATGTCCATTTCCTCAGCCTGGGATAAAGACATTACTCTTCACTTTTATCTAAGAATTGCTCTGGATAGGGATGCCTGGGTATCTCCATTGGTTAAACATCTGACTCTTGATTTCAGCTCAGGTCATTCAGGGTTGTACAATTGAGCCCTCTGTGCTGGACATGAGGCTCTGTGATGGACATGAAGCCTGCTTAAGATGTTCTCCCCAACAAACTGCCACTTAAAAAAAAGATAGATAGATAGATAGATAGATAGATAGATAGATAGATAGGTGAAGAAAATGGAGAAGAAGAAAGAATTTCTCTGGGGATGCTTGGGTGCCTCAGTCGGTTAAGTATCTGTTTTCAGTTCAGGTCATGATCCCAGAGTCCTGGGATGAACCCCCCCCCCCCATTGGGCTCTCTGCTCAGCTGGAGTCTGCTTCTCCCTCTCCCTGCAGCTCCCCCCTGCTTGTACTCTCTTTCACTGTGTCAAATAAATATAACTTTTAAAAAAATTAGAATTGCAGAAATGTCTGTTCATGTCCTCTGCCCATTTCTTTTTTTTTTTTATAATTTTTTATTTTTTATAAACATATATTTTTATCCCCAGGGGTACAGGTCTGTGAATCTCCAGGTTTACACACTTCACAGCACTCACCAAAGCACATACCCTCCCCAATGTCCATAATCCCACCCCCTTCTTCCAAACCCCCTCCCCCCAGCAATCCTCAGTTTGTTTTGTGAGATTAAGATGTCCATCAACAGATGAATGGGATTGGGAGGGAGACAAATCTCTGCCCATTTCTTGATTGGATTATTTGTTCTTTGGGTGTTGAGTTTGCTAAGTTCTTTATAGATTCTGGACACTAGTCCTTTATCTAATATGTCGTTTGCAAATATCTTCTCCCATTCTGTCAGTTGTCTTTTGATTTTGTTAACTGTTTCCTTTGCTGTGCAAAAGCTTTTGATCTTGATGAAATCCAATCTGATATGAGGAAGTGGAGATGCAACATGGGGGGTTAAGGGGGTAGAAGAAGAATAAATGAAACAAGATGGGATTGGGAGGGAGACAAACCATAAGTGACTCTTAATCTCACAAAACAAACTGAGGGTTGCTGGGGGGAGGGGGTTTGGGAGAAGGGGGTGGGATTATGGACATTGGGGAGGGTATGTGCTTTGGTGAGTGCTGTGAAGTGTGTAAACCTGGTGATTCACAGACCTGTACCCCTGGGGATAAAAATATATGTTTATAAAAAATAAAACATTATATATAAAAAAAAATTAGAATTGCTCTGGATAACCCGAACATCAGGGACACATATGATTAAAAAAATCTGGATTAAAAAGGGCATAGTTTGTCAATTGAAAGAGGTACCACTAAAATTCAAAAGACAATTTGAGGAAGTTACCAAATGTTTGCAAGGTATTACATGGAGAGATATATGAACATATATTATTTTGCCAGTGTTAATTGTGTTGTATTCAAGGTGGACATACAGCTCCTTAACATAAATATTTATGTTATAGGTGTTTAGGGAAAAAAATACTTTAAATGATATAATAGATATTAATTGTATTTTAGCCACTAGGGGTTAATGAAATTTTCCCCTTGTTGTAAGGTCTTCAAAAGTAGGACTTTGGATTAATCAAAGTAATTTCTGTACTCTGGAAAACTGCAGGACTTGGCATTTAGCCTTTTCTCACCAATTAAATATTATGTCACTCAAATACATATGATTGCATATATTTGAATTTCAATTAATTAGTCAATGCTTTCCATGGATTTTGCATTTTTTTCAGTTACATGAAAGAAATATTCCACAAAGCAATGCAATAACATATTGAATAACTAACAACTTAACACATTTCTGAATAACTAACAACTTAACAAATTTCTCTTAATATTTAAAACAAATTGATCCATGTGAATTATTGCAAATGTTTAAAACTCCCTATGTTAAGTGTAAACTTACTGATCAGATGAGCATTATTTTTATTGTATTGTACACAATCCATAGCACTCCATATAAAATTTCTTAGAATATTCTCCTAGGTACTCATGAAAGGTGTAGATATTTTTTTTTGATGATTATATGTATTGAAATATAATGTACTGAAAGATGAAACATATTTATATGCTTATAGATATTAATAGAAGTTATTTTATTACAGGTCAACCATTTATACCACAAGCTTAATACCGACTGTGGGTGTCACTATAGCTATATGCTAGTGCTAGCTCATGACACCTTGTGAAATCCCATAGCTCAATTTTTGCAAAATTTCATAAATTAGTTACTAGCTTGAAGTCTGTCATGGGTGGACTATGATACATACATATAGAAATATGCGAATTCTACAAATCAAGATGCTAGTTTTCTTCCCCAGGCAGCCAGTTTTTACACATTTATTTACATTTTCACCTTTGGGTTATTTTCTCACTTTCTATTTTAGGAACTGATCAAAAATAGTCTCACTTTAGTTTTGGCCATTTTTCTACTTGTAATGTCCCTGTTCAAATATCCCTCTCTGTATGTCCTTTTTAAAATTATTTTATAAAAAAATTTTATAATTTGAACCATATTATAGTTTGCAGACTATTCTTAATCACCACTCATGAAATTTTCAAAGTTCATTAGAAAATATGAATTTTAAATCAATTATTTGTAATATTATTAGTAATTTAAAACAGCTAGGAACAACGCCAAAGGCAAGGGAAGCAAGGGAAAAAATGAACTATTGGGATTTCATCAAGATCAAAAGCTTTTGCACAGCAAAAGAAACAGTTAATAAAATCAAAAGACAACTGACAGAATGGGAGAAGATATTTGCAAACGACATATCAGATAAAGGAC
>NC_081558.1:198526463-198603352 GCF_022355385.1 Mustela nigripes
CGGGTGGGATTATGGACATTGGGGAGGGTATGTGCTTTGGTGAGTGCTGTGAAGTGTGTAAACCTGGTGATTCACAGACCTGTACCCCTGGGGATAAAAATATATGTTTATAAAAAATAAAAAATTAAAAACATAATGGTTTTGAAAAAAAAAAAAAAAAGCTCTTAAAAAAAAAAAAAGAAGTCCAACAAGGCAACATTGATTTATCTAAAAAGATGATCCTCTATAAATTCTTCTCTTCTTTCTAAAAGTGCCATACTGCCTACCAAGAGGTGAAGTCTAACCCTCCACCACATTGAATCAGTGCTGCTTTGGCCAATATAACATAGTAGTGGTGACAAGGGACCTATCATTCAAGAAGACTGGGTATTATTGTGCTCTATACATAGTACCCTGGGCTGCCATGTTTGAGAGAGGGCCGAGGGAGGAGCATAAACATGCAGAAATTAAATTAAAAAAATAAATAAGTGTTCTAGTTTACTTGAGCTTCCAAATTATTTTCCCATTACAACCACTGGTTTATCTCTAAAGCCTATAATATTAGAGCATCTGATCTCGGACCAAGATTGAATGAATAAGTGATTTTGGGCACTGAAAGATCTTTACTGCTAAGAAAGTTCTATTTTAAGATGAACTGATTTTACTTTCTGAAGTCTACTGATTATTAAATATATCCAGATAAATGTTCTTTGTTCTGTGGCAGAAATTATCTTCCATTCTAGAGTAGGTACATAAAACATCCTTCCTCTTCTCACTGGCACTAAACAATGCCTGTCCTCATTCCCTCTTCCTTCCCTTGATCTTCAGCCTGATCTATGAAGTTAATATCACTCAAGCACAACTTTTCACATTAATGGTCATCTTTGGCCTATAAAAAATTTGATTACATATATTCACTTTCAGGTGTAGTCTAGGTTTCATAACTATTATTCAAGAAACTACTTTGCTTCTCTTCTCTACTTTTAACATTTCTCCTCCTCTGGCTCAAATATTTCTTCCCTTAACAAAGAAGAAAATTTATCATGAATCTACCTTACTCTCAGAATTTATATGTAGCTGTCTCTTTCATTTATTTGTAGCTAATTATCTTTATTTTACTGTTTTTTGTACCAATTGCAGCTGGTTGGGATATTCTTCATTCAAATAACTCAGAATGTTGAAAACTACATGTAATCTATTAACTGAAAAGGTTGGGTTCTCTAAAAATTCCTTTATCAAAATGATAATTGCACATGATATAAAATAATATGATCTGCAAACCCTAGAATTAAAACAAAAATTTGCTATCTCCTGCACATAATTTCTTTACACACTTACTACTCTGTTGAGCCCACTTTTCAACATTTTAGTTGTATTTTCCTCTACTTTCTTTGTAGCATGCTTTCGATGTATTTTTTATTTTACTTACTATTACTATCTATTAATTTTCTATGAAATATATTGACTATTTATACTTACATTTCCATTCATTCACCCTCAATTTTCCCTCAAAGTTCTTTTAATATGTTGCTATCATCTGTGATAAAATTATATTTCAATTAGAGACCTGTCATGACTATGTAAATATTATTATATGATAAATAAGGAGTACTATTTTAATTACATTTATTTTCCATGGAACTCTTGATTTTTCCCAAGCATCAGTTACCAATGTTCTCCTTCTTTCCTCCCTTCCTTCCTTCCTTCTTTCTTTTAGAGAGAGATTGAGATCAAGAGAGACCCCACATGCATGTGAGTGGGGTTGAGAGGGAGAGAGGATAGCAAAGGAAAATTATCAAACCATTCTGAACACATATGAACTCAACAGGCAGTTAAGAAAAAAATAGCGGCAACTCTATGAACAGAAAAGCACCCACTTTCTGGAAGGTGGGGCATGCAGAGAAGTGAATCCAAGGTGAAATTTAGGAACATAGACCACAGGGGCAGAGAGCCTCCATCAGCCAGCTATGAGGAAGTGATAGAGCCAGGGAGCACAAAATCAGAACTTTTAGAAGTCTGCTCTGCTGAGAGATGTCGCTCCAGTGGCTAAGCAGGGGGAGGAACCTTCACTGGAACACTGTGGTCCCAGTGACCCTCTGTGACCCTCGGGGTCACAAAAAGACTGACTGGGGATTCCTGAGTGTGACAGAGCTCCCAGGTTTTGAAGTAGGGAAGCTGGTTGCAAAGACTGAACCAAGGAGTTGGCTCTCAGCTTGTGGTTACCATAAACCATGATCCTGGGGACAGTCAGGCCACTACTCTTTAAGCAGAGACCAAGAAAGTGACAGATACAGGGACACTGTTCTTTCTCCCTTGGGAGGAGTGGCATGGTAGCACACTGCAGGAATCTGCTGAATTTAGAAACTCCAAACAGGGCCTATGCCAGAGATAGAAATGCTATCTCACAGGCCGAGTGAGAACAGAATGCAGCCAGAGACCAGGGAAACAGGAGTGATGGACTGCTTTACATGAGGGGAGTGGGGCCTTGGGGTCTCTTATCTTCCAGGGCCAGAGATTAGGAGGCCACCAATTTCATTCTCATCCTCTAAAGCTGTATGGAAAGCCTTCAGGAAACAAAAGTTACAGAGAGCAAACCAAAGCAGATTGCTTAGTCTGGACCCTGGCAAGGGTGGTACAATTCTTCCTCAGGCAAAGACATTTGAGAATCACTGCAATAGGCCCCTTCCTGAGAAGATCACTAAGAATATCCATTCTTCTTTCCTTTTTCAACCAACATCTTATCAATTCATTTTTTAAAATATATATTTTTTAATTTTCATCTTTACAGTCATATTCTATCCCTTCATTGTATTTATCTATATCATCTACATCTATATCTGTATCTACCTATATCTATCTATTTTATATATATAATATCTACCTATATCTATCTATTATATATATATATGTGTGTATATATATATATATATATATATAAAGAAAGAAGGAAATGCATATACCTTTCCTTTTTTCTTTCTTTAAAATTTTGAGATACAGTTTCTTATAACAGTGTATAGCTTTGTTCTATTCTCCCATCTGACCACACACACTCTCTCTCTCTCTCCCTCTCTTAATTTTTCTTATTTCTTTCTTTTTTTTTTTTTAAGATTTCATTTATTTATTTGGCAGACAGAGATCACAAGTAAGCAGAGAGGCAGGCAGAGAGAGAGAGGAGGAAGCAGGCTCCCCGCAGAGCAGAGAGCCTGATGCGGGGCTCAATCCCAGGACCCTGGGATCATGACCTGAGCCAAAGGCAGAGGCTTAACCCACTGGGCCACCCAGGTACCCCTCTTCTTTCTTTTTTAAACCAACTTCTTATCAATTTTTCTTTGAAAATCTTTTTTTAATTTTCATTTTTAGAGTCATATTCCATCCTTTCATCATAGTTACCCTTATTTTGGTATATTTATGTTTTTCTTTCCCTAAAATTTGGGGAAGCAGTTTCTTCTAACACACCAAAATACACCCAAAATCTAGTGTGTGGCTCTGTTCTATTCAGCAGTCTGATTATATTCTTTTTTTTTTCTTTTCCTACTGGTTTCAGGTCTCTTCTGATTAGTGTATATTTCTCTGGGATTGTTGTTACACTTTTAGCATTTTGTCCTTTCATTCATCTCTCCTTCTCTAGAAAAAAAATGACAAGACAGAAAAAACTCACCTCAAAAAAAAAAAAAAAAAAAAAAAAAGCAAATGACAGTGCCAGCCGCCAGGAGCCTAGTCCATATGGACAATAGTAAGATGTCACAACTAGAGTACAAAATGATAATTAAAAAGATACTAGTTGAGGGGCACCTAGGTGGCTCAATGGGTTAAAGCCTCTGCCTTCGGCTTGGGTCATGATCCCAGGGTCCTGGGATCGAGCCCCACATCAGGCTCTCTGCTCCGTGGAGAGCCTGTTTCCTCCTCTCTCTCTCTGCCTGCCTCTCTGCCTACTTGTGATCTCTTTAAATACAATCTTTAAAAAAAAAGATAGTAGTTGGGTTTGAAAAAAGCATATAAGATCCTAAAGAATCCTTTTCTGGAGAAATAAAATCTAACCAACTCAAAGTCAAAAGGCTTTTAATGAGATGCAATAAAAAATGAAGGCTCTAGCTGCTAGAATAAGTGAGGCAGAAGATAATTAGTGATATAGAAGACCAAATGAGGGAGAATAAAGAAGTTGAGAAAAGAGAGATAGATAACTACTGAATCATGAGGGGAGAATTTGAGAGATAAGTGATACCATAAGGTGAACCAATATTAGAATAATTGGGATCCCAGAAGAAGAAGAAAGAGAGAGGGGCAGAAGGTATGTTGGAGATAATTATAGTTGAGAATTTCCCTAATTTGGGGAAGTAAACAGCCATCACAATCCAGGAGGCCCAGAGAACCCCCCCTCAAAATCAATTAAATTTGGTCAATACCCTGGCAGCTAATGGTAAAACTCACAAAACTCAGAGACAAAGAGAAAATCCTGAAATAGCTTGGAGCAAGAAGTTTGTAACCTACAATGGTAGAAACATTAGATTGGCACCAGACTAATCCACAGAGACCTGCCAGGTCAGGTCTGACATGATATATTCAGAGCACTAAATAAGAAAAATATATAGCTAAGAATACTATACCCAGCTAGGCTGTCATTGAAAATAGAAGGGGAGATAAAAAAGCTTCCAGGACGAATAAAAACTAAAAGAATTTGTGATCACCAAACCAGCCCCACAAGAAATATTGAAAGGGGTCCTCTAAGTAAAGAGTGAGCCTAAAAGTAACCTAGACCAGAAAGAGAACAGAGCAATATACAATAAGTGTCACCTTACAGGCAATACAATGACACTAAATTTATATCTTTCAATAGTTACTGTGAATGTAAATGGGCTAAATGCCACAATCAAAAGACACAGTGTATCAGATTAGTTAAAAAAAAATGTCCTATCCATATGCTGTCAACAAGAGACTCTTTTCAGTCTCCAGACACCTCCAGATTTTAGAAACCTCTAGATTTAAAGTGAGGGGGTCAAAATCTAATTACCCTGCTAATCAACATTAAAAGACAGCTGGGGTGGCAATTCTTATATCAGACAAATTAGATTTTAAACCAAAGACAGGATGAAGGACACTATATTATATTTAAAGGGTCTATCCAACAACAAGATCTAACAATTTTAAATACTTAAGCTCCTAACATGGGACCAGCCAACTATATAAGCCAATCAAAAACAAAGTCAAAGAAACACATTGATAGTAATGCAATAATAGTAGGGGACTTTAACTTCCTTCTCGCTGAAATGGAGAAATCATCCAAGCAAAAGTCAACAAGGAAATAAAGGTTTTAAATAACACACTGGACCAGATGGGTATTACAGATATATTCAGAACATTCCATCCCAAAGCAACAGAATACACATTCTTCTCTAGTGCACATGGAACATTCTCCAGAATAGATCACATCCTAGGTCACAAATCAGCCTTCAACTGGTACCGAAAGATTGGGATCATTCCCTGCATACTTTCTAAACCACAGTGCTTTGAAACTAGAACTCAATCACAAGAGGAAATTTGGAAAGAACCCAAATACATGGAGGCTAAAAGCATCCTACTAAAGAATGAATGTCAACCAGGAAATTAAAGAAGAATTGAAAAAAATTATGGAAACAAATGAAAATGTAAACATAACTGTTCAAAATCTTTGAGATGTAGCAAAGACAGTCCTGACAGGAAAGTACAGAGCAATACAAGACTTTCTCAAGAAACAAGAAAGATCTCAAGTATACAACCTAACCCTACAGCTAAAGGAATTGGAGAAAGAGCAACAAAGAAAGTCTAAACCCAGCAGGAGAAGAGAAACAGTAAAGATGAGAGCAGAAATCAACAAAATAAAAACCAAAAGAACAGTAGGGCAGATCAATGAAACTAGGAGCCAGTACTTTGAAAGAATTAAAGATTGATAAAAACCCTGGCCAAACTTATCAAAAAGAAAAGAGAAAGGACCCAAATAAATAAAATCATAGGGGAAAGAGGAGAGATCACAACTAATACCAAAGAAATGCAAACAATTATAAGAACATATTATGAGCAACTTTTCTCCTGCAAATTGGACGAAACTGATGCATTCCTAGATATGAATAAACTACCAAAACTGAACCAGGAAGAAATAGAAAACATGAACAGACCCATAACCACCAAAGAAAATGAAGAAGTATTCAAAATTCTCCCAACAAACAAGAGCTCAGAGCCAGATTGCTTCCCAGGGAAATTTTATCAAACATTTAAAGAATTAGTACCTTAACTTCTGAAACTTCTCCAAAAAATAGAAATGGAAGGAAAACTTCCAAACCAATTTTATGAGGCCAGCATTACCTGGACCCCGAAACCAGAAAAAGATCCTATCAAAAATAAGAATTATAGACCAATATCCCTGATGAACATGGATGCAAAAATTCTCACCAAAATACTAGGATCCAACAGTACATTAAAAGGATTATTCACCACCACCAAGTGGGATTTATTCCAGGGCTGCAAGGTTGGTTTAGCATCTGCAAACCAAAGTGATACAATACATTAATAAAGAAAGAACAAGAACCATATGATACTCTGAATAGATGCTGAAAAAGCATTTGACAAAGTACAGCATCCTTTCCTGATCAAAACTCTGCAAAGTGTAGGGATAGAGGGTACATACCTCTATATCATCAAAGCCATCTATAAAAAAACCACTGCAAATATCATTCTCAATGGGGAAATACTGAGAGCTTTTCCTCTAAGGTCAGGAACACAGAAATATCCACTATCACCACTGTTATTCAACATTATACTAGAAGTCCTAGTCTCAGCAATCAGACAACAAAAATAAATAAAGGCATCTGAATTGGCAAAGAAGAAGTCAAACTCTCATTCTTTGCAGATTATATGATACCTTATGTGGAAAACCCAAAAGACTCCACCCCAAAACTTCTAGAACTCATACAGGAATTCTGTAAAGTGTCACAATATAAAATCAATGCACATAAATCAGTTACATTTCTATACACAAACAATAAGACAGAAGAAAGAGAAATTAAGGAGTCAATCCCATTTGCAATAGCACCCAAAACCATATGATACCTAGGAACAAATCTAACCAAAGAGGCAAATAATCTGTATTCAGAAAACCATAGAATACTCACGAAAGTAATTGAGGAAGACACAAAGAAACGGAAAAATATTTCATGCTCATAGATTGGAAGAACAATATTGTGAAAATATCCATGAGCAATGTCTAGAGCTATCTAGACATTTAATGCAATCCCTATGAAAATACAATCAACTTGTTTCACAGAAATGGAACAAATAATCCTAAAATTTGTATGGAACCAGAAAAGACACTGAAGAGCCAGAAGAATGTTGAAAAAGAAAAGCAAAGATGGCAGCATCACAATTCTGGGCTTCAAGATCTGTGACAAAGCTGCAATCATCAAGGAAGTATGGTACTGGCACAAGAACAGACATATAGATGAAAGAACAGAATAGAGAGTGCAGAAATGGACCCTCAATTTTATGGTCAATCAATCTTTGACAAAGCAGGAAAGAATGTCCAATGGACAAAAAGACTGGCTCTTGAACAAATAGTGTTGGGAAAATTGGACAGCCACATGCAGAAGAATGAAACTGGACCATTTCCTTACACCACACAAAAAAATAGACTCAAAATGGATGAAAGACCTCAATGTGAGACAGGAATCTATCAAAATCCTGGGGAGAACACAGGCAGCAACCTCGCCAATCTCAGTCAAAGCAACTTCTTCCTAGACACATCACCAAAGGCAAGGGAAGCAAGGGGAAAAAAGAACTATTGGGACTTCATCAAGATCAAAAACTTTTGCACAGCAAAGGAAACAGTCGACAAAACCAAAAGACAGCTGACAGAATGGGAGAAGATATTTTCAAATAACATATCATATAAAGGGCTAGTATCCAAATTTTATACAGAACTTAATTAAACTCAACACCCAAAGCACTAATAATCTAATCAAGAAATGGGCAGAGGACATGAACAGATATTTCTGCAAAGCATCCAAAGGGCCAACAGACACATGAAAAAGTGCTCAACATCACTTGGCATCAGGGAAATACAAATCCAAACCTCAGTGAGGTATTACCACACACCAGTCAGGGTTGCTAAAATTAACAAGAAGGAAATGACAGATGTTGGTGAGGATGTGGAGAAAGGGGAGCCCTCCTACGCTCTTGGTGAGAATGCAAGTTGGTGCAGCCACTCTGGAAAACAGCATGGAGGTTCCTTAAAAACTTGAAAATAGAGCTACTCTATGACCCAGCAATTCCACTACTGGATACCAAGCCCTAAGATACAAATGTAGGGATCCAAAGGGGCACGTGCAACCAGATGTTTATAGCAGCAATGTCCACAGTAGCCAAACTATAGAAAGAGCCTAGATGTCCATCAACAGATGAATGGATAAAGGAGACGTGAGACTATATATATATATATATATATATATATATATATATATATGAATATTATGCAGACATCAAAAAGAGGTATCTTGTTATGTGCAACGAGGTGGATGTAACTAGAGGGTGTTATGCTAAGAGAAATCAATCAGAGAAAGGCAATTATCACATGATCTCACTGACATGTGGAATTTGAGAAACAAGGCAGAAGATCATAGGGGAAGGGAGGGAAAAATGAAACAAGATGGGACCAGAGAGGGAGACAAACTATAAGAGATTCTAAATCTCAGGAAACAAACTGAGGGTTATTGGAGTGGAGATGGGTGGGAGAAATGGGGTGGCTGGGTGATGGACACTGGGGAGAGTATGTGCTATGGTAAGCACTGTGAATTGTGTAAGACTGATGATTCACAGATCTGCACCCCTGAAGCAAATAGTACAGTATATGATAAAAAAGAAAAGAAATGTATTAATTAGATTGAGCACTACATCTTACTATGGAAGGGATAAATGAGGGATGGAAAGAAAATAGAAGCTTTTTGCTAGTGGAGGGCTTTTCCCAAAGAAGGAATCACTGGAAATAGTGAACACTTATTTCTCCTAATTTTCACTACTTCTTGCCTTTACTGCAGTATGCATTCAGTATTCAACTAACTGGGGATATTATTAGGAAAAATATGCTATATTCTGCACTTTTGGAAAAAAGCAAAGTTACAAGTTTTGCCAACCATCATATATATATGCTATCCATATCCAAACAAACATGTCAATAATAACTCTCTTCATTAATTATTTAGGATATATATATTTTTTAAATCTAGTTTTCTTCATGATTCAGTTTTCTGCTTGCTCTACATATGTCCTTCTCTCAAAACAATTTTTATAATGTACAATTTTTGTTACATAATTTATTCTATTACATTTGCTTAAAATCTCTACATGGATGACTCCTACTTTACCCCCAAAAATTCTGAACATGCAAATGCATGCCTGAAACTGCTTGCCAATAATAAGTGTATTTATCCTGCTAGACTATAATTCAACCTGTTAAAAACTAAATGAATTGCCTTCTTTTCTAAATAAATGTTTTGGTGCCCTTCTTTCATTTTTTAATGTCTTTCATTTTCCAATAAGAAATTCAATGGTTCATCATGTCATCATTTTTCAAAGTGTTCAAGCCAAAAAGCTTGTTATCATTTTTCAGTCACCCTCCTCTTCCATATTCTTATTTTCTCAATCACAGTGATATCTTATTTTGTCTCTGAAGTGTCACACTTAATTTCAAGCTCCTTACTGCCTTTATTGCAAATGTTGCACATTCTATATATCTCTTCAGTATTCTTCACTTGGATAATTGCTAATGTCCTAACTGTTCCTCTACAGCCTTGAAAATTAGCCTTGCTAGTTCATTTTTAATACCGCTGGCAAAATCCAATTAGCCTACTTGCATATTTGAAATCTCTATTGCCTATGGAATACAGCCTACATTTCTAAAACAATCCTTTCACTATCAGGCCAAATTGCTACTTCCTATATGTGAAATATATTCCTCAATAGCTTACAAATGCATGTTGCTTTTACTTTTCACATTTGTAGAATCTAAACCATGTAAAACTATTTATTTATTTAAAGTAAATATTGCTTTTCTCATAGGTTATGCACTAACTATTCATTTCTCCCCAAACTGCATGTCTTCGAGTATTACAACATAATCTGCATTGTGATGGTATTTGAAGATGGAAGCTTTGGGAATTGATAAGGTCATGAAGGTGGAGCCTTCATAGAAGGGATTAGTGCCCTCATAAAAGAGACCCCAGAGATTTTTGTCATTCCTTTCACCATGGGAAGACACAGCAAGAAGACAAACATCTATAAATCGGGAAGCAGGCCCTTTAGACACTTAATCTGCTGGTGCCTTGATCTCACATTTCCTCTAGACTCCACAACTGTGAGAAATATATTTCTGTTGTTTATAAGCCACCCATTGCATGGCATTCTGTCATAGCAGCCTGAACAAACTAAGAAAACATATCACACTTTCTGATATTTAGGCAAATCTTCAAGTTTTCATATGGTACATTATAAAGGTTAAATTAAAATTTCTAAAATTAGTTTTCCTTCATAATTTGATATTTTAGTGGATTTTACTCACTTAAAAACATCACATCACATCACATCTGAGGTTTTTAAATGGAGGGTACTATACTAAATGAAATCAATCAATCAATCAGAGAAAGACAATTATCATACAGTTTCACTCACATATGGAATATAAAGAATAGCCCAGAGGATCACAGGGCACACGAGGGAAAACTGAATGGGAAGAAATCAGAGAGGGAGACAAACCATGAGATATTCTTGACCCTGGGAAACAAACAGGGTTGTGGAAAGGGAGGTGGGCTGGGGGAGTGGGGGAACTGGGTGATGGGCATTAAGAAGGGCATGTGTGGTGATGGGAAATGGATGTTATACACAACTGATGAATCATTGAACACTGCATCAAAAACTAATGATATACTATCTGATTAAATTTAATGATATACTATACTAATTAAATTTAAATAAAAAATAAGTTGCATTCTTCACAGAGGGGAAAAATGTCTTTTCTTGTCAGGTTTAAAATGACCTTGGGTCACACAGATTATGAGCTTTTGAGCTCAAATATAAATTACCTTATACATTTGGGCTACAAAGTTACAAAAATGTTACAATGAGATTGCTGTAACTGGACAAGAACTCTGGAAATTTTAATCTTTGTTCTGTCACAAAGCTGCTTTGTGACCCTGGCAAGTTAATCTATGTCTGTATTTTTATAGAAGAGATCTCTGTTGTACCTAGGCACTGTGATAAACATGTCATCACAATATAGTGTAATGCACAAGGAAAATTAAAGATCCTCAGAATATATGATCTGAAAGAGAACATGACACAGTATCCAGTTTATACTTTGAACCTCAAACAGTAGTACACATAAAGTACAAGTCAAATCATGTCAGATTGAATGCCAACTGTGGATGCAGTCTTAGGCAAAAAACATCTATTTTGATTTTAATAAAATTTATTTTCTGCACAAGTTGATCATTAATTACAAAATCTAGTAGCAATACTCAATTATATATGGTGTTTACTCATTTTTCCTTGTGTTTTTAAACTCTATTTTACATGCATCCAATAGAATGCTATGTCTTTGAAGACAGATCATTAAATGCACAGTTCCTCAATGTTTTCTTCAAAAGTCTGATTTAAGATCATACCTGTCTTATCTTTTCCCAATAATAGCTAAGATCTTGCCTTCATTTATACTAGATCACAAACACGCTGGTTTATATCTGATCATAGCAAACACACTGAGTTCAGAAAGATTTAGATTTTGCTCTCAGGTGTGTAGGTCTTGAAGAAATTACATCTTAGAGCAGTTGTATTGAATTCATATAGCCACATTCGGCATCCAGTATTCCTAAAAGGCTGTTTTTACTTAACCAATATGTTATTTTGTCAACTTTCCCATGTATGTTTTCTTTATAATTCTACACCATAGGCCTTACACTAAATATTTTAAGCATCCATTTGATTCCATTTGATTATAAAGGAATATTATGGTTTAGAGGAATTTGTTAATTTTGAAAAAAAAAAAAGTGCTAGCCAATATAGGGAAAAATTCCTTGCTGGGCAAAACACTCACTAGTTGTCAATTACACTTGTTTGGCATTTGAAAATTGACCATTGCACAATTTAGATTTATGAAAGAATGACAGTATCGGTAGTAATTCTGGATTAAAAGCTGACTTCAGTTATTCGTAAACTATGGGTACAATTTGAGAATTTAAGGAAATATATAAAATTACCAAGCCTGAACTACATAAAATTCCTATTACGGAAATTCTTGGTATCCTGTACACTTACTACTTAAATGATTCACTCACACACACAGCCCTCTTTAACTTCTGCTTTATCAGGATATAATACATATATAATACAATATCTATATTAAGTGGGGAGTAAGTTTTGACAAAAATACTCACTTGAAAGATTAGTATTCTGGGGCGCCTGGGTGTCTCAGTGGGTTAAAGCCTCTGCCTTCAGCTCAGGTCATGATCTCAGGGTCCTGGGATCCAGCCTGGCATCTGGCTTTCTGCTCAGCAGGGAGCCTGCTTCCTCCTTTCTCTCTCTGCCTGCTTGTGATTGCTGTCTGTCAAGTAAATAAATAAATAAATCTTAAAAAAAAAAAAAGAGAGAGAAAGAAAGATTAGTATTCTTATAGGTTTCAGAATATTTCCATAGACTTGAAAATTCCCTCCTGCTCCATTTGTAGTCAATGTCATAACCAAAAGCATAACCATGCCTTGCCTGGGGGTGTTTTAACATTTATTTAGTATCTGTTTTTTGTCAGTCTAGATTAGTTTTATCTGTGTTAGCATTTGTTTAGCTTGTGAATCTGTAGGTTTATGATTTTCACCTCATAAGGGATTTTAGCCATCAATTGTGTCAGTAATCATTAGTTTCATCATCAGGTTTATTTTACAAATGAGGCTATTAAGATTACAAATGTTTAAGGGATTTGGTTTGGAATCTATGATTGGTCAGAATCAAAGTCAATCTCAGTAGCTCATTCTTCTAACTCCTTGACCTAGCGTTCCTCATCTTGATTACATTTTATAGGTCACAAACAATGATAAAGTAATATCATGAAAATTACAGTCATAATTTCTCCCTATATTATTCTGAATATTTAGGAAGCAGAGTAAAATGTTCTCTTCTCCACTCTATATTTTTAAGAAAATTTCTTCATCTACCAAACTTACATATTAAATATAGACTGAAATTGTTTGTTTATTATTTATTAACCATAAGCATTTGATTCTATCAATTTGGATATTTGGTACTAGTCATGATTAACACACACGTTTTTTTCATTGATGCTATGAGAATAGCCACTAATGTATTGTCCTGAAAATGGTCCCATATTTTAAATCAGGCACACCACAACGGCCTATTGTTACATTTTACAAAATTTTAAATTTATTTCTTTGTCAGAGTGAGAGAGTGAGAGCACAAGCAGGGGAAGTGGCACACAGAAGGAGAATCAAGCAAGGAACTGAGCAAGGAACTCAATGGGGGACTGGATCCCAGCACCCTGGGATCATGACCTTAGATGGAGGCAGACACTAAACCAATTGATCCACTCAAGGATCCCTTGTTACATGTTTTAAAAATGTATCAAATAATTGCTTTTTTGCCAAAGTTTATTCTTTTTAAATTAATAATAAGATATATTCACTTAGTTCTTTTATCAGAATTACAGCCAAGGAAAAGACAATTTTGTGTAAATTAAACTTGATTTCAAAAATTTATTCATATCTGAAAATCAGAATATATCCTGACAAATATTTTAAAATATGTTAAGACTGAAAATAATAAAGAGAAAGAGGAAATTCTAAATATGACAATGTGCAAAAGAACATATTAAAATCATGCTAACTACTAGATATCAAATAAATAACACTGAAATAGTGGAGAAAAAGATTTTGAGCTTGTAGTTTGTAATACCTTATTAAGAAGGGTAAGGCATTTTCTCCTCACTGATTCTCTTTTTCTTGTATGGCTAAATTTTCTTCTGTTCTTCCTTCATCTGGGCACCAGAACTGAGTTTGAAGTAAAATATATTAACCATATTTTAAACTATTTAAACAATTTATATTTATTTTCAACTTTACTTATTGTGGGATGCCTGGGTTTGTCAGTCAATTAAATATTTGCCTTTGGCTCAGATTATGATCCCAGGGTCCTGGGATAGAGACCCATATCAGGGTCCTTGCTCAGCAGGGAGCCTGCTTCTCCCTCTACCTGCTCTGCCTGTTCTTCCTGTTTCTCTCTGTGCTTCTGCTCTCTCTGACAAATAAATAAGTACAAAATCTAAAAAAAAAAAAAAAAAGAAAGAAAGAAAGAAAGAAAGAAAAACTTTACTTATTGAGATTCTAATATATACCATGGCATTCACTGGGTTCAGACATAGAGAAAAGAGCAAATCTCACAGAACACTCATGATGATATATTTCATGAAGGAAACACACAGAAAATTAGAATAAAAGCAAATGACCAAATTATACTTTTGAATGGAAGAACAGAAAGCTGAGACCTGAAAAATGAGTATGAACTAATCAGGTGAAGAGTGGAGACAAATACATTCCAGGTGGTGACTTTCTCCAAATGTACATCTACAGAAGAATTAACTACTCGGTCATGAAGAGCACCACTCTTCTCCCAGAAAAAATGGGCATTCACTTGGAAATGACAACTACAAATAAACATACTTATCTGAAACTTAAGAGATTTATGGGGAAAAATAAAGGGGCCCATAAAGCCATTAGGGAAGGAATTTCTGAGGCATGGTCTGTAGTAATAAATTGAATGGGGGAAAAATGCATTTTAAAAAAGTAGGAGTAATCAACTCTGTAGAAGGTTGTGAGATGAGGAGAGAAAAACACACATTAGACTTAGGAACTTGGAATGTTAGAAAATGTTAGTGAGAACAGCTTTTTTCAATGATATATGCCAAATTATGATTGAGATAGACTGAGTGTTAGAAGCAAGGGGGTGAAGTAGAGATATTGTGGACAACACTCTTTCAGACAGTTTCTGTGCTGGGAGAGTAAACTGATGGTCAGGAACCAGATATTGGGTCAGGACAGTTTTAGCTTGCTTTACAAGGAGGTATATCATTGCGCATTTACAAAGCTGATAGACTGACCCCATATAAAGGAGGGTTGAAGGTACAAGAGCAGGGGTGAATAATTAATGAAAGTCATTCATAAAATGGTGGAAAGAACACAAGTGGAGGGTTTCATCTTGTATAATAGGAGAAAAGAAGTGGGTAATTAAGGCAAATTTGTAGACTTGGTAATGGATTAAGTAGTGAGGACTGTTTGATGAATGGAGGCAAGGTCACGACAAAGCAAGTTTGGCAATTTTTGTAAAGAAATTATGAAATAACTGCAAAGAGTAGTTTTTTTTTTCCCTCCCTTTAGCTGTATAAAATGGGAGACTTTTACATTTCAGACAATAACAGCTGCCCATAATTGTTATGGCCTTGAAAATTGTGAATAAAGAGAAGAGAATAGAAGAGAATATTGGGAACAACTTTAGATATGTACTTTCCTTTGCAAAACCAAGTAATAGCAGAATTAGTGAACTTCATTGTAATTGTTTTTATCTTATTTTACCTTTTTTTCACTTCCTTTGTAACTTTGTTGCAAAAAAAGTGCACTTGGGCGCTATGTGTGTGTGCGTGCATGCGTGCGCACCCATCCACCCCCCCACACACACAGTAGGACCACTGCATATAAGGAAGAGAATTTCCATAAGACTAGTGAGTTTTGCTGACAGTTATTGCTCACCAATAGAAAGAATAATAAGGATAATGTTATATTGAATATCTTATACTCTTGGATTCATTATTCTTTTTTTTTTATTCTTAAAATGATCACTAGGTGCTGCAACTTTTCATGCCCATGTTTCTGTGCTTTTTCCATCCATACTGTCTCTTGTAAAAACAGAACAGCATGCTGTGCTTTGTAATATCCCATTGGTGCCCACAGTTGTTTCGTCAACTGTTCACTATTGGCCTTTCTCATGGATATTTCTGGCCTAAAAATAATGAACAGGTGGTGTGGAGGTAAGAAGCCATGTGGGTGTTAATGTGGTATTGCTTTCTGTAGAACAAGAGGAAGCATTTTCAGAATTTCAGGCTGCCAATATACTTAGTTGGCACCTGCTGTCTAAACTGGAACACCATTTTGAGAGCAGGACTGTTGCCATCACAACAGATGGTTATGGGTATTGACAGCCAAGTGATCATGTATGTACATCAGTTGTGGGTGTTGAAAGCAAGCTGCTCATTTAAGAAGGTCAAACGGCAGTCTGTCCAGAGCTTCCACAAATAATATTAAGAAGGTTAGCTGTCTAGTTCTCATATTCTATTAATTATCTTCTTCCTTACTCTCTTATACAACTACTTAGATAACTCAGGCTGAGAATGTTATATTACAATCAACAGAACTCAGTGGCATAGCAGATGCCCTGAATCTGGAATAAGTAAAACGATTAACTTTGATAGCCAAAAAACCCAAAAGGCTTAAATGTCACATAAAATGAGAGGGAGTTGTGGGTAAATTACATGTAATATATTCTTTTAAAATAGGATTCTTGGTCTGGTATTTTTATTCTTAAACCGCTCTCAAGGTTCCACTAAACTGGCCTGGCTTATTATTTATTAATTTTAGAAAATCAGCACATTAAAGATCCTGTGAAAGATCTATAGAGCATTGTTTCAGCCCTTTTTCTGCACTATATAAGCTAAATTAAAATACTACTAATCTACAATGGTATATATTAAGTCATCCAATTTCAAGTGGATTTTCAAAAATATTATAAGACATACAAAACATATATGCCCTCCAATAACTTGCATCCAAGTTTTTTAACCAACACTATTTTTATAAAAGAATAAATGAATGCATAGTAGTATGTGTGCCATTCTGTAAAATGTTTTCCTCTCCAGTTACCCCAAATTCTACTATCCATGACCTTGTTGCATTTCCTCTCTCTGAGTACTGGCAGCACCTGTTGCTTAGTCTAACCAGTAGACAATGACAAAGGTGATGTCATATTTCCTTCAACATTGTATTACATAATTTGCAACTTGCTAGTGACTTGCTTTATTATCTTTTTTGTTTTTCATGTTTTTAGAATGTAAATGGCCATGGTTGAGAGGTCCATGTGATAAGGAATTGAAGCTACCTCTGCCCAACAGCCAGCTAGGAAGTGGGGAGAAGGTCCTGCTGATAGCTAGCAAAATAATGAGTCTTGCACTCCTAAAGACTTCAAACAACTGAATCCTGCCAGTTCACCATGTTAGGTTGGAAGCTGATCTTTCTTTAGACTAGCCTTAAGGGAGCTCCCAGCTCTGGCTGATACCTTGATTATAGACATCAGAGATACAAAAGCAGAGTACCCAAATGTGTGTTTATTTAAACCATGAAATTTGTGGTAATTCATTATGCAGAAATTTGCAGCTAATATATTGTTCATTAATAAATTAATGACATTTTCAGGTAATGAATGTACTGTATGGACTAGCAACGGCAAAGGGAATTACATAGAGGAGATTGTCTTTAAAATGATGAAGTAGGTGGTGTCTGACCCTAGAAGACAGAAGAAAGTAGGATCCATAAAGAAATATCATGAATTTTAGGGAGAATGCTGGTATGGAGATAAAAATAAAAATTTCTGCCCCAAATGACTCCATGCTTTTGTCAATTTTCTTATCTTTGAATTATCATCAATTTTCAGAGTCACTGGTATATAGTAGACTCTCAATAAACTTTAAAAATAGCTGCAGAATAATGGAAAACTGGCAGTATATTCATGTATGTATTATTTTGCAATTATTTATGAGATTTATGATTTAGGAATTCATATATATGCACATATGTGTATGAAGTATATAATATATATGTAAATAAAATACATAAATATACATAAAAGTGTGTGTATATATATGCGTGTGTGTGTGTGTATAGTTTTTTAATTAAATGTAACACTGGAGGTTACCCTACATTTTTTTTTTTAAGATTTTGTTTATTTATTTGACAGAGAGTGATCACAAGTAGACAGGCAGAGAGAGAGAGGGAAGCAGGCTCCCCGCAGAGCAGAGAGCCCAGTGCTTGCCCTGATCCAGGACTGCAAGATCATGACCTGAGCCGAAGGGCAGAGGCTTAATCCACTGAGCCACCCAGGTGCCCCGAGGATACCCTATTTTGTATCCCACTATGCTATTTAATTTGAAAATCAGAAGGGCTTTTTAAAATAATTTGTTTTGAGTATAGTAGAAATAAAAGATTTTGTTTTATAGGAAAGCAGGGACCAATGGCAGGTCCTTAAAAGGTGATGGGTAGAATAAATCATAGTGCAGGTACAAGTACTGTGCTTTAATCAAAGGGATAAACACTTCCTTGTTGCAGAGGGAAGGGAGGAGAACTGAAGTTATCAATAAGAGTATGAGAACTTTGGGGAATTCCTTTATTATTCATTTTATTGGTTCTTTTACATATGAAGTACACAAATTTATAGGGAGGAAAGGAAAGAAAAAGGATCTAGTTTGAAATGACTTGAAGTCGTTATGAACAGTAGACAAAATAAAAGTATCTTAAGGATCATAAAAAAGTGATTAAGAACTAGTTGTTACTAGTGTTTACGAATGTATAGTATAGTACTACCTATTTGGCTTTTTCCATTAGCATTTGATTGTACAATGACAGGTTTAGAGAAGTTAAGTAGAGTTATTTTAAATGTAAATTGGTATTTCTTGGAAAGTTAAAAATGAAAGAAGGGCAAGGAAATTAAAATAATGAAAAAGAAATGGTTTATGAGTTTCACTTGTACATAAAGAAAGGCTTAGCATGTGATGATAAAAGGCCATGGTTAGAGATTAAGATATTTAAACACTAACATCAAGGATGTTTTAGTTCCACATGATCCAGCATGTGACTATAGGATGAATGACAAAAAATGTAGGAGAGAAAGTTATTTCTAGAAGATGATAATTTTTATCAAGTATATGAAAACATTCTGATGGATTAGAGAGGGATTCTGTAGATCAAGTATGAAACTGGTAGATGCATAAAAATAATATCCATAGGAGCGCCTGGGTGGCTCAGTAGGTTAAAGCCTCTGCCTTTGGCTCAGATCATGATCTCAGGGTCCTGGGATGGAGCCCCACATCGGGCTCTCTGCTCAGCAGGGAGCCTGCTTCCTCCTCTCTCTCTCTCTGCCTGCTTCTCTGCCTACCTGTGATCTCTGTCAAATAAATAAATAAAATCTTTAAAAAAATAATATCCATAAAATAAAATGATTACACCAGGAGAACTATAAAAAGAAGTATATCAAGATGGCACAATGATCAAAGAACAGTGAATTTTGCAAAAGGATGAAGAAATAGTTTAAGAATAAGAGACAAAGTGATCCTATATCCCAACATGAGGTTTATGGAACATGAGAAAATAAAGGGCCTCTATTTGAGTGGACTGAAAAGGAAGCAGTTTGCTTGGTTAAGAAATAAAGGAAACTTTTGGACAAAAAAGTTAAGAGCACAGTTGAAGATTTTGACAACAGTGTTAGAGGAGTGTAGGAATGAAGAAGAATAAGCTTTATCAGGGAAATGGAAATTTAGTGGATTACCAAAAGATAAGGACAAACTGTAGGACTAATGCTCCAAGAAACTTATTTGTTGACCATTGACCAAGAATAATAGTGATAAGTGGTGCAGTTGATTTAGACTTCATGTTTTCTTGTGAAACAGAGAGAATCCTTAGGTCTAATAAAATATATACCAAAAGCCTGGAAAAGGCCATCCAGAAGTTATGGTATGGAGCTGGGCATTACTCTTCCTGAGTTAGTATAGTTGAGGCTGTCACCAAGTGTCAAATGTCCTATGGTTGTGAGAAGACAGTGAATCCATATGGCCGTTACTCAGCTCATTCTTGTTGGGGCAGCATTCTGCCAGGTTGGATATATTGATTCACCTGATTTGCCACTTATCAATGTTCTGCTTTATCTGAAAAAGATGTTGCAGTGATTAGAAAATTTTCATTTTGTAAAGTAAGAACAATAACAATCATCTCAAAGAGTTAGA
Source organism: Mustela nigripes (assembly GCF_022355385.1). Lineage (NCBI taxonomy): Eukaryota > Metazoa > Chordata > Mammalia > Carnivora > Mustelidae > Mustela > Mustela nigripes. The sequence goes on from NC_081558.1 coordinate 198,546,559, forward strand.
ATTACAAAAATATAGAAAAATTCTAAAGCAAAAAAAAAAAAAAAAATTGAGGCTGAGAGAAGATTTTACTCATGGAGGCGTTTGGCAAATCTGGTTGTAATAGCGCCCCCCCCAATGGAGACCTCATCAGTTAAAGATATAAGGAAAGCATAATGAAAACAAACATTAAGCCCAAAAAAAAAACCAAACTCATATTTAAAGAAAAACATATTTCCTGATATTGAGAACTGAGGAAAAAAACATATTTCTCTTCTTAAAAAATGAGTGATCTTTATTTTTAAAAATTTTTAAGAAAAAACCCTTTTTAATAAAAAAGTATAATGCATTCGTAATTAGAAGATTAAATGATATGATTGCAGCTTAGTATCTTGAATGAAACTTTAGAAGTATTAACACCCCATTTACAGGGAATACAACTTAGTCTATTTTTAGGTTCTTCCAAAAAAAAAAAAAAAAAACAATGAAATGTGGAAAGAGAATACACAAGTGGACAAGAAAAAAATGAATTCTTTTTAAAAGAAACAGATTGAAAAGTTGAAAAATATCATCTAATATATTCCTACAAATGAGAGGAAAAACTGTTTAGAAGTTTTAAAAAATAATATATAAAATGCCTCTTTTTTCTTGGCATGAATCAATTTATTTATCACTAAAAGTGGAATTAAAAATAATACTTCATATGATCATTGTAAGAATTAAATGTGGTTTTTAGAACTAGCTTAGCAGGTTGGTAATTTTTACTATTATTATAGACATTTTCTCTTCCCATTAAACATTTATTAGAGAATTCATGACTGTAAAATATTCCATCACATGGCTAAAGGTTAATTTCATATATTAATACTATATGCTAATTGACTTACTCAATCCAGAGTAGACTTTTTTTTACAATAGACTTTTTTATATAGTTCTTCATTTTAATTTTCCTGTACTACCTTATAAGGCTTTTAAAAATTAATTATTTTTAAACTTAAGAGGAATAATTAACAAATATAATTGTACACATTTAAAGAGCACAATGTGATAATTTGCTATATATGTGGGGTATATATTTATTTACTTATATATAAAATTGCAAAATGATTAGCAAGATCAAAACAATTAATACCTATATCATTTACTATGACTTATGCTAATCATTTTAAAACTAATAAAATATTATTTAACAAAATCAGTTGAGCTAGGCATTTGGTTGATATTTTTATTTTTCTGTTTATAATGAATATATATATATAAATTTTATATGAAATATAAAATTTAGAAGTTTCAGATAAATGGATAGATTATATGTTCTCTAGAAAATCTTTCATACATGTTTTATTAATTACATCAGGTATTTGATAGCTGGTATTTGGAACATACGGAAACTCAAGGTTATTTTACATGACAAGATGAGGTTCTATTGAATGACAAATGAAATTTCCACAACTCAAGAAATTGGGGGATGGAGATTTTGCAGGCCTGTTAATGGCAGATATACATGCTTTAGTAATCAGTGAGGCACAGGGAAGGGTTAAGTCCTTTCAGGAAAAAAATGAAGATCTTAACAAAATACCTCTTAAAGTTATCAAGGCAGAATGGAATACCTAAGTGTAAGGTCTGAGCTTCCTCAGGAAACAAATCTGAGTGTTTCAGTAATAAAATTAAAGAGTAGTCACATAGCTTCGAAGTTCTATCATGGAGATTTGATGTAATTATTTTAAATTTGGAAAACATTCAAATCATTGATCTCATGTTTATTTGTTTTTCTTTTTATTCTTCTTCTTCTTCTTTTTTAAAAATCAAATAAATCCTGGGCACATGGGTGGCTCAGTCCATTAAGCATCTGCCTTCAGTTCAGGTCATGATCCCAGGGTCCTAGGATCTAGTCTCGCATGGGGCTCCCTGCTCTGTAGGGGAATCTGTGTCTCCTTCCCCTCCCCTTGCTTGTGATGTCTCTCTGTCTCAAGTAAATAAATAAAATCTTAAAAAAAAAATCCTTATAGTGGTTTCACTTAAGCAATATGATTATGTTGAAACCTTCAAGAAGAAAGTTATAAATTGCTTCCTCAAGTAACTGTTGTATTGGATGAAGATGGAATTCTGGAAAACAATTGTCAAAGAGGATTTTTCAAAAGTAATTAATGGTAATCCTTGTTTTCATACATTAATTAAGAGAGCAAGAACAACTTGTTCTGTTGGTTGTTAAGGCCACTCTGTCATAGTGTAGGATATAACACCGTAAAATTGTAATAAAGACAACTACCAATTGTCCCAATTATAATAGCAGAGGTGTTACAGTTTGGCATTTCCAAAATTAGAATTACTATGACATAATTTTTACTATTTAAAATGGAGAGTTATAAGGTAAAAATTTGAAGGATATTCTTGTACATTGTTAGTGAAAAGTTTGTCTCATTTTTAGAGAGACCATGTTTTAGATGACAATTAGAAGAATGGCAATTCTGATCAGAGACAGAATAAGACTATAAGACTATTACCGTGAGTCATTCCACACTGAGATGAGGTGGCGGGAATGAAGATGTGATAGAATTGGCAGAGAGAACAGTGGGTGCAGCGAAGGTATATATCAAACAGACACAGAACAGACATTTGCAATCTACTGATACCAGAAATTCTGGTTTAGGAGAACTACGTGGTGTCAGATCATAGCCCTAAATTTTAGTGCACACATACACCTTTACTCTTATTAGCAGTGGCATTCACTGCATGCAACTGAGTGTATGTATAGGAGATAGGCTTTAAACCCACTGTTTAACTGAATATGAAACTGTTTCACTGAACTTGAAATGTCCTAAGGTATCTTTTTTTTTTTTTAAAGATTTTATTTATTTGAGTGAGAGAAAATGAGAGAGACAGAGAGAGCACGAGAAGGGGAGTGGGAGTGGGAGAAGCAGACTCCCCATTGAGCAGAGAGCCTGATGTGGGACTCGATCCTAGGACTCTAGGATCATGACCTGAGGTAAAGGCAGCTGCTTAACCAACTGAGCCACCCAGCTGTCCCCTAAGGTATCTTTTACATGAAGAGTTGTACATATCAGTAGTCTTCATTATTGAGGAAAAAAAAAAAAATGGAAATACCTGTGGCAGTTAAGGGTTTCTCTCATGGGATGTTCACTCTATAGGTCCCTGACTGCTTTCCACGTAGAACAGTGCTTCCCCCCCCCCCCCCACTCTCCTTAGATTCACAGGATGTTTAGCTGATTCTTGTGAGATTCCCACTGAGACTTAACTGAGCATGGATTTTTCACAACTACTCTTCTTGGAACTACTTATTTCTTGAGAAATCCTAGGTCAGCAATGTGGGAAATATTTACTACATGAATGGATAATAATTTTATGGATTTGCATACTATGATAATTAAGAAGCAAAGCGTACCACTGAGTCAATGATACTATTTTTATGGAAAGAAATTTTCTACATAAAATGTAGATGATTTATTATTGAGTACTAATGTTGTCATATAGATTTGTTGAGACATAATACATACAACAAAGTTTGCAGAAATGCAGAATGATATATTTTTATTGCCCTTTAGGTATAAACATTAAATGATTTTTGCCAAATCTAGAACTCATTACTTTGTTTTTGTTTCACTTCTAATCTTTTCTAATATATAATACTTCAAGAATTAATGTTAATATTTGCCTTAAAGTGATTGTTGTGGTCCAACTGAGAGTTTCATGATGGTTTGGGTTTCATGATGTAGTGACTAAAAGCACTCAGCATTCATTAAATAGCTTTTGTCCATTGCAGAATCAATTCCAATTTTCTGTTTATCATTTCTTTCCTTCTCTATTAACAGCTTCAATGACATGTCATGATGAAGAAGATATTTATGTCTTATAGATTTCTCTATTTCTGATATTTTGGCAGATTAAATCTTTAACCATCTCTAATTATTATGAGGGACCATGAATCCTACTTCAGAAGGGCATAGTGGTATAAAAGCAAGCAAGCCAGTGACTGATAATAGTTGCCAAAATAGATATTCACCAGGCATAAACAGTAGAAATTTCTCTTTGCATCAAGTCCACATGATGCGCAGGAGAAATATCTACCTCACAGGATCTGGAATGTTCATAAGATCAGCACTTGGCAAAAATAGATCTATATCTCAAATTATGTTAATATTTTAAAGATTAATGATGTCACAAATACATAAACGTATAGAGTAGTTCTGATTAAAAAGCATAAAGAAAAGGTGAATAGAGGAGGACATCTAAATTTGTTTGTTTATTAAGTTTTTGAAAATAAAGATAAATAAAATCAAAATAAAGAAAGATCATACACTTATTTGTACACCATCAACATATGTACTCACATGTTTACACATGAGTTTTGGGCTAAGACAATATATTTTTATATTTACAGATATTTACAAATGCATAAAGATTACAATTCAATAGAAGGTTTTTGTTTTGTTTTGTTTGTTTGTTGACAAAAGCAGCATAAATGTCAGTAAGAGAGTAAAGCTTGCTAAAACCAGAGATATACATGATTTCATCCAGCCCTACTATATCTGTATCTTTAAATGTAGAGGTAACGCACTCACATATTTAACAATCCCCACATAGTTGTATACCTGACATTACTTGAACAACTATTGGGTTAAGAATTTAAAAATTACAAATTGAAAATTGTTGTAAAAAAATAAGAAAATACTATAAATCATCATAAAATAAGGAAATTATAAGTAATGTAACAGTATAAGTAATTATAAGTAATGTAACAATTATAAGTAATGTAAAATTATAAGTAATGTAACTTATAAGTTATAAAATTATAAGTAATGTAACAATATAATAAAATTATATTATTCATTAAATTGTAAAAGTTAAATACATAGTAATATGTATTATGGCTCAGGGTGTGCTTAAAGTCAGATACTCTAAAATGAAAAGGAGAATTTTAACTGAAAGAAATTTTCCAGAATCCATTTAAAAATATGCAAAGATATTAAGTGTTCATTCATATTGAAGAACAGCTTTACTTCTGGGCATTTATCATAATAAAAAATCAAAATTTAAAAATATTTATTTATTTATTTATTTAGCACATGTGAGTGGGGTTAGAGGCAGAGGGAGACAGAGAATCTCAAACAGACTCCCCATGACCCCAACATCATGACCTGAGTCAAAATCAAGAGTTGGATGCATAATAGACTCAGCCACCCAGGTGACCCTAAAGATAATATTTTTTAAAAAATTGAATATAGATAATTCATTTCATTATATAGTTTAATAATAAAAGTTAAAATTTTCAGGGCTCCTGAGTGGCTACGCTGGTAAAGATTCTGACTCTTGATTCTCTGATCAGGTCATGACCTCAGGGTTGTGAGATCAAGTCTTGAGTTGGGCTCCAGCTGGGCATAGTTAAAACTTTCTAAGTATCCAGTAATAGAAAATTATTTCAATGAATTATGTTATATTCATCAGACTAAACATTTTATGGGTGTAACACTTTGTTTAGAAAAATATCTAATCATAAAAATTAAGTAAATGAAAAAAGGAATGTTGCTGATAATATATAGAGATAAAGATAAGTTTAAACCTATATGGACAAAAAAACTTTCTAGTTAGTGAAGTGTGTAAACCTGGTGATTCACAGACCTGTACCCCTGGGGATAAAAATATATGTTTATAAAAAATAAAAAATTAAAAAAAAAAAAAACTTTCTAGTTAGAAAATATACCTTGGAAATCGTTTGAAAGTTAATTTTTTTCTTGTGTTTTTATTTAAATTCAAGTTAGTTAACAATGCAGTGTAACATTAGTTCCAGGCATACAATATAGTGAATCTAACCTTCCATACTACACAGTTCATCACAAGTGCAATTCTTGCCTTTTTTTTTTTTTTTAAGATTTTATTTATTTACTTGACAAAGATCACAAGTAGGCAGAGAGGCAGGCAGAGAGAGGGGGGGGAAGCAGGCTCCCTGCTGAGCAGAGAACCCAATGCAGGGTTTGATTGCAGGACTCCAGGACCATGATGGGAGCCAAAGGCAGAGGCTTTAACCCACTGAGCCACCCAGGCTCAGGCGCCCCTATCACAAGTGTACTTTTTTTTTTTTTTTTTTTTTTTTAAGATTTTATTTATTTATCAGAGAGAGAGGGAGAGAGAGCGAGTACAGGCGGACAGAGAGGCAGGCAGAGGCAGAGGGAGAAGCAGGCTCCCTGCTGAGCTAGGAGCCCGATGTTGTACTTTTTAATCCCCATCACCTATTTCACCCATTCCCCCCACCTACCTCCCCTCTGGTAAACATTCATTTGTTTTTAATAGTTAAGAGTTTCTTGGTTTGTCCCTCCCTCTTTTTATTTCCCTTTGCTTATTGTTTTTCTTAACTTCCACCTATAAGTGAAATCATATTGTTCTTTATTCTCAGATGTATTTCACTTAGCACGGTACTCTCTAGTTCCATCCACATCATTGCAAATGACAAGATTTCATTCTTTTTTATGGCTGAGTAATATTGCATTGTGTGTGTGTATATATAACTTTATCATATAATAATGTATATTGTATATATACAGTAATATATATGTGTATATGCCATCCACCCATTCATTGGTTAGGGACACACAAATTCATGAAGAAAATTATTTTACAAACACAGTAGCTCTCTTTACATATTTGTAAGACTCATTGTGGGAATAGCTTACCAACTACTGAAGAATGAAGTATTAATTGAACTTATTATTTTAAACCAATTTAGTTCATTACCAGAAGAAACATAGTTGCTATGATAATGTCAGTGATGCAAGTTTAGCTATATAGTTTGAATACCCTACAGGATGAACAATCCAATTGGTAAGTGGGATACATAATTGTATTTATGGTTATTTTATCATATGTTCATGAAAACACAATGCTCTAGGGTAATTTAAGAAAATGAAAAGATAATCTTTCAGAGGGATCAAAGATAGTTCCTAAGAAAATCTGCCTGTAACATTTTGAGTATAAATCTATAAAGAGAGAACATAAAATTTATTTTTCACTTATTTCAAATTAGTATGATTTTTTTTTTAAGTTTATGCTAGGCAAGTTAACCAATTTTCTATTTTCTGTGATTATAAAATTATTTCAAATGTATTTTCTAAAAATAAAATGCTTCTCAAAGTCATCTAACGACATATCAGAATATATTTTTACATTGGAATATTTAAATTGACCTTTAGTAAAAATAGACCATTTTAATGGGTTGTTTGCAATTTTCCCTCACTCTGGAACCCAGATGAGACTTATGTATGTTTTCTAAATAATCTAAGACACTACTGGAAGTTTATAGTGCAGATGAACTTGAAACGTGCTATTCATTATGCTTTTCCTCCTCATTCTTCTTCTGTTATTATTGTGCTACATATTTTACATAAGTATTTTGCATATATTTGTGTACACTAACCCATCAAATCCTCGCAACCCTGCAATGTACATAATGCAGTTTATTTATTTATTTATTTAAAGATTTTATTTATTTATTTGACAGGCAGAGATCACAAGAAGGCAGAGAGGCAGGCAGAGCAGCAAGCAGAGAGAGGAGAAGAAGCAGGCTCCCCGCTGAGCAAAGAGCCTGATGCGGGGCTCGATCCCATAATGCAGTTTAGAAGGTGAGAGTGACTTGCTGGAGATCACACTTATCATCATTGAAACATCTGGGAGTTGAACGCAGGTAATTTGGTGTCCTATGCCTAACCACCATATTCTATTTGAAATGCTTTGAAAAATTAAAGACAACACTTACAGTAACTCTACGTCATTGAGACTACAAAGAATAAAACTTCATATATACTCAGAGTGACAATATGGTAGGAATAAGATTTGCTTTACTTATTGTAAGTAGACAAAGTATATATAAGACTCAAAACTCTAAAACTGCTACAAGACAATATAGGAGAAAATGTAGGAAAACTAGGGTATAGTGAAGACGGTTTAAATACAATAACAAAGGCATGATTCATGATAGGAAAATGACAAGCTGGGCTTCATTAAAAGCTACTCTGAGAGAATATCAAGGGAATGAAAAGATGAGCCATAGAAAGAGGGAACATTGTCTACAAAGACTCATCTGACACAAGAGTGCTACCCAAAAATATAAAGAGTAAACTTAAAACTCAATAATAAGAATAGAAAAACATATGATTCTGCTTTCTATTTTTTTTTTATATTTTGTTTTCTTTCTAATTTTAAGAGCAGAGAGAGAGAAAAAGAGAAACAGTGGGGACCAAGAGACAGTGTCAAAAACAAAATGTAATTCATGGATTTCAACACTAGGAAAAAAGTTGTTAATTTACCCTATTTTACATGTCTGAGTGTAATATTATGAAACTTAAAACTATCTTAATTAGTTGAATTTTAAACTTTTATAGAATGAACAGGAATTATTTACCCTGTTACTATAAAGGAAAATAAAGTTAAACAACAAAACTCCCTATTGAAAATAAAGGAAGAGGGGTGCCTGGGTGGCTCAGTGGGTTAAAGCCTCTGCCTTCAGCTCAGGTCATGATCTCAGGGTCCCGGGATCGAGCCCCACATCGGGCTCTCTGCTCAGCGGGGAGCCTGCTTCCTCCTCTCTCTGCCTGCCTCTCTGCCTGCTTGTGATCTCTCTCTTTCTGTCAAATAAATAAGTAAAATATTAAAAAAAAAAAAGAAAATAAAGGAAGAGACTTGCCCCATTTCCTTTTCCCTGAACATTTACTTTAGAAAACCCATAATTGCAAATTATTTCTGTTTCTTTGAAATGTATGTAAATATTTTTAAAAGCTAGATCATGCTATTGTTAACCTATAGTCCAGTAATGTCTTACTCAAGAAACTGGGCACTGCTTCTCTGCAATGTAATCATTAAGGAAGCTAAAGTCTATTTCCCAATTTCTGTAGGAGGTTAGGAGCCTAAATTCCCCAGATATTGTTTCAATTTAAAAAGTACTTTGTGCCCCCCAAATATGAAAGTTCTCCCCTGCCTTTGGGTAAAACCAATGGTCACCCCAAATATGGGGTGAGTTTTAGAATGAACTCTGTGTCACAAATGATGTCTTAGAGCCTCTACTTGAGAGCTAATTGTTTACCTAGCCAGCATGTGTGTAATGGATTGTATCTACTTGGCTTTGTAAAAGGGTAAGATTGTTATCTGCCTTTGCAACCTCTTAGCAGGTTGTCTGAGATGCACAAGGCATTCTGGTTTAATGCTTAGTCAATAATAAAACTGATTTGTTTCTTTTCTACTTCTGTGGAGAGGCTTTATGGTTTGGAAGGAGATTCTGGTTTTAATTATACTTTCTGCAACATTTCCAATTGCTAATTAGTCTCAGCTATTTGCGTTATGATATAATAATCGTGTGTTAGGGTTTTTGTTTTGTTTTGTTTTAATATCCTGAATCTGCTGTTTATGGAAAACTCCAAAGTCTCAAACATTTCCAAAGTATGAGTTGTAAACTTCAAACTATCAGAATTTTTATATGCATTATCTTAAGTTACTTTCATTTTTATTTTTTTATTTTAGTGCATTGGTTCATGGCAGAATAAGAAAGAGAATATCCTGAGGGAAAAAATCAAGTATCTTAATAGTCAAAGTGCAATAATTCACAGAACTTAAAACAAAATATTTTTTCTTTTTCTTAATACCTACATAACTGTGATTCATCCTAATATTTTTCTGCAGATTTACTTTCATCTTTTGTGAGATTGTTAATAATCAGTGTATACAATTAACAAAGGCAGCACTTGTAATGGCTTCCTAAAAGATGAAATGAAATAACTTAAGACATGACTTTACCTTGTCATTATTTGTCATTTTTCATTATATTTGAGATAATATTATGATGTTTAAAATTAATATTCACAGACAAAAGACTCAGAACCATAGTGGCAATAACGAATAGAGTTCTTTAAAGCAGAAAAGACTGAACTCACAGAACTTAATTAAATGTGAAGACTAAAATCATTTTGTTATGATCATAGAATTAAGAATTTGTCAATTATATAATTAGAACTGCACGGATAAAAAACAATACTTCTTCATTATACAATTCATGATCCTGACTCATATATGATAATTCATAAAATATGTGCAAATGACCAATTTTATTTCTAACTTGTGAGTGAAATATATGTTATGAGGAAAAAGCACATATTAATACTTAGAATGCTAAATTATGAGAAATAAATCCATTCTTCTCTGTAATGTATAAGTGGATATAATAGGAAAGACATGGTCTATCTCAACACTCCCCTTCCAATCCCCTTCCAATATCTTTAAATGTCTTACAGAAAGAAATTATTTAGATTCAAGAAGAGAGTTTTAAATGAATGTTTCTCTTCACAACATTTTAATGATGTTTTATATATTGGTGAGATAGTAAAATCTGGCTGTATAAAAATGTTTTAAAGATTTATTCACAAAACATTTATCACTCAAGACATACTTCCTATTCATGTCTTTATTTTGTTGCTCACTGCTATTCAGAAACAAATCAATGTTAATTGTTTTTTTATGAAATTAAACATGTCAGGAATGAGTCTCTAAATTTGAGTTTGTGAACTTTTCTAATATGGTAAGTGAAATAATCTTCTCATAAAATAATGAACTTATCAAAGAGGCAGGAAACCTAATAATAGCAACAATTAAATCAATTAAATTTCTCAAGAGACTATGAATAATGACACTCAAGAAAAGTAGGAAATATTTAATTACACATTTTTCTTTTCAGAAATAAATTACTGAACAAGATAGTTTGGGATTAATAAAATCATTTTATTAATTATGATCATAGTTTTTTTCTAATTGGAACAGAAACCCAAAATAAGAGTGACTTAAACATGATTTTTTTTTTCTCTCACTAAGGAATCTAAACATAGAGATTTAAGACTGTAATGAAAGTTATACTTTACAAGGTTGGCCATAGACCCACACTCCTGCAATTGGTTTTGCTCTGTCATCCCTACCATGCTTCCCTCATCTGCCCAAAGTTGTCTTACTTATATATCTCATGTAGTAAAGGAGAATAAGAGAGGGAAGCCATTCCCCTTTGAGGAAAACATCAGCAAGTGAACCACAGTACCCTCTCTTCTGTACCTCTGACCAGGTTCCAATTATATTGCTATATTTAGTATTGTAATGTAAGAGATGATATGGAACATTATCTTATTTTTATAGGCAATAATATGGCCAGTGCCTCCCAATTCCAAAATTAAATAAAAACAAACAATACCAAATAATATAAACAAAACCAAAAACAAAACAAAATGAAAAAAATCACCAAGAAAATCCCCCCAAAATAAGCCTCAATACCAAAAGGAAAAGAAGGGAAACTGAAATTAAAGGAAAACTAGCAATCTTTGGGACCAAAACAAGTAGAGAAAATACTAAAACAAATTACTCATAATCTATATGGAAATTCAACAAAATTCATTTAATACAGTATAATAAATCATATTAAGTATATATTTTTCTTTCAGTCCAAAATACTGAAAGTAATCTTAACTTACAAATAATTTCTAAATTACAAATATTCTAAAATGTCTTATAATAATAAATGTAGCATATGCCTCAGAGGACCTGAAGGTATTAGAGGGAGATTTTAGGTATAATAAAGATGAAAAATCCAGCTAATACTGTTCAAGATGACATAATGATGCATTATGATTCTCAAACTGATGACAATTCTGTCTAAACTGGTGGCTATGAAAAATGACTAAGTATAGAGTGCAACTGAACTTCATTATTTGAAACATTTCAAAATACAGAATTTTGTGTTTAAATGTATTATGAAGTTTTCAAAATAAAAGTAAAATTTTATATGATGCATTTATTAATTAATTAGCACTATAATAAGAAATAAATCTGCTTTGTATAATTTTCATCTTGTCTCTTGAGGAAGTATGGTAATAAACATACACACATGCACAATCTAGGGAAGAGCACTTTGTAATAGTCATGCTGAGTGCTAAGTTGTAATATCAAGATTATTACCACATCAAGGTCACTTTCCTTCTGGTGTTTGGGAAAAGCAAGGTAATTTTTAGGGTGAAATGTTATGTGTTTTGGTATGAAGTAGATTACAAGGTTTTATACATTTCTCAAAAGTCCTCAAGGTTTACATTGAAATCTATCCATTTTACTTACATAAATTAAAGCTCAATATAATAATTAATTCCAAGGAGGGGAATTTTTGTAAGTAAAGAATTTGCTATCTCATTATATATATTTAATTTAACTCTATTTTAAAACACTGAGCCCAGAAAAAAATTCCTTCATATTATGTAAATTATATCTTATTAAAATATTATAAAATAATTTGAATTTTATTTATAAAAAATAGATTATAAAAACTTTTTAATATAATAAAGTATTATTATATCGCAATATACAAAGTTTTCTTGTTATAACAAAAGTATCAATGTAACAATAAAATTGTCTCTAATACTAAGCCAGAAGTCAGCAAGTGTTTTAAGTTTTCTGGCATTTCTAACCCACAAACACCTCATATGATACTCATTACACAAGGAATTTTTGATATTCCTCAAATATCTCAAGGTACCAAATCTACAATACTTATATAAAAGATGTGTATTTGGAAATGGTGTCATAATGTAGGAAAAATTTCAAAAGGAGTATTCTACCCTTAAAACTTTCCTGATTAGGAAAATAAGAATTTCAGATCATAGATTTATTTAATAAAACTAATACAATTTTACTAGCATTTTTTTCTAAAGCATCGCAACATAATGATATTTCCATTTAATGGTTATATATAATTCTTGTTTTTTTATTGAATCAATAATCCTTTAAAATGTTTAAAATTACACTTATCTGGTTTTAATATTTATTATGGAATATAATGAATACAATATTTTATAATCTGGACCCTCATTAAATTCTGTTCTCCAGAGTTCATTTCATGGACTTGCCAATGTAGGTAAAGATAAACTATAATGAGGTCCTTAGGTAATTTCTGGAGCTAATACTCTGGAGAGCTACAGTATAAATTGACCTTATACAGAAATATTCTCTATATTATATTGCATGTTAACACTTCTGATGTTTTACTACCCACAGAAAACACATTATATGATAATAAAACATAGTATTTTAGACCCTTGATAGTCTTCTACTTTATATAGATCAACATTTTTCAGAGTACACTGGTCACTCTGCACAGCAAAATAGATGAAAACTCATGCGAAATAAATATATTGTTAAGTAGCACATATTTCATTTATGTATTCAAACGTTTTAAGCACCTACATACTAAGAGTCAGAACAAGCTCTGTTTGCTGAGAATAAACCAAAAAGCAAAAACATACTCCCTATTGCCATAGGTATTGCATGCTTGCAAGAGGAACCCAAGAAATTTAAAAAAAAAAAATGTGCAATATGTCATGTACAAGTATAAGAAGAAAAAAACAAGATGGTTAAAAATAGGGAGAATGGTAGAGGTATTATCTGTGAAAATGTGTCTGATTAAACTAAGAAAGCAGACATACAGATACCTGGCTTACAATAAAAATGTATCCTCACACTCAAGGATCTGCAGGTTTCCGGGAGTTCAGCTAATCTAGTTTAGGTTTGACTGAGCAGTTCTACTTCATTCGGGAAGAAGGCTGTCTGGATTTGCTTCTGTCTGTAAGATGGGTCTAGGTAGGCTTCATTAATTCTTCTTTGGACTAGGCATTTTCCCGTCAGGGTGAATCACAGACAGGCACACAAACTGCAGAAGCATCTTTTAGACCTGTCTTCATGTCAATATGTTCACGTTCCCTCACCAAAGAATGCCACATAGGCAAATTTTATATTAATATGAGAAAGAAATATGTTTGTTCCACAATGGGAGAGTACTGCAAAGCAATGTGACAAAAGGTATGGGCTTATTATCTTATTACACGAGACAAAAATTAGAACCAGTCTTTCATTCTTCTGTGTTTGAGAAAGTACAGGGTTTTTTGACCATGGCAAAGATAGTGTATTTCATTCTGAATGAGATATGAAGCTATGATAGGATTTTGAGCAAAATAAAGTTATTATCTGATTTATGTCTTAAAAAAAATTACTCTGATTATCTTTTGAAGAATAGACTGTCATGAAACAAAGGGTGAGAAGGGGCCAAATCTAGACAAAGGTGGATAATGATGTAGTTAAGTAAAAAATTATTAAATTCAGGATATATTTTGATGATGAAAATAATAGAATTTCATCAATTATCGATTAAACAAATATCTATGGTAACAACTACGTGCCATTATCCTAAATTCTCCAGGTACATTAATCAATAAAGCAAATGATAATGGTAAGTAACATAGAGCATTCTAGTGAAGAGAACAGATAAAGCAGGAATATAAACAATGAAAGGGATGTTAGAGAGTGGCTAGGTAGGAAAACAAAGGCAAAATTGTGTGAAATTTTTATTTTGGGGGAGTTGTTCACAGGTGAAGTTATGTAGGTAGGAATGTTAGTGAAGACTTCATTAACAAGCTGACTTTTAAATAAAGACCTGAAAGAAAATAGGGGATTCAACCATGCAGATATCTGAATAAAGAGTACACAAACAAGTGTAGAAAGCTCTTAGTTAGGAGCATACTTACTACTGTGTTACTGCTAGGGAATGGAGGGGAAAATCTTAATGCATTTAGAGCATAGTAAGCAAATGGTATAAGAGCCTGAAAAAGAACAAGAGTTCTCCATGATTTTCAAGGTTGAGAAGTTCAGTAATCTGACTTCTGTAAACTGGAGACCCAGGAAATTTAGTGATGTAAATCCTAATCTAACTGCAAAGGTTAGCGAACTAGAAGTTCCCATGGCTTAAATTCTAGGACGAAGGCAGAAGAAAACCAGTGTCTCAGTTCAGTAGTCAGAGCAGACTGGAGGATGCCCATTCACACTGGGGAAGACAATCTGTTTTATTTAGCCTCCTGATTTAAATGCTAATCTCTTCCAGAAACACCCTCACAGATCCACTTGATTAAAATAATATTTAGCTACATTGGGGAGGGTATGTGCTTTGGTGAGTGCTGTGAAGTGTGTAAACCTGGCAATTCACAGACCTGTACCCCTGGGAATAAAAATACATGTTTATAAAAAAAAAATTAAAACAAAATAATATTAAGCCAAATTTTGGACATCCTACTGCTTAGACAAGATGACATATAAAATTAACTATTACAAGTGTAATAGCATTTTATCTGATTTGAGAAGTCATAAAAGGTTTTTGTTTTGTTTTGTTTTGCCCCCCCCCCCCAGGGTACATATGAGTGCCATTTTGGGAATAAAAGGATAAGATAAAAGGTGAGGAAGATTGGTAGTAGTTTGAACCAAGCACCCAAACCAAACCAACTTGGAAAGTATATGTACAAAATATAGCCCAGATTTAAGAGGTTTCGACCAGAATGGTAACAGTGGCTATGATGAAATGTGGTTACATTGTGGATATATTCTGAAAAGCAGTGACAGAACTTTCTGAAAATGTCAGATGACATTTGTGAGAGAAGAAAGGAATTAATTACATCAATGTTTTTCTTCTGAGAAACTAGAAAGTTGATATCACCATTTGATGACATGAAGAAGACTGAGGTGAGGAGATTAGTTGGGTGCTGTTTCATTTTTTACGGGTGAAGATAGGCAACTAGTTTTTATTCAGACTTGAAATGATGTCATTTTTAGACATTATTTAGACTGTCATTATTAGGCTAAAAGGTATCTGGATTTCTGTGTCTAGAGTTTGGAGAAGAGGTCTGGGCTAGAGATAATTTGGAAATTGTCAGTATTAGGTGATAGTCAAATCTATGACTATCATAGATGACCTAGTGATCCATCATTTTAACAAACAGATTCTGGATGTCAGGGATTTAAAAAGCATGTTGTAGCAATTGCTTGTCTTTGTTCCATGAAAGTAGGGGCTTCACTTGAATTCCATAAAAATGATAAGCAACTCATCAGCTGGGTCCAGACTTATTTGTATGTATATTCATTTATGTGCACTTTGACCCTTGTAGTTGGCTGAGACCTCAACTGAAGTTGTTAGATAAAATACTAGTACATGGTCTTTCCATGTGACCTGAGCCTTATTGCAGTATTGCAGACAGGAAAACCTTACAAGTCAGTTTAGGGCTCTACATTCAAGTGTCTAAAGAAAGCCAGGTGGCATCTCTATTTCCTTTTATGTCCCAGCCTCAAAAGTTATGTAGGATTCACTTCTGCCTTAGTGACAAGACCTTCCAGATTTGACAGGAGAGAATGTATGTCTTATATCTTAATGAAAATAGTATCAGATTCACATTATAAGAGTCTGTGAGATGGGAGATATGGCAGTCATTCTTAAAAATATATAATCTGCCAGTCTCCCCTCAGTCACAAAACGGAACATCTCTTCTATAAAGAATACTCTTATTCCCTCCTTCACTAGAACCATTACAGCATTAGTTCAAATTTGAGCATTAAACTATGTTTCCAGGAATGGATGCGTCTGTTCAGGTGAAGTATATCAGGTGCAGCTCCTTGTTTAGGATTCTCTCTATCTGATAGACTTATGAGCTGGAAAGAAAAGGTGCTTCTTCGCTCCACCACACACATCATAAAACTGTGGGATAGGCATAAGTCAACACTGCAGACATTTCCAGGTTAAAAATGGGAAAATCAGGAGGCATTCAGAAACCACTAGTCTAGAGCAATCTTGAAATTAATTTGGGTGTATTTTTCACTTCAATTTGCACTCAGTTGCTGTGTTTTGAAGTTTTTCCTTATGGTTTTGAATCTCTCTTTTAGGCTTCTATTTCCACCATATGAGTTATCCTTCCTTTTCAACAAGAAGCTTCATGTGTGCATATATATATATATATATATATGGTTAGGTTGCTTAGCCTCCCTTTTTGCTTGTGGAGCTTTAAGAGTCAAGGAGCACCTGGGTGGCTTAGTTGGTAAAGGGTCTGATTCTTGATCTCAGCTCGGGTCCTGATCTCAGGGTCATGAATTCAAGCCCTGTGTTGGGCCTCACTTTAAAAAGAAAGAGGAAAGAAGGAAGGAAGGAAGGAAAGAAGGAAGGAGGGAAGGGGAAGAAGAAAATGGAAGAAGAAAATAAATGTTTGAGGAGTCCCACAGTGGCTCGGTCCGTTTGTTGTTGGACTCTTAATTTTGACTCAGATCATGATTTCATGGCTTAATTTGAGCCTTGTGACTGGGCTCATGCTAGGTGTGGAGTCTGCTTAAGATTCTCTCTTTTTCTCTTTCCCTCTGCTCCTTCTTTCTCTCTTTCCCTCTGTCTCCCCTCCTCCACAAATGAGGTTTGAGAGCTAAAAAAAAAAAAACAAAAAAAAAACAAACAAAAAAAACAAAAATAAACTTCTTTCACTTTATTTCATTTTCCATTTCCTTTTTAGAACAGCTTGATGTAAACCCTTTAAGAAGCTGTGTGTATGTCAATTTATAAATCACTCCATAGATAAGATATCAACCCCAAATCTCAATCAAAATAATCCCCTATGCATTTGGTCTCCCAGTAATACTGCTGTGAGACAAAGTTCTTAAGATTCTTAGAATCCCCATTGTTTAACAGAGAAGACCAGTGAGACACCTCCTTACAATCCTTTGAGAAACTTTTGTCTGTATGAGACGTCACCTTAGATTTTTTACACCTTAGATGTAGGAACTTGTAGCTCTGCCATGGATTAATCTTTGGAAGCTATTTCTTAATCTGAGAATGGTTTGCCATCTGGACTAGTTGACAATATATGCAATTTAATTTAGAATTCTACAACTTTTAAAATATTGAACAGTTCATTCTTTAGCTTATACCTCTTTCTTTCATTTTTATTTAAAGGCAGATGAAAAAACAGGTGGCATTTTCAACAATTTGCCTACATATCTCCTTAGCTAGATGGTATAGTTCATTATATCTTCTTTTTTTTTTTTTTAAAGATTTTATTTATTCGACAGAGATCACAAGTAGGCAGAGAGGCAGGCAGAGAGAGAGGAGGAAGCAGGCTCCCCACCTAGCAGAGAGCCCGATGCGGGGCTCGATCCCAGGACCCTAGGATCATGACCTGAGCCGAAAGCAGAGGCTTTAACCCACTGAGCCACCGAGGCGCCCCGTTCATTATATCTTCTATCTACACATTAATTCAGGCAAGAGTGTTGCCAAATTTCCTAACACTCTATATGACAAGTGTCCTCTTTCTTCTAGTTCCCAATGCCATTTCCCTTAATATTCTTTAAACTTTTGCCAACAGGCTTCCTCATGCCATTTAGGTTTTACTAATAATGTTCTAAAAACTCTTTAAGCTTTCATTAACAGGAATAACTTAAGACCCAAAACATGTATTAGGTTTTGGTTATGGCAAATACTACTAGAAATTTCATAACTGGCTCATTTATTTATAAGTTCATACAAAATTACCCCAAATTTCTCATCTTAAGATAATCATCTTTTGCTTAAGGGTAATGGGGGTAAACAATTTAGAAGGAAAAAAAAAATGGCAGAAGGAGTTTCCATCCATTCAATGATATTAGAAACTACACCTGAGAGTCTGCAATTTGGGGGCAAAGGAATCATGTGAGGACATGTACATTCATGGGTCCTGTGGGTGATGCTGGCAGTAATTAGGGATTCTTCTGGCCTTTGTCAGCCAGAATATGATTTCATAAATCCTGGGCTTCCTCATAGCATGAGGAACTTCTTTCAATTATACTCATGGCTCCAATGGTTTCCAAAGTTCCTTACATGAATCAACCTCAGATGTCTTATTATGTGGTATCTGTTATAATCTTAAGTCAACCACCCAGACTCAAAGGCAAAAATAAAGACCCTCATCTTTTGATTGGAAGAATGTCAAAGTCACATTGTAAGAAGAGTATGTGGGACAAAAGATAGTCTTATGGTCATCTATGGAATATGCAATCTGCTACACCCATCCAGCTAAATGCTATGTCTTCTCACAGAGATTATATTTAAGAAAAATGGCAGAAATGATTGTTATTGAATATGTATATTAGTGAGAGCATTTTATTTGTTTTGCAACATTAAATTTGCTGTTAACTGTAATTAATTAGAAGTCATGAAAATACAAAAATATATTCCATATCATAACATGTATAATGGCAGACACAAGGTGCCTTGTCAGTATAAATTTCTGAATTAGTCATGTTCTTGATACTATTGGTCAAAGTAAAATTTCTTTAGTCTTTATAAAAATGATGGCTAATTTGATGTATCAATTTGACTGGACAATGGAATATACAGACATTTGGTCAAACATTATCAGTGTGTCTGTCTGGAAGGGTGTTTCTGAATGAGATTAATATTTTAATTGTTAGACCAGGTAGAGTGGATTATCCTTTCTACAGTCTGTGGACCTCATTCAGTCATTTGAAAACCAGAAATGAAAAAAAGGGCTAAAGAGGGAACTTTACTGGCTTGGGGATGTACAACTGTCTCCTGTCCTTGGACTGCAACTCACACCTTTGACTCTGCTGGTTTTTGGATCTTCTGGCTCAGACTGGAGCTTAAATCACTGACTTTCTGGGGTCTCCAGTTTGCTAACTTCTGACTGTGGCTTCTCAGCCTCCAACTGAGGCAACCAGGCACTCCTAATGACTTCTCAGCATCCATAGTCATACAAGCAAGTCCCTGATAGTGAATCTGTCTATGTCTATCTCTCTCTGCTAACCTGTTTTTTGTTTGTTTGTTTTGTTTTGTTTTTCTGGATAACCCCAATACAGTAGACTTCTATAATTATTGAGGGACAAAATGGAATCTCTTCAAAAGTAAATTATACTAACTGTATTTTTAATATCATGAAGAAAAATAGTCATCATATTTTCAATTGTTTTGAGGAAGATAAAGTCCAGCCATACACAAATTGAAAAGTATTTCATTCCTGTTATGATGGAACTGTTTTTTAAAAGGTATACTAGAATAAATTGATATTTTTAGTATTGAAAACAAAATAGCATTCATTTTTCAGTTTTTTTTTAAATCTTAGGAATAATACACAAAATAATTTAAGGAGAAGTGTTATGGATGTATATTACTTCACATACGTTATTCTTATTTGTAAGAGAAGACTATTTTTACACTGTCTAAACACCAGTTCACTTACTTACTCTGTGAGTGACTAATAATACCTAAAACTTTAGAGTATTTGATTACCAAATGAAATTTTACCAAAATTTGACAAAATAATAACATATAGATGAAGAACAAATTTAGGAAATGGTGATTTATTTTATTTTATTTTATTATTATTTATTTACTTATTTATTTATTGAGAAAGGGAGAAAGAGCAGCATGAGCAGGGGGAAGAGCAGAGGGAAAAGGAGAGAGAGAATCTTAAGCAGACTCCCGGATGAGCTCAGAGGCACTTGCCAAGCTCGATCTCACATCCCTGAAATCATAAGCTGAGCCAAAATCAAGACTAGAACACCTAACTAACTGAGCCCCCCCGGGTGCCCCCGAAATGGTAAAATTTTAAATATGTATCAACATAATGAATCTAAATTGTGGAAATGGAAAATTGAATAATATTTATTTTATTTAGTAAAATAAATTATATAAAGTTAATTATGTATCACTCAGACTTTGTTAAGCTCTTTACAAATATAATGTCATTTAGTTCTTATTAGTCAGTGTTACAACTGTTACTAGTATTATCTTCCTTCTATAGATGAGAAACTGACACATTGAGCATTTATTACATTGTCCACAATAACAGAGATGATAAGTAGCATTTTATTGTAAGTGCTTAGAATATACTGTGTTCTTATTGTTGGATGGAACTCTTGATAATTGCTGGAAAACTTTTCTTTTTTAAAAAAAAATTAAAAGATTTTATTTATTTATTTGACAGAGAGAGACATAGCAAGAGAGGGAACACAAGCAAGGGGAATGGGAGAGGGAGAAGCAGGCTACCTGCCAAGTAGGGAGCCTGATGTAGGTCTCAATCCCAGGAATCCTGGGATCATGACCTGAGCCAAAGGGGGTGCTTAACTACTGAGGCACCCAGATTCCCCAGAACTTTTATTTCTAACAATGGGAAGAAAATATTTCCCAACCTTGATCATGTTACCCATCGCTCATAACATTTTAGTAGTACCCCATTGCTTACTGTAGATGACAAAGCCTGAGTGCTGTTCTTGTTCCAAGTCTTAAACTTCATTTTTTATGTTGCTATGCACCTCTCCTGACTCAGATACAAAACAGATAAGTTACAATGTATACATATGTATACAAAACAGACTCAGAAATGTTACTCTTTTAACACCTTTTTGACTATTTTTCCAATGCATTTTTACGCTCTCCAAATCAAATAAAAATGGAATGAATGAATGAATAAATTAAGCAACCCATAGACAGAAGAAACTGAACAGTTGGCACCTTAACAACATGGGTAGGAACTGTGTAGATCTGCTTATATGTGGATTTTTAAAAATTAATTAATTTATTTTAGAGAGGGAGTTGGGGGAGGCAGAGGGAGAAGAAGAGGGAGAAAATATCCAGCAGACACCTTGCTGAGTATGGAGCCCAGTGTGGGTTTCCATCTCATGACCAAAGCCAAGAGTCAGACACTCAACTGACAAAGCCACTGAGGTGCCTCAATATGAAATTTCTTTCCATAAATACAGTACAGACTATAAATGTATTTTATCCTTCTTATGATTTCCTTAATAACATTTTATTTTCTCTAACCTACTTTATGATAAGAATACAGTATATAATACATGAGCATAAAAAATATGTGTTCATCATCTTTGTTATCAGGAAGGCTTCTAGTCAATAGTAAGCTTATGGTAGTAAAGATTTTGGGGAATCAAAAGTTATCCATGGATTTTTACCTGTGTAGGGGACTCGATACCCCTAACTCCCATGTTGTTCAAGGGTCAACTATATAGTTCAAAGAGAAATTAGATTTCCTTTGCTGGCAGGAACAAGTTTCTTTATTTGACTAGGATGTATTTCCCATAAGAACCTACTCTATCCTTCACAAATGTGCATGTACACACATAAAAACACTTTAATATGTACCCAAATTAATTTTAAATTTCAAATATGGTTATTACTGAAATTGCATGCTTGTGAAGTTTTGTTTTGTTTTGTTTTTAATAAGACTTAATGTAAGTCTTTTTTCTTCTACAGTAAATAGTTTATCCACAAAAGTCATAAAAATCCGCAAGCCTGAGATTATTTTGAAAATTAGCTATATGAATTTTAAGTTTTGATTATAATAACTTGGTCTCAAGAAAGCTAATGGGGGCTATAGTTAAGAACACAGTCTTTGTTTTTTGTTTTTTTTTTGTTGTTGTTGTTTGATTATGTTATGTTAGTCACCATACAGTACACCAACACTTTTTGATGTAGAGTTCCATATTTCATTGTTTGCTCTCAGTGCTCCAAGATGCTCATAGCAGCAATGTCCACTATAGCCAAACTGTGGAAAGGGTTGAGATGCCCTTCAACAGAAGAATAGATAATGAAGATGTGGTCCATATACACAATGGAATACTACTCAGCCATTAGAAGGATGAACATCCACTAATTACATCAACATGGATGGGACTGGGGAGATTATGCTAAGCGAAATTAATCAGGCAGAGAAAATCAATTATCAAATGGTTTCACTCATATGTGGAACATAAGGAATAGCATGGAGGACAGTAGGAGAAGAACAGAGTTTTTGAAATTAGTAGGATCATGGTTCAAATTCTATCTTTTCCACTTAATAGCAGTATGACTTTGGGATTAAAAAAATCTTATCTATAAATAAGCAATTACTAAATATTTACTCAAATCAATATTATTATGATTATTTAAATAATAAATGGATATCTAATTACTTCTATTAATTATGTATTTACATGTTTAAAATTATTCCAATTTGCAAGGATGTACATTTAATGCTTTTCAAAATTATAATTTGATATAGATAGAAATGATATGTTATAAACAGTGCTCATCCCACTCTCTAAATACTGTGATTAGCAATCCTCACCTATAGTAAAAATACATACTGAGTTCCCCAGAGCTATTCTAGATCATATTTAGTGTCCCAGCATCCCATTCAGGTTAACACTTTTTTTTTCCCCAGAAGAAAAGTGTTCTTGTTTGGAAAATAAATTATATGGGCATCCTAGATTCCCATCACTAGGTGAAGTATTTAAAAAGCCAACAAAAACAAATTAACAATTATTTGGATGTTATAATTAAATATCACTAGTAAGCTAAAATTTGATTTGATGACTTCATGTAAATTCTGGCTTAAAACTTTCAAACATTTCTAACAACTTTTGTGTTTTAATTTTCAAAAGAAATCACAAATTTTGGAAACATTAGTCACTTTTAAATTTACTGTTTAACATCTACAAATAGTTTGTTTATAACATATGTAGTTTTCTACTCTTCGTTTCTATCATAATGGTAAGACACTTCCACTATTACTTTGTGTCTTAAGTTCAATTATGTACCCTTAAATATAAATTTAAAATATGTTATTACTTATGTATGCGTATATATTATTTATTGAAACACAAAAACAACAACAGCACTTTCAAAGAGTGGGTGCATGTGAGCAAGGCGTGGGGCAGCGGGGAGAGAAAGAGAGAGAGGGGTTTCAATCTCACGATCCTGAGATCATGACCTGAGCCAAAATCAAGACTTGAATGATCAATTGACTGAGCCACCCAAGGACTCCCAAAGTGAGATCTTAAAGTTAGAGTTGGAAATAAGACTTCTGTGCTAAAGCTCATCCTAAGATTTTTGGACTGGTATTGTCTCTAGTCTCACATTCAACATATGAGCCCCTATAAAATTCCAGTCAGTGTTCTAAATGATGGACAAAACTACCTGCCTTCAAGGACCTAATAGTCTAGAGAGGAAATATATATTAAAATAAAAGATAAAAAATGTATTAATTTATAAGTTAATGATAAAGGAAAAGTAAAGCCAAGATTTAGATTCAGAAGTTTTTGGACTTCAAGTGTTGACATTTTAATGAGGTAGTCAGGAAAGATCTTTTTGAGACAAGGGAGAACCCAAGGAAATACCTGGTGAAGTGTTTCTGAGACAGAGGGCACAAGAGTTATAGAGTTCCTTTGTGTGAATTTACCTAGACCCTACCTTAAGTAACTGAACAAGAATGGTAATCAGTTTAGCTGGAAAAGGTTTGTAAGGAGATGTGATGAAGCAGGTGATGAAAAATGAAAGAGAGAGAAGAGGCCACATGATATTGGGAATGTGGTATATATTCCAATAACTGGTTTCCTTAGAGAAATAATAAACTATTGGAACATTTTTATCAGAAAACTGGTAATATCTGAATTAAACTCTCCAGCCATTGGATTGAAGGTAGGTTAATAAGGACCAAGGATAAAAGCAGGGAGATCAATTAGATTTTACAGTAATCCTAGATGATGTGGTCCAGTTTGCTAGCAGTCAGTGGAAATGTGAAGGATTCTGGACATATTCAAAGGGATTAATGAGATGGCAATAGTCTCTAATAGAGTTATTGAAAGTATCAAAAGAGATAATATACACAGAAACCTTACCACAGTGGTTGGCAAATAACAGTTAATTTAAAAAAGATTTGTGAGTGGTGGTAATTAATAATAGGCAGGGGTATATTTCTGGTGACATTAATGGGCATATGCTTCAGATCTCCTTACGAAGGCTACTTCTCAGGAAATTTATTTCTATATTTCTAAATTTATATGGTTTTTCATAAAGAGGCTCTTCCAAATTGTATAAACTTCAGGTCACAAAATTTGCATCTGACTCAGGGAAAGTTATGATAATAGTAGTAGAGGGAAAAAAGGAGGTGGAGGGGGACATAAAGAGTAATAACAAAAGAAGATTGATAGAATGTACTAGATGTACAGTGCACTAAAATAAAGTTTTTAAATGGCTGGAGAAATATATGCTAACTATAAAAGTAAATATACATATTTGCAACTTCTCAAGATCATAAAACATTGCTGAGTAATGTTTAAATCTTATTAATCAACTTTCATGGTGATGAGAGGCCTCCGATGAGTTTTGCTAAAAATTAGTTACTAATCTTTTTCAAGTATTTAATGATGTATAAAGTCATTTAAATCTATTACTTTAAAAGAATATGAGTGCTCCTGGTAGAATCCAGTGTAAACCCTGGGTTGATCATCTGGGATCTCTTCAAAATTTTACATCTTTCAGAACTTCTTGGTAAGTGGATGTGCCTATTATCAAACACTTTTCATTATGTGAAATTGTCTTTCATTCACAGATGACAATGATTATTAGCAAATAAACCATTGTGATGTATGAAGAAGGTATTCTGAATAATTTTAAAGTGTATTGATAATGCTGGTGTATAATATCTTATGCCAAATTCATATATAAAATATATATGTATATAAAAATATATAAAATTGAATTAGTGAGTACAACCTGCTTGATAAATGTTTTTTGTTTGCTTTTTTTGCTACAGAAGGGGTAGTTAAATTATTATGTCTGTTCTATAAATAAGAATCTTGGATTAATTAAATCTTCAAGATAGAATGTGGAAAAGCCAGGAAAAGACACTATTATAAAAATTATAATCTTGTATCCTTTTCAATAGATCATTCTCTTTAAACTATTATTTTACGTCCTTTTATCTCTCACTGTTTTTCTTAAAGTATGATTGACATGAAAATATATTAATTTCAGGAATACATCATGATTATATGTTTATGTGTATTGTTTAATGATCACTACAATTAGTCTAGTTAATATCTGTCAACATACTTCATTATAATTTTTTTCTTGTGATGAAGACTTTCAAATACACAATATAGCATTAATAACTATAGTCACAATGCTGTATATTACCTAACTTTCATCTTTAAAATGTTTCTTTCGGGGTGCCTGGGTGGCTCAGTGGATTAAAGCCTCTTCCTTCAGCTCAGGTCATGATCTCAGGGTCCTGGGATGGAGCCCCACCTTGGGCTCTCTGATCAGCAGGGAGCGTGCTTACCCCTCCCCTCTCTCTCTGCCTGCCTTTCTGCCTACTTGTGATCTCTATCAAATAAATAAAATCTTAAAAAAAATAAAAAATAATAAAAAATAAAATGTTTCTTTCTTGGGGCACCTGGGTGGCTCAGTCATTAAGAGTCTGTCTTCAGCTCAGGTCATGATCCCAGGGTCCTGGGATCGAGCCTCAAATCAGGCTCCCTTCTCCTGGGAAACCTGCTTCTCCCTCTCCCTCTGCTGCTCCCCTACTTGTGTTCCTTCTTTAGCTATGTTTCTCTCTGTCAAATAAATAAATAAAATCTGAAAAAATTTAAACAAATTAAAAAAATAAAATAAAATGCTTCTTTCTTTAGGTGTTTAGCACTTTTGGTCTGTTTTTTGTTTGTTTGTTTTAGTTTTGGTCTGTTTTAAATGACATAGCCATCAGTGTATTTTCTCCAGGAGGTTATTTTATACATGAGCATAACAACTCCTCTCAAAAAATGCTGAATCAAGTTGTGACAGCAAATAATAATTTTCTAGTACCAGAGTTTATCTAGGAATCTAATATCTTCACAGAATGTATAAATTCTGGCTCCTTCAAGTCTTTTTTTAATATCATTTAATATTCTAATGAGAAAAGAATTCATTTAAATTACTTATAAAGTTAGAATTTCTAGAGTTTCTCTTTACACTTTTGGATACAAAAAACATAGTTGTTGAGTTATATGAAATTGAACGTTTCTTCTTTCTAGTATTTTCTGCATTTCAGTTTCTCTGCATGTGTTTAATTGGGGATTAGGGATACAAAAATTATCATTGGGAGTTAACTTCTTAGAAAACAATATTACACATAATCAAAATTATTTTACAATTTTAAGGTTGAGAAAATTAGTCCTCAAATGCCTTAAGTCTCGTACATTGTTATGCATTCTGGACTATACTACTTGTAATAATATACAAATTATATGTACTTGTAGTAATATACAAATTTTATGTATGTGTTCATATATTGACTATTGGAAGAACTTGAAATTTTGGAAAATAATAATAGTTTGTTTATGTATACATAAATTACATATTTCATAATAATTATATTTTAATTTATCAGACTGTGAATTGCTACATATAGTAAATCATTTAATTATTCAAATATCTAAATGAAATACAAATAGGTAAAAATAGTAGCCAACACTTAGACCATTTTTGATGCAGAAATTATTTTAAGTGATATGTATTAATATAGTAACATTAATATATTTAATTTTCCCAGAAATCCATTGAAGCAAGTGATATTATTATGTTAATTTACAGATGGCAACTGAGGTATAGATAGTTTAATTGCATGGTTAACTGTAACATCAATGCCAAGTGGTATAGACAGAATTCCTTCCCTACCTGTTTGGCTCCAGAATATACACTCTATTTTTTTTTCAAGTTTTATTCAAATTCCAGCTAGTTAAAATACAGCATAATATAAGATTCAGGTATAGAATTTAGTAATTCATTGCTTACATACAATACCTAGTGCCCATCCAAGTGCCCTCCTTAATACCTAGCACCTGTTTAACCCATATCCCTACCCACCTCCCCTCCAATAATCATCAGTTTGTTCTCTGTAGTTAAGAGTATGATTCTAGGGCTGCCTGGGTGGCTCAGTGTTTTAAGCCTCTGCCTTCGGCTCAGATGGTGATCTCGGGGTCCTGGGATCAAGACTCCCATTAGGCTCTCTGCTTGGCAGAGAGTGTGCTTCCCCCCCTCTCTCTGCCTGCCTCTGCCTACTTGTGATCTCTCTCTGTCAAATAAATAAATAAAATCTTTTAAAAAAAAAAGTATTATTCTAGGAGCTCTTGGGGGCTCAGTTGGTTGAGTGACTGGCTTACTCTTGGTTTCAGCTCTGATCATGATTTAGGGTCATGAGATTGAAGCCCCTTAAGCCCACTGTCAAGCCTCACATTGGCCTCTATGTTCAGTGGGGAGTCTGCTGGAGATTCTCTCCCCCCATCCCTCGCTCCCCTCATGTTCTGTCCCTCTCTCTATTTCTTTCTAATAAATAAATAAATATTATAAAAAAGAGTCTATTTCTTGGTTTGCCTCTCTCCCCCCCCCCATTTTCATTAGTTTTGTGTCTTAAATTCCACATATGAATGAAATCATATGGTATTTACCCTGTGTCCAATTGCTCACTAAGATTTCTCTCACAGCAGGTGAAAGAGAAGTGACAGTAGCAGATATTTTGGCAAGAGGAAAATTATTGAATACTTGATGGAACTGTTTTTATCATCACTGTGATAATTAAATATTATCAGATATATTAGTATCAATAAGACTAAATTAACCATAATTATTAAAACACCATTATAGAATTATGAGGTAATATTGCAATAGCATACCAATGGTCAATGTAAGCTCAAAAATGTATCCTCTCCTACTGTCTTAGTAAAGTTGTCTCCATTTTGACTAATAAAAAATAAAAGTTTTATATAAATATGCCCCATGGAACGGTTCTACTTCTTGAAATGTGTTCAGTGTAATCCTAGAGAGAAAGATTGATTAGAATATTCATGGATAGCTAATCCTATCAAATACTTTCCACTGGCCACAGTTTTCTTTATAGGTTTCTAAACATGGTCAATATTTTCTTAAACATTTCAGATGTCCTGATCTTTGTCTGAAGAGGCAAATAATTTTTGCTATCCTTGATCATGTCTGTTAAGAATGTCCTAGACACCACACGTTAGAAGTTCCATTTCTACTCTCTGTCTTTTGTTTGTTTGTTTAATGGAAACATAATGTGGCCTCAACACCAATATCAATGAAATAAAGTTATCTGACAGTAGCATAATGCAATTTTAAATATCAATGATTATTATGGAGTAGGATATGAAACTAGTGCATATGACGAGGAGACACATTTTTAAGGCAGGCAAACATAAAACAGAAAATCCTATAAGGAGCTTCCAGAAAAGCTAGTACCAGTATAGACAGGTGGTCGGTCTCCTCTTTCCCTCTATCTACCAATAAATGGTCAAAATGTTGGTGACTATTATTACCTATTTATATTTTAGTTAGATATTTGAAGTGCTTCCTACCCATCACTCTAAACTCATGCCACTGGACCTTGTTCTTCTCCTGGAATTTGCATTTTAGACTTATCAAGATGCTTTTGCCCTGGTCCTCAAACTTTACTATGTTAATTTCCGTGGATATTTTTAGTACATAATGTAGCTAAATACCAGGTCAAGTGACATATGAATGTGAACATTATTTTCCCGATAAAAACAAAGTTGAATACCTAAGAAAGATAAAGAATGTAGGCAGATTAAAGTTTAAAAAAATGTTTTAAAAAGGGGCATTAGCAGTAAAAATGTTAAACTTGCAAATAATTTGTAAACTTTTGAAAGAATCTTGCCTTCAGATTTCTGTGCCATTGACAAAGTTTTTTGGTTACTCTAAAGAAACTGAAACTTGTGACTTTATAGAAGATGTATTATTGGTGAGGATTGTAAAAGCTTGTGAGTTTGAAACCCAACCAGTTGAATCCATATTTGAAAAAGTGTTCTTTAGATAATTAAATAAATATCTCCATACTAGATAAGATATTGACAACTTGTAAAAACAGCTTTGTTTCTAGGCTTAATATGTAACAATTTTATGTCCAAGACTAAACATCAAGCATTAATTAGGAAAATAGCACATATGCAAACATTAGATTCAAATAAAACGAGTAAAATCAAATGCTTGAGTAAATTTATACTGTTGTGTGTGGTAATTCCCTTAACTTCCCTAGTTACTTTAATTAACATATATTTGTTATTAATTTTGTTATACCAGAAACCTTTCTGAGTTCCATGAGTTTGCTTAAGATGTAGACCATACTTGACTACCTCAAGGACGAAGGTGATTTATTTTTTTAAACGTGTTATGTATATAGTATCACTAAGATGACTGGCCCTTGAAAGGAGACTTCTAAATGCATATGTGTTTATTGAGGTAGAAATTATTGTGCTAATGTAAGGATTGACTGCCATGTCTGCCTCATGAAATAGGTTTCATATTTTAAGTATAATTAAAAAATAATGCCAGACAAAGCAAAGTTAATTTAATGATACTTGGATTCAATTCTCATTCCTGTTCAGGATGAATAATTTGCATAGAGGAGTAAGTGTCACACGGTACACAAATTAAGAAAACTAAAAAATATAAGGCATGACTAAGAATGTAAAATTACCTTGTTCCTCTTTAGTCTTACAGAGTTCTTTCTTAAGATTTATATTAAAGCCTTGAGCTATTTTAATATGTTCTCAAGTTAAGGACATTTTTGTATGAATTTGTATCAGATTGATAGCTTTACTAGATGTATGTTTTTGTATGAATTTGTATCAGATTGGTAGTTTTACTAGATGTATGTCTGAGTATTTTCTGGCTATTAATTTAATACATTTCGTGGCTCCCTCAATCTATCAATTGTATATAATTTAGCAAGTTTATAGTAAACAATTGCACAGAATCTATTAAACTTAGTTCCTATCAAAAAGAATATTATAGAATTTGAAAATAAATGCATGTACCATTTATTAGTCTTTATATTTCTCTTATTTGTAATACTGCTTCCTATAACAAGATAAAGTAAAACAACAAGAACAACAACAACAACAACCAGCTTTTCATCTATGATTGGAATTAAAATTTGGCATAATTCATAGTATTTGATAAACCTATCTGCTGTGTAAAATACATTGGAAAAATAAAAACAAAAAAACAAAACTACTATACAGGAACACAGGGGCCTTTGGTTCTTTCAACAGTGATCTCAATATCTTAAAGAAGTTAAGGTTATGCAGATCGATGGCTAAAAATTGTGTCAAACCCCCTTGTTCAAGCAACTAGTCCACTGAGTTATGTGTACAATCAATAAAACATCCTTTGTCCCTTTTTTTTTTTGTTACGAATTATTTTTTTAACTCACACTATTATGTTTACTTTCAGAATTCGCCATACAGAGCTTAAAAAAGTCAACATTCAGTTACATTTCACAGTATTACCTTAAACTTTGCTTTCATTTTCTGAAGACAATTTTAAAAAGCAGCAACAGCAACAACACTTAATTATATGGTTTGAAAGTGTCAATTTGCTGTACGATCTAATAATTTAAATATATTTCCCATAACAATATGATCAAAGATATTCACTTTAGTATATGAATACTACTTCCTGAAGACTACAGAAGAGGCAGAAATCAAAGTAATTCTAAGAGTAACAGCCTTTCTTTTTTTTTAGGGGCAGTCATATCTGACGAAGAGAAAGAGAATTTTTGTAATACATATTTTTATGTTAAGGTTTATGTTATGAATGGTAGTGCATAGTTAATTCATTATTATGTTACAGGTTGTCCTATAATTAAAATAATTAAAATAAAGATATGTGTGTGTGTGTGTGTAACCATTAAGTACTAACTTTATCTCTTTTTAAAGTTCTAATTTAAATTCCAGTTAGTTAACATACAGCGTAATATTAGTTTCAAGTGTAGAATTTAGTGATTAATTACTTACCTACAATACCCAAGTCTTCTTCAAAAATGCCCTTCTTAATATCCATCACCCATTTAATCCATTCCCCTCCCCACCTCCTTCTCAGCATCTCTGTTCTCTATAGTTAAAGGTATATTTTATGGTTTTCCTGTTTATTTATATCCATGTTCAACTGTTTCATTTTTTAAAAATTCCATGTATAAATGAAATTATATGGTATTTTTGTCCTTCTCTGATTGACTTATTTTGCAAAGCACAATACTCTCTATCTCTATATACTCTCACATCATTGCAAATGATAAGACTTCATTCTTTTTGAATCTTGAGTAATATTCCAGTGTGTATATACCAGCTTTTCTTTATCCAGTCATCAGTTGATGGAACTTTGTGCTCTTTATATAGTTTGGCTATCGTAGATAATGCTACTATAAACATTGGAGCACATGTATCCCTTCAAACTACTATTTTTGTACCCTTTGCATAAATACCTTGCATGCAATTACTGGATCATAGGGTAGTTCTATTTTTAACTTTTTGAGGAACCCCCATACAGTTTTCCAGAGTGGTTGCACTGGGTTGCATTCCCACAAACAGTGTAAGAGGGTTCCCCTTTCTCCACATCCTCTCCAACACCTGTTGTTTCTTGTGTTACTAAAGTTAACCATTCCAGCAGGTATGTGAGGGGATATCTCATATCCTTGTATTTCCTTGATGAGTGATGTTGAGCATCTTTTCATGTGTCTGTTGGTCACCTGTATGTCTTCTCTGGAAAAATGTCTACTCGTGTCTTCTATCTATTTTTTAAGCAATTTTTTGGAGGGGGTGTTGTGTTTGGTATGTTCTTTATAGACTTTGGATACTAATCTTTTATCAGATATATTATTTGCAAATATCTTCTCCCATTCCATAGGTTGTCTTTTGGTTTTGTTGGCTGTTTCCTTCACTGTGCAGAAGCTTTTTATTTTGATGAAGTCCTTATAGCTTATTTTTGCTTTTGTTTCCCTTGCTTCAGGAGACATATCTAGCAAGAAGTTGTTGTGGCCAAAGTCAAAGAGGTACCGCCATGTACCTCTAGGTGTCTCTTGTAAGATTTTGTTATCTTATTAAGAAAACAGCATTGATCATATGACCTTGGTACTTGAACCTACTCTATTTACTCGTTCCATGCTTTTAGTCTTCCTTTAAGCTGATTTCTTTGCATCCTATTTGTTTATCCTTCTAGGCAGCTTTCTAAAACAAGGAGGAAAAATAAATACACAGTACACACACTCAGAAATACATTCATGAGTACAGATACAGACATATTTAGGAAATGCTGTGCAAAATTTAGCCACTTGTATTCAATCCACAGAACAACATTATGAGTTAAGTTTTGCTAACTCCATGATACATATGAGGAAATTGCAGCTCAGGAAAGCAAAAGAATTTGTACAAAGCAATGCAGTTAGTAAATGTGAGTAAAAGGGAAGTAAATGGGTTATTAGAAAGTTCTGAATTTTTCAGGAACACATTTTCTGCATTATGTTTTATTAAAAATAGACAAAACCATTGTCCCAAGCATGGGGAGATTTAGGGTTATATCTGAGATGGCTTTTTCTGTTCTGTTATTCTGAAAATTATTTGCTATGCATACTCAGGTATTATTATGAAGGCATTATTATGAAGAATAATTTCTTTTTTTAATTTAATTTATTTGTATGTGTGTGTGTGTGTTCCAAAATTCATTGTTTATGCACCACACCCAGTGCTCCACGCAATATGTGCCCTCCTTAATACCCACCATCAGGCTCACCCCCTCACACACCTCCCCTCCAAAACCCTCAGTTTGTTTCTCAGAGGCCACAGTCTTTCATGGTTGGTCTATCCCTCCAAATTCCCAAAACTCACTTCTCCTCTCCATCTCCCAATGTCGTTCATATTATTCCTTTTGTTCCACAAATAAGTGAAAATGTGATAATTGACCCTCCACTCGACTTATTTCACTCAGCATAATCTCCAGTCCCATCCATGTTGATACAAAAGTTGGGTATTCATCCTTTCTGGTGGAGGCATAATACTCCCTTGTATATATGGACCATATCTTCCTTATCCATTCATTTATTGAAGGGCGTCTTGGCTTTTTCCATGGTTTGACAACTGTGGCACTACTGCTATGAGCATTGGGGTACAGATGGCCCTTCTTTTCGCTACATCTGAACCTTTGGGGTAAATACCCAGTAGTGCAATTGCAAGGTCATAGGATACTCTATTTTTAATTTCTTAAGGAACCTCTAAACTGTTTTCCAAAGTGGCTACACCAACTTGCATTTGTACCAACAGTGTAAGGTAGTTCCCCTTTCTCGACATCCCCTCCAACACTTGTTTTTTACTGTCTTGTTAATTTTGGCCATTCTAACTGGTGTAAGATAGTATCTCAATGTGGCTTTGCTTTGAATCTCCCTGATGGCTAATGATAATGAACAGTTTTTTGTGTGTCTATTAGCCATTTGTATGTCTTCTTTGGAGAAGTGTCTGTTCATATCTTCTGCCCATTTTTTGATGTGATTATCTGTTTTGTGTGTGTTGAGTTTGAGGAGTTCTTTATAGATTGTGGATATCAGCACTTTTTCTATAGTGTCATTTGCGAATATCTTCTCCCATTCCGTGGGTTGCCTCTTTGTTTTTTTGACTGTTTCCTTTGCTGTGCAGAAGCTTTTGATCTTGATGATGTCCCAAAAGTTCATTTTCACTTTTGTTTCCTTTGCCTTTGGGCACATGTCTTAAAAGAAGTTGTTGTGGCCAATGTCGATGAGGTTACGGCCTGTGTTCTCCTCTATGATTTTGAAAGATTCCTGCCTCATGTTGAGGTCTTTTATCCATTTCAAATTTATCTTTGTGTATGGTGTAAGAGAATGGTTGAGTTTCATTCTTCTATACATAGCTGTCCAATTTTCCCAGCACCATTTATTGAAGAGACTGTCTTTTTTTTCCACTGTATAATTTTTCCTGCTTTGTTGATGATTAATTGACCATAAAGCTGAGGGTACATATCTGGGCTCTCTACTCTGTTCACTGGTCTATGTGTCTGTTTTCTGTGCCAGGACCATGCTGCCTTGGTGATCTCAGCTCTTTAGTAAAGCTTGAAATGAGACAATGTGATGCCCCCAGTTTCGTTTTATTTTAAAATTTTCCTTAGCAATTTGGGGTCTCTTCTGGTTCCATACAAGTTTTAGGATTGTTTGTTCCAGCCCTTTGAAAAATGCCAGTAAATTTTGATCAGGATGACATTGAAATATAGATGGCTCTAGGCAGTAAAGACATTTTAACAATGTATATTCTTCCAATCCATGAGCATGGAATGCTCTTCCATCTTATTGTGTCTTGTTCAATTTCTTTCATGAGTGTTCTGTAGTTCCTCAAGGACAGATCCTTTACCTCTTTGGTTAGGTTTATTCCCAGGTATCTTATGATTCTTGGTACTATAGCAAATGAATTGATTTTCTAATTTCCCTTTCTATATTTTCATTGTTAGTATATAGGAAAGCAACTGATTTCTGTACATTGATTTTGTATTCTGCCACATTACTGAACTGCTGTGTGAGGTCTAGTAGTTTGGGAGTGGAATCTTTTGGGTTTTCCATATAAAGTGTCATGCCATCAGCAAAGAGAGAAAATTTGATGCCTTCTTTGCCAATTTGAATACATTTTATTACTTTTTGTTGTGTGATTGTTGTTACTAGTATTTCTAGTACTTTGTTGAACAGCAGTGGCGAGAGTGGACATCCTTGTCGTGTTCCTGATCTCAGATGGAAGGCTGTCAGCTTTTCCCTATTGAAGATGATATTCGCTGTGGATTTTTCAGATAGATTTTATGAAGTTGAGGAATGTTCCCTCTATCCCTATACTTTGAAGCATTTTAATCAGGAATGGATGCTGTATCTTGTCAAATACTTTTTCTGCATCAATTGAGAGGACCATGTGGTTCTTCTCTCTTCTTTTATTGATTTGTTCTATCACATTGATTGATTTGCTACTGTTGAACCACCCTCGTATCCCTGGAGTAAATCCTACTTGGTCATAGTGGATAACATTTTAATGTACTGTCGGATCCTATTACTTAGGATCCTGTTGAGAATCTTGGCATCCTTATTTATCAGGGACATTCAGGCAATCTTATCAGGAGAATAAAGTTCAGGAATAAAGTTCTGGGAAGGATGGGGTAAAGTAGATCTTATGAGCATTTCCTCATTCATTCCTTATTCATTCATATTGATCTGAAATTCTGCTTTTTGGTGGGGTCTTTGCCTGTTTTGGGGATCAGCATAATGCTGGCTTCATAGAAAGAGTCTGACAGTTTTCCTTCTGTTTCTATTTTTTGAAACAGCTTCAGGAGAGTAGGTATTATTTCTTCTTTGAATGTTTGGTAGAACTCTCCTAGGAATCTATCAGGTCCTGGGCTCTTGTTTTAGGGGAGGTTTTTGATCCCTGCTTCAATCTCGTTACTGGATATTAGTCTATTCAGGTTGTCAATTTCTTCCTGATTCAGTTTGGGAAGTTTATAAGATTTCTAAGATCATGAAAGAAGAGTGTTAATGTACCTGGTGACACCAAGTTCAGGAGTGTCTTCTCCACTTGTTCCTTTACTGAGCTCTTATTTCCAAGTCACGTGTTGTGGAGAGGTTCACTCTTTCCTGGGGTAGGATTCTACTCTAATACTCTAATACTAATACTCTAATACTCTAATACTACTCTAATACTCTGAATTCCTGCTTTTCTAGACTCCAGTAGCCTGGTTCCAGAGCCTCGTTTTTGAAATCTAAGTAGCAGGGCCATTCAGGCAATCTTATTAGGAGAATAAATTTCAGGGAAGGATCGGGTAAAGTAGATATTGTGAGCATTTCTTCATCTTGCTATCATAAATTCACAATGGAATTAAATTTTTAATATACTATGTCGGATTTTCAATACAGAATTGAGGAAAAAATGAAAGTAATTGATCAGAGTAGGCAGAGGTATATTAGCAAATTCATTTTTTTCTATTAGAAAAATATCTGGATTTATGGATATCAGTTTCAAAATTCTGCCCTCCAATGGCTCTGTGAATTTTACTATTGTATGTCCACTGTATATAAACCACCTTATCTTACACAAATTTATAGCAGTTTAGGTAAATAAACAAAATCTTGTACTTAACTAATGAATCACTGAGTCAAGCATTTTGGCCATGTGTGACAGAACAGGCATCTTCTCCTAATGCAGAAACCTCACTTCACTAGAATAAACCAAACTATAGAAAATGAAGTTCTACATATACTGGGGGGGAAAAAATCAAGCTGTATGTGTCACACAATTTATTTTCAGCAAGAAAGCTTTTAACTATTTTGTTCCTATAAAAAGTCTAGTGGGAGAAATTAAATTATTGACCCTGAGGCACTTGTTTTTAAATGGAAGAGTGAATTTACCATCCCAACCATTCATCAAAGAGAAGAGGGTAGAACTTTAAAAGAAATAAATTTCCAAAGCAAACCTGAAGATTGAAGTCCTCCCAATCCAGTACTATAATGTTAAAATAAAAATGGCCTTGCTTGTATGTAGTTTCCTTATATACCAGATCCAGTAAACTGTTTTGGCAAGGCCATCATCATAAAGAGTGTCAGTAGGAAATGTGATTCTTCATCTTCTCTCCAGATTATTTCAGTGCAACAATCCAGTGTCATCTCAAAGGCATATTTTATCTCTTGGATGAGGAATGAATTAGAAGGATGTCTCTCTCTTGCTCACATCATGTCTTCTTAAAATAATAAGTTTGAGAGACAGAGACAGAAATAGAAAGAGAGAGAGGAAGGAATATGGAAAGGGAGAAATAAAAAAAATAAGAAATAATTTAAGAAGGGAAAGCTGAAGAATGAAGAAAAGGCAGAGAATTGAGCTACCTAGAAACAAGTATATACGTAAAAAAACTCATAATTTTGTATAGATGGATTATATTTCTAAATGTAAATAAATTAATATAAAATAAAGTATTGAATGTTGGGCAAAATCCTGCAAGTTGAAGAAACCAAAAGAAACAAACTTGAGTCAAAAGAAATTGTCATATAACTTTAGGATAATTAAAAGGAAACTGAGAATTTTGTTTCATTAGTTCTTGAATTCATAGCCAATTTTCCAGAAATTTCTGATATCCACAAGAAAGAGATCCTGATTCTTAATAGAAGTATCCTTGATCATTCTCATTCTACCTCTACTTTAAACAAGTGGAACATTTTGTATTGCTATTAATTTTCTCTTCCCAACTTTTTTCTCACCCTTTGTTTAGTTCTTGACTATATTCTAGCTCTCTTTTGCCCCCCTTAATTTGATCAAGTTATTCTATCTTCCAATAAACAGAAGAACCAGAAGAACAATAATCAAATTTGGTCAATGAGGAAATCTAAAACATGATTGCATACTAAAGTTGTGATGATGAATCACATCAAATATATAGATTAGATAATAATCTCCTAGTATGTACTGATATGGTTAACTATTAAGAGATTCGGAGATTAAGACATTTAATTCTGAACAAAAGTTGGTGAAGTTATAGTTTAGTTATGGTATTGTACTGTAAACTCTGAATGATGTATTTAAATATATTAGTAACTAACAAATGTTGATGCTGAAATGAGAAAATTACATGAATCAAATACACATACAGAGGAAGCAAGGTGGCTCAGTGGGTTGAGTGTCTGACTCTTGGTTACAGCTCTTGTCATAATCTCATGGGTCATGTGATCCAACCCCATACTGGGCTCCTTGCTCAGCAGGAAGAGTTTGGGATTCTCTCTCTCTCTTCTTCTGCCCCTCCCCCCACTCACACAATCTTTCTGTGTCTCTCTAAAATAAGTAAAGAAATCTTTAAGAAATTGCACATACAATATACTTCAACATATTTAAGTATATCATAAATAAATATTATAAATGAATATTATAAATATTATACATAAATATTATGCCATAAATATTATACATGAAAAATTATTGCACTTCTGTTGTCACAGAACTTGAATTTACCCATTAAGATATAAAATAATACAATAAACTTGGTCTAAGAAGTATAATGAATGGAATGCAGGAAGAGAGATGAAAACAAGGTATTATCAATTTTTTATCAGTTGTTTTGAAAGATTGAGTGAAAGAAAACTATGTGACACGGTATCATATTACCTTTAAGTAAGGGACATAATAAAAATAGGACATAAATATTCAACATAGTACTCAAAGTCCTAGCCTCAGCAATCAGACAACAAAAAGAAATTAAAGACAACCAAATCAGCAAAGAAGAAGTCAAATTATCACTCTTTGCAGATTATATGATACTTTATGTAGAAAACCCAAAAGACTGTACTCCAAATCTGCTAGAACTCATACAAGAATTCAATAAAGTGTCAGGATATAAAATCAATGCATGGAAATCAGTAGCATTTCTATACACCAACAACAAGACAGAAGAGAGAGAAATTAAGGAGTCAATCCCATTTACAGTTGCATCCAAAACCATAAAATATCTATGCTACCTAAAACAATCTACACATTTAGTGCAATCCCTATCAAAATACCATCCTTTTTTTTCCCCATAGATATGGAACAAATAACCCTCAAATTTATATGGAACCAGAAAAGACCCCAAATAGCCAGAGGGATATTGAAAAAGAAAGCAAAAATTGGTGGGATCACAATTCCAGACTTCAAGCTCTATTACAAAGCTGTCATCATCAAGACAGTATGGTACTGACACTGATCAGTGGAACAGCACAGAACACCCAGAAATAGACCCTCAACTCTATGGTCAACTAATCTTTGACAAAGCAGGAAAGAAGGTCCAATGGAAAAAAGACATTGTCTTCAACAAATGGTGTTGGGAAAATTGGACAGTAATATGCATAAAAATGAAACTAGACCATTTCCTTATACCACACACAAAAATAGACTCCAAATGGATGAAAAACCTCAATGTGAGAAAGGAATCCATAAAAATCCTTGAGGAGAACACAGTCAGCAACCTCTTCGGCCTCAGCTGCAGTAACTTCTTCCTAGACACATCACCAAAGGCAAGGGAAGCAAGGGCAAAAATGAACTATTGGGACTTCATCAAGATCAAAAGCTTTTGCACAGCAAAGGAAACAAACAACAAAATCAAAAGACAACTGACAGAATGGGAGAAGATATTTGCAAATGACATATCAGATAAAGGGTTAGTATCCAAAATCTATAAGAACTTATCGAATTCAACATCCAAAGAACTAATAATCTAATCAAGAAATGGGAAGAGGACATGAACAGACATTTCTGCAAAGAAGACATCCAGATGGCCAACAGACACATGAAAAAGTGCTCCACATCACTCCACATCAGGGAAATACAAATCAAAACCACAATGAGATATCACCTCACGCCAGTCAGAATGGCTAAAATTAACAAGTCAGGAAATGACAGATGTTGGTGAGGATGTGGAGAAAGGGGAACCCTCCTAAACTGTTAGCAAGCTGGTGCAGCCACTCTGGAAAACAGCATGGAGGTTCCTCACAAAGTTGAAAATAGAGCTACCCTATGGCCCAGCAATTATACTACTGGGTATTTACCCTAAAGATACAAATGTAGTGATCTGAAGGGGCATGTGCTCCCAAATGTTTATAGCAGCAAAGTCCACAATAGCCAAACTATGGAAAGAAACTAGCTGTTCATCAACGGGTTAATGGATAAAGAAGATATGAGATATATATATATCTAGATATATATATCTAGATATCATATGTATCTAGATATATATGATATATATATCATATCTAGATATCATATATATCATATGTAGATATAGATATATATAGATATATATAGATATATATATCCCACATCATCTTTATCCATTAACCATATCTACATATGATATAGATATAGATAGATATAGTTAGATATACATATATATATCATATGTATATCATATCATATCATATGTAGATATCATATTGTATGTAGATATAGATAGATATAGATATATCTAGATATATATATATAATGGAATACTATGCAGCCATTAAAAGAAATGAAATCTTGCCATTTGTGATGATGTGGATGGAACTAGAGGGCATTATGCTGAGGGTTGCCAGGGGGAGGGAGGTAGGAGAGGATGGTTGGGTTATGGACATTGGGGAGGTATGTGCTATGGTGAGTGCTCTGAAATGTGTAAACCTGGAAATTCACAGACCTGTACCCCTGGGGCTAATAATACATTATATGTTAATAAAAAATTTAAAAAGACATAAAGATACATAAAACAATTGAAACATTAATTTTCACTGATTATACTAATCATAATCCACTACCAATGGCTTCATTGTAATGCCTAGTATGTATGAAACTAAAAAGATTCAGCTTAATTCCAGTTTTAATATCAAAACAATCTTTCATTGTTTTAAATTTTCACAATCTTTGAACTAATGAGGTGTTCCAGTGCAGTGGCCTTTAACTAGAAAGAGAAGAATGAATAAGCTCTCCATTATTTTTACAGTTCCTATAAAAGATATGGGTGGGTTGAGTCATTCATTTAGGTAAATCCATCCCGTCTTTATCTTCTAAGGATATTGTCCATTGATTTATAAAAAAACACAGGGTTTCTACTGTTTCAATTCTGTTCAAGAATTGCTTACTGTAGCCTTTGTTTAATGTTATGGGCTATCCTGTATCTTTCCCATAAATTACTTCGTTTTGCTAAAGATAGCCTGATATGTTTCTGTAACTTGTAAACAAATATTTCAAAAAGACACAGACACTATTTATTAGTTATCATTGATCTAAGGACTGCTAGAAGAGTTGTCATCATAGCTCTGTATAAGCAATTTGCTTGGTGAAATCAATGCACTGCTTTGCCTCGAGCATAAAATCAGATTAGAAAGAAAGCTGGTGGGAAAGTGAAAGATCTTTTTATCCTTTCTTAAATTATGATGGTAAACAAAGAATCAATTTTCTTATCAAATGATTATATAAGACAGTTCCTGTAAATCTATTATTTTATTGATATGAATTATTTTGTAGAATACAACAGCAAGCCACAACTGTGAATGCAATTTGTGAGCTCTTGGAAGCACATATAAATACTGCACAAAATTGGTACCTAATACCTCAACTCTCTCCTCAAGCCTTCAACATTTCCTCACTTATCTTCATTCCCAGCAAACAGCCATGTTTTTTATTTTACCATAAAAGTAGGAGTGAAGAAAAGGCATTTCTATAAGATCCTATTAGTCCATTTACCCGTCTACATCTATCTGTTCCCATATATGCTACTATTTCTTCTGCTACTTTGGCCAAGATATTCATAGTCTTTCTCTCATGCCTTAGATCTCAGACTATCTCTGTCCTTCAGGTCTTTCCTCTATGGCTGCAGCACTGACTCCCTTTTCTACTTCTCTTTCCAGCTTCAGGGAAGCATGCTCTTATCTCTTCCATCTAAAAACAAAACAACATTTGCTTGACTTTATTTCCCCCAGTAATTAATTTCTTTCTTTAATTCACTTTACAGAAATTTCCCTCAAAATAGTTTTCCTTTGCTTGCTGTTCACATTGCTTTTCTTCAGTCCTCTCTTGAATGTACCTCTGTTTAAGCTTCTGACCACACAACTCCATGGACTCTGTTCCTATCAATGTCACCAATTACCATCTGTTTCTAACATCTAATGGGGCATTCTCTATCCTCTTCATTTGTAACCTTTCAGCAGAATTTAATACAAATCATATTTCTCAATCATGTACTCTCTTCATCTATCTCATGAGAACCACTGTCCTCTTTTGATGGCACACTTTTCATCTCACATTCTTAGATTCATTGCCTTCCTTTGACTTATTTACATTTGGAAGTTTCCAGGAATGTCTTTGTATCCTTTATCTTTCCATATATATTTCTTTTGTAATATCAACCAGCTTCATTGTTTTAAGTATAATTCCAACTTTAATATACTTAGCTGATTACTGGACATAGTACTTCTTGTGTTGAGCTATACCCAGAACTCAAATTGGCATGTCCAATTACTCCTTGTGAATTTGTACCTGAACGTCTGACATGTCAACCTAGAATGACAAAATCTATACTATAGACTTTATTCCAAAACCTGTCTCTTTTGCAGTCTTCTCTATTTCATTTAATACCAACTCTTCTTTTTTTCTTAGTCCTCAAATTTTAAGAGTTATAATTGGTTCAACCTTCAGTCATATCCCATATTCAATAAGTGTTTGATAATAAATATGGAGTTTTTCATATTTTACCACTTTATCTAATAACAGCCAAGTCCAAGACACCAAAATCTCCATATTCCTTCAATAGTTTTATAATTAGCTTCCCTATATACATCTACCTTTTCTTTCTATTCTCAACACAAGCACCACAGTAAACCTGTTAAGACATATAGCCACTATCACTGGTTAGATTTCTTAGTAAGCAAATTCTAAGTTGGGACTTACTGTGCAGTACGATTATCAGGGTGTATACTTCACTTTCATACCTGTGGCTGAGAGAGAAAACCAGCAGAGTGAGCAAAGGGAAAGACCTAAGGGTGATAAAGATACAGTGACAAAGACAGCCTACCCCACTAGGAACTCTGAATCTGAAAGACCTTTTAGAGCTATCCCAAAGTGTCTTAAGTCCAGGCTAGAAGGCAATCATTGTGGACTGTGCCCTGAGAAGGACATGAACTTGGGCAAAGAAGGGCTCTGAAGCTCTGAAAAACTCTGAAGTTCTGCAAAGATATTAGTATGTCAATAGAAGCCCTATAGCTGGGGCAACA
This sequence comes from Mustela nigripes, assembly GCF_022355385.1. Taxonomy (NCBI): domain Eukaryota; kingdom Metazoa; phylum Chordata; class Mammalia; order Carnivora; family Mustelidae; genus Mustela; species Mustela nigripes. The sequence continues at coordinate 198,589,821 of NC_081558.1, forward strand.
CCTTCATTGCCATGTGGTATCATGTGTGCATCACAATGCCCAACACATTTGATCATGTCACATCCCTGCTCAAAATCATCTAATGACTTTTTACTTCCTTTGGAATTGAAGCCACAGGAGTTATAATGGCTTTCAATAACTTAGAAGACCCAGACCTGTACTGGACATTGGAATTCTCCTTCATGGCTCACCATGGCTCACTCACCCCGCTCTAGGTTTATTGTCTTCTGCTCTTGTTCCGGGATACCAAACATGCTGCCACCTGCTGGGCAGTGTGAGTCCTCTTCCTACTTCCTCCTCCTACTTGAATCGCTCTTTCATTTCCTCATCTCATTTAACATTTTATTCAAGTATCATGTTGAAAATATTAATGATTATGACCATTCAGCCATAACTTTCCCTCTTCCATGTTTTATCTCTCTACACACTCACACCCACATACTTTGTGAATTGTCTTTTTATTATACTAGAGTATAAGCTCTAGGAGAGCACATGTTTGTTTGTTTTCTTTCTCCCCCACCTGCCAATTACTCAGTCACTGCAACAGGGACTACCACCAAGTCATCATTCAATAAGTGTCTGTTAAATTAGTGGATAAACTTATAGGAAAAAAGAACTAGTCTAAAATATCATGCATAGGAAACAAAAGGAAATATGAAAGGAGATTTTCTATATACACCGGTAGTAGCTCATTCTTTTTCACTTGTTCATTTAGATAAGTTAGTTTGTCTATTATATTAAACAGTGACAACCTTTGCAATTTTATTTTGAAAAATCATCATAAACTGGTTCATCAAACAGGAGTTTTAAATTCTTATTATTAGCAAGATGTGTTGCAAGACGCTCAGAATAGGGAATATTATTACCTCCTCTTGGTGTCTTCATTATCAGTAATATAGTTGTGGTAAGGTAGGGGGAGCATATAGGTCAATAGTTCATAAGGCTGAGCAGTATATTAATAAAGAGGTAGGTTGACAGATAAATAGATTTAGGGATGGAGAGATAGGTGAAAAAACAGATAGATAATAGATCAATAAGTGACAGAAAGGAAAATAGAAAATGTGTTTTTTTATCTAAGTTTTCACCATAAAATGAATATTATTAAATTTTCATGTTCCTCCAAGATTAAAAAAAAAAAAGTTTTTGAAATCAGTGAATGCATAGCTGCTAAAAAATGAAAGTAAATGTTAATGATTTCTACAAAAGTTTGAAAATTTAATTTCACATTTAAACATGGACTATATTTATGATTAGATTATGTAATCTGGATTTCTGGTTGTACTTGGCAATTACTATCAGTCTCTAGTAAAGATTATTCCAGTAACTACTATAATATCTATGAGTATATGAAATATGTGGAAAACTCACAACATACAAACAACACAGGTACACACACACACACATGCACACACACACACACACACACACACACACTAAAGTTTGCATTTGAACTACATTGAGATTATAGGATATAATTAACTAACTCTAAGGCCCACAAAAATTGAAAGAATAATTTTAAGTTCACCATAGCTAAACTTTCAAAAACAAAGCAGATCAACAAACTTGCAGAATTAGAATATCTCATTGTCTTTCTCTCCACCTCTCTATTTTGAATTAGGAACTCTGGAGCTATAGCACCCAGGGTGGCGGGGGTAGTATATAGCTATCACTCAGATATATGCGAGCTTCTTTTTGAAGTAGCCAGAATATGTTGAGCTTGCTTCCTATGACAAACTGCTATGTAATGGCTCTCACATCTCTGGTATTGATAAAGAAAATTGTGTAGCTCTGTGTTGAATGGATAAGTATATTTTATAATAATGGAAGAATGGCCTTGCTATTACCTGGATAACCATGCTTAAGGAGGAGAAGCAGTCATCAAAATCATTCTTACCCATAGACTAAATGCATTGCAAAATAAATTATGATTAATTACTTATTTACATTCTAATTTCTCTCAGAAAAACAAACCTAACTAGAATCTCTACTAGAAATAAAATAGTAGAGATTATTTATCTCCTTATTTTTCCTTTGTTTTATAGCTAAAAGATGGTTAGAAATAAGGTAGGAAATAGCCTTGAATAGAAGTAAAAGTGTAATGATTAAATGCATGGGGTTGGGGCACCTGAGTGGCTCAGTGAGTTAAAGCCTCTGCCTTCTTCTGCTCAGGTCATGATCCCAGGGTCCTGGGATCGAGCCCCGCATTGGGCTCTCTGCTTCAGCAGGAAGCCTGCTTCCTCCTCTCTCTCTCTCTCTTTCTGCTTGCCTCTCTGCCTACTTGTGATCTCTGTCTGTCGAATAAATAAATAAGAATCTTTAAAAAATAAATAAATAAAAGCATGGGGTCTGTAATTAGCAATCTTGTTCTAAACCCCAGTGGCATCCCTTTCTTGTGTGAATTTTGGAAAATAAGTTGGCGCCCTTGCAACTCATATTCTTCACCTGTGATAAATGTATAATAATTACATTTAACATTCTGGGATGTCAAGAATATTAAAGATATTAGTGAATACCAATTCCTTTGAACAGTTTCTAGTCATTTATAAGCTCTCCCAAATGTGTGTGTTCCAAGGTGCCTGGGTGGCTCTGTTGGTTAAGCATCTGTCTTTGGCTCAGGTCATGATTTTGGGATCTTGGGATGGAGCCCTGGGTCAGACTCCCGGCTCAGCAGGGAGCTTTCTTGTCCCTATCCCTTGGTCCCTACCCCCTGCTTGTGTGCTCTCTCTTCCTCTCTCTCTATCTCAAATAAATGAATAAAATCTTTAAAAAATTATGTTACAAATGTAAAATATTTTAGGGATGAAAAAGATTTCTTCTTAGTTAAGTACACCTCATGAGGAAGTAGAATAGGTTCTATGGACGGGACAAGAAGCATGTTCTAGCTATAGAAGCAGGATGGCAATTTAAGAAGCATTCATATGGATGAGAGTAGGAGGTCATGATTGTGGAGATGAGTCACTACTTGATAGAATGGGAGGAGAGGAGAACTTGAGTTCTTAATTATTATAATTTCACTTTGTTGCCCTCTGCCCACCTATTCAAGGTGATGAATTTTGTAGACAATTGTCTATTGGAATAAGCATCTTTCCCAGTACTCCTGGGATACCTAAAGTATGGAACAGACTAGATCATCCTAATTTGTTTTGCTATTTCTTTTAATGCAAAGATTCAAAAATACAAATGTATTCAATGTAAGTATGTAGCACATGAAAGTAGCAATCCTCCTTTCTTAAACATTCAATCCGGATCTCCTTTTTCCTCATCACCTTGGCTTGAGTGCAGTGCACGTTCTTTTGCAGTTTCCTGCTTGGTTTCCCAGAGTATTCTCTGGGACGCAAGGACCAAAGGCCTCACTTCTGAGTACCTCACTCCCTTGTAGGAGGTCACATTCAGTTCCGTCATCGCACACATATCCTCAGCATATGACAGCTTCTTAGTTGTTTGGCAATGTACCACTCATACCTATAGTTTCAGCAAAGGAAAGGGGATAAGAGAATCATGGCCTTGCTTTCTGGTTTTTATCTTCAGTCCTCTAATACCAGTGATTTTTGTCATCTACTTTACTCAGGAAGTAAAGATATAAATCTGTGTCTACATTTTTGGAAATTTTACCCCAATAATCAAAACCACTACCTTACTTATATTTATGGGGTAATATCAATTTATTCTTATAAGTAAAAGAGTCTGTTTGCCTTTATTATACAATGTATAATATAAATAGCTCTCTCTATAAATATGAATACATGTCACCTATTGATTTAAAGTTAATCTAAAACTCTCAAAATTAATCATTTCTAAGTTATCAGTATATAATATTGAAAGAGTTTTGGACAGTAAATATTATGGAAGCCTGGACAAAGTCTGTTTTATTACACTATATTACCAATATCAACCATTTTCAGAAATATAATTGGCCCTCAGAAAAGACTAGTAAATAAGTTAATGAATGAGTAAGGTGAGTGAATGAGTGAAAAACATAATAACTCTAATAGGAAGTTAGTGTCAAGAAATAAAAATCAGTGGTGATGCAACATGGAGGCTTAAGTGGGTAGAAGAAGAATAAATGAAACAAGATGGGATTGGGAGGGAGACAAACCATAAGTGACTCTTAATCTCACAAAACAAACTGAGGGTTGCCGGGGGGAGGGGGTTTGGGAGAAGGGGGTGGGATTATGGACATTGGGGAGGGTATTTGATTTGGTGAGTGCTGTGAAGTGTGTAAACCTGGTGATTCACAGACCTGTACCCCTGGGGATAAAAATATATGTTTATAAAAAATAAAAAATTAAAAAAAAAATCAACAAATAAAAAAAGAATTTCTCAAACACTGAGACTGCATTTCCTCCCTCTTTTTTAAGTGATATTTTCTAGCCCTTGGATTGTATTTTTCTAGTTCCCCACAATTAAAGCTAGAGTGTTTTATTCTGTAAGTACTATCTTCATGTAAATCAGACAAGCAGATTATAGTGAAGCATACAGTATGTCAGCAGGATAAATATGTGTTTAATCAAATCAAATTGGTTTGGATTGAGCTGAACCTATATTTATGATAATGGTTTGGATGTTTCATGTGTAAGATAGGAAAATACTTAATGGAAGGTTGTTTTTCCCCTTAAAAACTAATTTGTTGTTCTAATTTTCTCAAACTTGTAGATAGAGTCTGAATATTTAGTAAACTATACATTTGCTTAAAGGATCATGCATGTAAAACATCTTTGGTACTTTGATTTAAAAATAAAAGTTATGTAAAGCCCAAAAGATGTTACCAAAAAAGTCTGTATTAATTTTGTAGAATTTGTAATTATAAACATCTGCAATGTGTCAGTAGAGATATGTTGAACTATTACTGCCAAATTTTCATAGCCTGCTAACTGTGTGACTAATAAATACCATACTATCATTAAATCCTTCAAAATATGAATATTTCAATCAATATCTTAATTTTCCATAATTTTAATTTTTTAACTGAATCAGAGAAAATAATTATGATTTGTGGAAACCCCTAGGTTTAGGATTTGCGCAACAGATGTATCTCACAAGTGAATATGGGACTTTTTCTTTGCAGAGATAGCAATATACTTTTACACTCTGTATTTTTTTTTATTTGGGGAAAGAATACTTCTTTTAGGGAAATTGGATAAGAAGCCTCATGTTATTACCAGACTGTACCCCTAGTAGTGTCATGATCTATGTCTCTCCTCTCTTGCATCTGGGAAGTTACCCCTTTCGGTATTTGTTCAGGCTCTAAAGTCTACAGTTGCAAGAGCTGAGATCCTTGCCTGTGGAACATGGTCAAGTCACTCAACCACTCTATGATTCCATTTCCTTACAAGAAAAAAAATCAAAATAATGATAATACCCATTTTAGTATATTGTATCATTATGAATATTAGATGGAGCAATATGTACAAAGAACTTAGAAGAGTTCTTGGAATATTGCAAGTGATTTATGAATATTGTTATAGTTGTAACACTGATTATCTCGGTTACATATATATGTATATATATACATATATATGTAATACATCAGTAATATAGATATAGATATATAGATAAACAGATATATCTATAACACTGTTATCTCAGTGTTCTAAGTCAGGCCTTCAGTATGTTTTATTAAAGTTGTAACAATATGCCCAATGGACCTTAATTGTTCCAATGTTGAAAAGCTCGTCTACTACAAGTAACTCACAATTTAATATTTTAGAAATTAAAATTCAAGTATGCAAGTAAAGTAAATGCAAGTAAATGACTAAAAACTTTAAATAGTTTGTTTAAAAGAATATTTTTTCAACAATGTAGAACAAAGCCTTGGAATAAAAAACAAAGTTTTTTTTAAAAAAGATAACTCTCTGCTGTGTTACCAATGCATTAATTCTCACTGTTGTTACTAAAATAGCTATAAGCCCCTGGGCAAACAATTCAGTTTCCTAAAGAAAAGTATGTTCCTTTAAAAAATGGATAATTAAAACCTACCTTTCAGATGTATGAGTGTTAACACATTTTTGAATTTTCAAAATAAACCTCAAAGATGTTGAAGCTTCTGCTTTGAATTCTCTTAGACCACTCACTCAGGGGAATTTAGTTACCAAGTGATAACAACATATTAAGCAGCCTCATGGTGAAATCCACATCTGCAGTTAACAGTTGAGTACTCCTGGCAATAACCAACATCAACTTGTCAGGCATGTTAGTGAGTCATCTTGGAAGTGAACTTTCCAGCTCTAGACAGCCCTTCAGATGAGAAAAGCCTCCGTCAAAATCGTGTCTGCAGTCCCTGGAGAAACATTGACTCAAAACCACCGAGCTAAGCTTCACCCTAATTTTTGCCCGCAGAAATAAAACATTCTGATTTATTGTTTTAAACAAATAAGTATTTAGGTAATTTATTCCACAATGATAGAAAATGAATCTGGGTAGGAAAAATATAACCATTTCATTTTTTTTTCCCAGATGACCAGACTAAGGTTTTATGTATTAAATTATTTTTTCACTATCCTAGAATAATTGTGATAGAACTGGGGGTTTGAGCAGAGAACCACTTTATCTCAGACAAGAAAGTTTTACAAACAGGCAACCAGTGGAAATGACATAAAGGAGTCCTTTGATATGATATTATGTTGCTTTGATGTCATGCTTCTTATGCCCCGATGTCCATGCAGTATTGAGAGTTATTAGAGGGATTCTCCATCCTTCCACATTACACTTCGGTGATTAAGAACTGACCAACACTGAATGGATTTCTCCAGGAAGGCTGTTCATGTGGATACCTAACTCCAATACTTAGGCATCCATTAATCCTTTGCTGATTATTAGGGATCTCCACTCCTGGGTAGAAAAAGATACATAGAGCACCTAGGTGGCTCAGTTGGTTAAGTGGCTGCCTATGGCTCAAGTCATGATCCTGGAGTCCCAGGATCACGTCCCTGTTTAGTAGGAAGTCTGCTTCTCCCTCGGACCCTCTCCACTCTCATGCTGTCTCTCTCACTTTTTCTCTCTTAAGTAAATAACTATTTTTTTAAAAAAAGAAGAAAAATATATATATTTTTCTAATATTGAAATTTTAAATGCACCAGGAAGCTAAGAAAGAAGCAAGGAGTTGGTTCCAGAGAGGTAAACACATTTCTGAAGTTAACACATAACCTAAGGTAATTTCTCTCCTTTGTCTCATTATCACAAAGTGATGAAAATATACAAATTTATTGGTAATTATAAAAATAAAGCAGCTGTTTGCTAAAGGCCGAAAGAATTTAACCTAACTACAATAGACCTGGAACTGGTTCAAAAAGTGGAACTTATATGATATATATATACCCAATTATTCGAATGTGAAGTATAAGAATGTGATAGTCAAAGATTAACGATACACATCAAGGAAAAAAAAAAAAAGACAGCCACGTGCCTATATTCATGTATTGGGCTTAGTGACAAACATAGGCATATCCTTTTTCCTATTCTACCACCTCCACTTTTCTATAAATATAATTTCTATAAGCTGATTTCCAGCCTTCCATGATGCTATAGGTGGAAAGAGAGGTGTAGGATGATTCATCTTCTCTACGCCTACTGAAAAGTTCCAGATAAATGATTGCTAACAGAGCAGAAAAGAGATAGAGGGTGCACATAGTGGTTTTTTAAATTTTTTTTTCCTTTTTTTAAGATTTTATTTGTTTATTTGTCAGAGAGTGAGCAAGCACAAACAAGGCGTGCCAGCAGGCAGAGGGAGAAGTAGAAACTGAGTAAAAGTCCAATGCAGACTTCAATTCCAGGACCCTGGGATTACGACCTGAGCTGAATGAAGGCAGACTGCTTAACAGAGTGAGCCACTCAGGTTTTTAGTGGTGTTTTTATATGGGGAAGTATATTGGTTGCCCTCAAATGATTAATTCATAAATAAATATTTGCTTAAAATCAATTTATTCTTCCTATGATATGTAAATGAAAATAGTAAAAACTCAAAAATAATTTGTCATGTGCAAAATAAAAATTAAGAACAAGTAAAATAGGAAACACAGTTATTAAAACAGAGCTGATTCATTTTCATCAATGAAGCATAATCCATGTTCTTAAATGTGTTTAGAATGGCCTATATTGGTTATATAGAATTTTAATGTTAACTTATTCACACAACTGCACAAGGCTTCTAGACATAAACTGGTAATATCTACTTTAATATTTTACATGTAATGTGAAGATATTGAAAGTCTTTTGATGATAATATGTATGTTCTTATTTTCCTCTTAACAATTGCTCCATTTAGAATCTTCCTTTTCCAACCTTAGCTTACATTGCTGCAAAGAAAGTCAGATACTGTCAGCCCAAAAGGGAGACATGAGAGAAATAAATTTATATTGCATGTGTTCCAAGGGTCCAGGACTTGGCATGTAGAGTAGATACGGAAAAAATTTTAGAGGTTGACAACTTTTTTGCAGCAAGTGTATTTTCTAGACACCCATGCACATGCCTGTATGTGGGAAATGGGGAATTTGAAAGAAACTCAGGGAAAAAATTGTGCAGAGAGTGTGGTTTTTGTGTCTTGTTTTTGTCCTTCACCTCTTTATACTTACGAGTAGAGAAGAGTGTGTACTTAAGTTTCTAGACAAGAAGCTAGAATATTTAAGAATGTAGTCATTACATGATGGTAAGATAGTGTGCCACAATATTAGTGGGTTCTCTCCCTCAGAGTTTGGGGAGGGTGACCTATTCCCCAGCCACCATTCCTCCAGATGACAGACTAGAGATGGCTTTCAGAAGTTAGTTTGCAGATAGGATAGGGTCACCTCATGAAGGACCTTCCAGTGCCCCACCTGGGGAGTCCTAAGCATCCAGTCATATGAGGGGAAAAGCAAAACCGCCAAAGGCAAATTTTAGTTGAATTGAATTTTACTTGAGAGAGCTAGAAAAATCCCTTTTTATTTATGGAATATATGGTCAAATTTTTAAAATTCGCTACACATGTTTAAGGGAAAAAATTTTGGTCTGTGGTACCAATTTTGGAGGTTTATTTTGGATTATATTTTATTTTTTTATTCATTCACACTAAATGCATAACTTCACTATTTTTTTTTTTTTTGCTTAATTTCACTATTTAAAAAAATAACTATTATCTTTGGGCAGTCTTGGTACCAAAGTCATGTGAGCTGACTCTATTATTTGTTCTCTATTATTTGTCTTAAAGTAAATTTCATTTTCTATCCTAAACTTTTAAAAAATGTTCCGTTGCTATATGGCAGGTTAAATATTTCATACTTTTTTTTATTCAAGCTATTTATTATGTGTCTGAGTATTTTGTGTTATGACTTACACTTTGGATTGACTGAGTTGGATTGACCTAGCTTGCTCGTACATTCCAATGAATACATATCTATAGACAGGAGGTTTTTCTACTACAATGAGGTAAATCAGAAAGTCCATTTCCTCCTAATGCTCTTTAATGCTGGTATTGATTTATTTGCTTAAGGCTTTTGCTTTATGGGGTTGCTATGGCTATTAAACCTCAATTACCGCATTTTGAATTTATTTTCTACCTAGAATATCATCCTTATTTCAGAAAAAAATTATTTGGGATATGCAGGGTAATTTTCCATCATCTAAATATTAAAAAGATACATTTAATTTATGGGCCAGATGAGGAAGCAACTTGCTTCATTGGATATCATTATGTCAGGAAACTGAGTCAGAGACTTTGAAGGGTTAAGTTATAAGAATAAAAATTCATCTTTTTCTCCTTACTTGAGTTTAAAATCATCGGCCTAACTCCATCTCACCCACAGAGGGTTCTGTAGCCCTAAAGGCAAAAATTTGTTTGGAGTCAAAAATTATAGACACTGCGAGATGTAATAGGAAAAACATGAAAATATCATAAAACATATATAAGGCCTCATCCTCTAGGGGGTCTCTAAGCTTAGTTATCCACTTGAGCTGTTTATAACATCTTTGAGAATTAATTTTTTGTAAGTATGTAGACCATTTGGAAATGAATATACTTCACAGACTGGTGAAGCATCAGTACAATTCCTACTTCTGCTGAGTGCCCTAGAGATCAACAGGTTAACTTCTCTCTCAGACTCAAGGTTATGAAGGCTCATCACTAGACAAAGGATACTTGATAATAAAGAAAATTGATAAGTGAGCAAATGTTTTTCCTCAAGTACTGTACATAGAACCTAAACCCACTGGGATTTTCTTAGAAATATCTTAATCTTATCGACATTAGTTGAAGAAATTGTGATATTTAGATCAGAAGATTTTCCTGTCACACAATGAGTCAGTGGAAAAGTGAACTAAGGAACTGAACTTTTCAGAAGGCAACTGCAGACTCAGGTATTATCAGCATAACCTAATTATTGCAGCTGAGAAAAATTCCTGAAACAAAAATGATCTTCCCTGTTAGTCTTTAGCTGCCCTAATGATAACCTTGTTTCATAATAATATACCATGATCTGTGCTATGGAAATTGTTTACCCAACATCAAACTAATGTGTATTAAATCAAACTATATCTAATAAGACTTAATATCAAATTATAAACAATTAGGGAATTTCAGTCATGTAAAAATATATATATATATAAGTCTATATATAGATATGTATATATATTTGTGTGTGTGTGTGTGTTTTCCTTGATCAATGATTTTTCAATTATTGTAAGGCTAAGCTCTAAATTTCTTAACATAACTTACAAAGTCCTGGATAATAAGTCCAAAACTCTTCTGTGTTTGCTAAACCAGAGCTTCACTGACTGACCCTTAGGATTTTTTAACTCAATGGGCTTGTACCTGTCTCAAGATTCTGGCCATGCTTCTTTCTTAACCTAGAGGTACCATCTTTTCTCTTTGCAACCTTTATGCTCATTGTTCAGGTCCCACTATATCTAGTTTTCTTGATGTGGTACCTTCAAAGAAACTTGTCTATGCCTGTCGCCTTTCTATTATACATATAAACAGCACTTTAATTTTTTTCAGAATATTTACCAATTATTTGGTATGAAATATATCATTAAAAGGAAAAAATTCTGGGCAGTTGTAATGCAGAACATAGTTGGATAATCATCTGCAGTATTTTTGTGGATATTGATTTCATATTTTTTATCCCCATCATACTCTGAATTCTAGGTATCTAGAAATAATGTTTGCCTTTCCCATTGTATTTCTAGCCCCCAAAGCAATGCCTTACACAGAATTGGCATTTACTAAAATTTCATAAATTAATTCAATTAGTGTATTAAATTGTGTCACATATTTCTAATTTGCTAATCAAGAACACTAAACAAAATTCAAGAGAACCACATTCTACTCAGCTTACCAACATTCAGCCTGTTACATATTGAGTACCCCAATTTACTGACCAGTAGAGGTATTAAAATATTTCCATCACTCACAGTATAAAATATGAACTTGTGATAAAGGATAATAAATGAAATACACATTTTACTAACACCTCAATTTGGGCAAAAAGTGACCAGATTGACATTAATACACAATTTAGACAAAGGTTAATGATTCTTTTGGAAACATACGTATAGACTTTTAAATCAAGTACTCAAGATGCCTCTTTCCACTACTTACACAAATTTTTAAACTTAAGATAGCTAACAGAGAAATTATTTCCCTTGTAACATTTCCTTTATAGAGAAATTATTATTAAATTTAAATGAAGATAAATGTAGGTATATGTTTAATGCAGTAAGTGTTTACTTTTTTCTAATGTAGCTAACTTCCATGGACAGAAATAATTGACCTAAGGCACTATCAACATAATCTATATCATACAATCTAGATTGTAATTATGCATCAAATTCTAAGCATCTTAAAATATACACATCTTTTATTTTGTTGCCTAGTCCCTGATTAGAGCCAACAACAATTTAACAGCTAATAAATAGCAGTAATCATGCATCCCATATTTATCAGACAGCCTTCACCACCTATTTGTCTAAAAGAGAATTCCTTTCTCTTTGTCCCTCATTCCACACACATACAAGAAAGTCAATCCACTGCCCACTTCTCTTATTGAATTTGAAAATTCCCAGAAAGAAAAAGAAACAGATATGGAACTAGACAGAGACATTTATTCCTTGTCATTCATTGTGATAATTTATGTATTATTTTAACATCAGCCACACAAAATTATATATGTATGTAATTTCCTTGAAGCTGGTTTCTAAATATCGTAATTAAATATATGTTTTGCTAATTTGAAGACAGTAGTGTTATATTTTAAATGATAATGCATTTATTTTCTCTTTCTATGGCTATTTTTTTGTTTGCTTTATGCATGGGCACATCTTTTCTTCAGTTTTGCATTGTGTGATGTTGAAATTGTATTCATTTAAATTCACCCACAGACAGACCATAAAGTAACCTCTGTCAACATTTCCTTGTAAAGTATTTTAAATATGAAGGGAAAATTGGCATATCTTAGGATATCTTATTTTAGTAAGAAGATAGTTTTTCCCACATGTAAGTGTTAAGTTCCACTTACATAAACACCTGTTCTGGCTGCTGTTTCCAGTTTAATGAGTTTGGGGAGGTTTATATCTCTAGACTGAGAGTAGTTTTATCATTTTGACATTTAATTTTGTTTCTCTTTTATAAATGTCTTGTAAAAAGAGAATCATTTAACATCTGTTTGGTTATCTACCAACATCTGTCCCAGTTACCCACTGTACAAGAAGTACACCCCTCTTAAATCCCAGATTGATTCAGTCTTCGAGGCAAAGTTCTCAATAATACAACCATTTAGTGAATATTAAGGTAATATGTTATTTAAAAAAGAAATATCTTCTCTCCTTATATATATAGTATAGTACATAATATATATAAAATTATAGAGAGAAAATGTTTCTTTTTGTAGTAACATATTATAGCATACATTATATCACTATATATTATAATATAATATGTTATATATATATACATATATAAATTCTTGATTGACATAGAGAAATGATTTGGAGACTTGAATTATTCAAAACATTCAAGGGATATTCTTCCTTTTGAAAAAAAAAAGTAGAGTTGGACATAAATTTGTCAGTGATTAGTTTGAATACTATAAAGATCAGGATTATCCTTAAACTTCAGTTAAAGATATTAAAAAATATGAAATCATCAGACTAACTTCTTTCTCAAATGAGATACTCAAAAAAAATCCCAATCTATAAAGTGCATTCAACCTTAATTGAGCCAAACCTCCTTCATTCAGACTTATTTATAAGAAACTCTGATTTAGAAGTGAGCAAATTAAGGAAGAAAACTCTAAGGAGAAGGAAATTAATTTTTGGCTAATTGAAGAGGCATCTACACTTCAGGAGCAGCTGTGGTTTGAGATTTGGGCACAGAAGAAGCATGGAGACGGCCAGCAGCATCAACAATGGAAACCCGGTGCCTCTAAGGCTCAGTCAGATAGTGGCTGGAGACTGTGACACTTCCTTCCAGGGCCCTTTTTCTCTTTCACATTGTTGAGTTTTGAGACTCATTCTCTGGCCCTATAAACAATTCCATGAGCTGTTTTTTGGTTTTGTTTTGTTTTTTG
>NC_081558.1:198603362-198627729 GCF_022355385.1 Mustela nigripes
TCTTTCTTTCTTTCTTTCTTTCTTTCTTTCTTTCTTTCTTTCTTTCTTTCTTATTTTTTAGTGAACTCTCTTTCTGCTTTATTTATAGAGTCCCTGCTTTTGGCTGCAATTAAAACCTTGAGTGACCCAGGAGAAATAGCCAATGAACAAAGAGGTCATGTAGCGTCAGGTGTTTATATATGTTGTGAAAAGATAAATCAGGAAAAGAAAGAGAAAGTGATGGGGACTACCATTTCTAATAAAGTGGTCAGGGCAGGTCAGATATAGTAGAAGTATTCATATTTTAGATGCTTCAGTTTCATGTAAGAAGGCAGAATCTCAAAAGATTTGAAGTTTGGGAATGAGCTCTAAAAAATCTGGAGAAAAAAATACCTTCCATCTTCAAATCACTAAAGTGGAAAGGCCTTGAAATGCACTTAGGGTGCATGAGAACATACACAGTGTTCAGCAAATGTTATTTCCTTTTTGTAGTTCTAAAATATATCAACGATTAAGTCTGTTTTCTCCCATTCTTTTTTTAAACACCATCATCAGCCCCTGACTCCACTGACCTGATCTTACATTTCCTCATAGCCCTCAATCTGGATTTTATTCTAATATTTAGTTAACACCTTTCTGACATCCTCCCTGTTCTGTAAAACAGACATCAAATAAGGATTAAAAACAAAATGAAACCTAATGCACAGAGGAGCATGACTATTAACCATGTCTGTTTATGTTTGATAAAGTGAAACAAAAATAGATTATCTTAAATTTTTTTTTCCTTTGACACTTTCAACCAATCTAGGTCTTTTGTGAACAAAAGAGGGCTCTCCACAATCTAAAATACAGGCATTTGTTTTTAGTTCATGTTAATGAAAATCTACAATGATACTGTGACAATGACTGAATATTACAAGTCTGTGCTATAGTATCTGTCTTCCTTTATCAGACACCCCTTCACTACCAAGGCTCTCCTAACCTCCCACGTCTCTTATTCTGGCTATCACAGAGCACAAGGGACAGTAGCTTCATGAGAACATTAACCTAGTCATTTTCTCCCTTTTCTTTTTCTTCTAATGCTTTTCTTTGATACTATTTGAGGATTCCATTCAGTGCCCACAGGCATAGTTTGGAAATGTGATTGATAGAAGTTTTCTTTTAAGACATAAAATCTCACCCCTCCCCTACAACCCGTGGATAATCTACATGATCAGTTTATTTAGTTTCTTGCATTTTTGGTGGGGGGTGTCAAGAAATCAGTATTACTGAGCAGAATTCTAGAATGATAATGGCTCTCCTCCTCCTCCTCTTTTCTTCTTCTTCTTCCTCTTCTTCTTCTTCTTCTTTACTAGTCGTCTTCTTCACTGCTAGTTTGGAAATTGACCTCCCTATTAAAATAATAGCTTATAACTCACTGCCCAAGGCTCTGCTTTCTGCGTAATGCAAGCTGCAGCACTATTTAGGCACCCATAAATCACTGAATTGAAAACATGATTTGATTTCCTTTTCTGATGGTATTTTCAGAAGTGAACTCAAAGGAAATCTGTTTCTTTTCTTTTTTAAAGTTTTGTCCAGTGTCTGAATTTTCCCAAGATAATTTAGAAATCTATATTAAATGCATGTCTTTCTATGATAGAGTCACAATCTTTTTGCAAAAGATGTATTTAATTATACAAGGTCTCTTTTTGCTTTATACTTGTTAACAAAAAGTGTGAGTAAAACTATTAACAATATCAAAATATAGATATAACTTTATCAATACCAATAAATTAATTTACGTCTGTAATGATATTACAGACTGACTTCTATTTCAATCTTGATATTTCTTTGTTCTGCAGAATAGGAAGTGAACCAGAAAGCTTTATATAATATCAGATCAAACTAAAAGTTAAGAACTATTCAAACATATTGTGTCACATAAAAAAAATGAGAGTGAAGTGTAATGTTGGAAACAATAAAGGTGAAAGACTAACTGACATTATTGAATATACTAAGGAACACTAGAAAATAATTTCTGCTTAATTTTAACAAATGAAAAGACCTATTTCTTTGAATTTAAAGAGTAGTGTGAATTTCTAACAAAAAATAGAAATGTAGGGGTGATAATTGTGTCTTAAAAATCTGACCTTGTCACTATTTGTTAAAATGTATTAACATTTTCCCATTTTCTAAACAGTATTGCTTATTTACACACATTTTCAATTGGAATAAATGCTTTTTCACCATCATTTCTGGGTTTGGAAATAAAATACATGAACCATTTTGGGTGGGGTCTATGGTTAAATAATATATTTTGAGAAATAGTTATTAATTTTGTTTTTCTCCCTAAGAAGTTAAGATTTTTTTCTTTTTAATTCTTTGATAAATAAAGAGTAAACATGAGTAGAGTTTAACACTTTTCAAACTTGTTATAAAAAAAAATGAGGACTTTTAAATTTTTTAATATTTTTTATAAGTTGACAATGAAGATAAAAACATTTCTCCCCATAGAATGAGATCCATTTTTAAAGATGTCCATTAAGTTAAATGTACTGTAGCCATTTGAAGACTGAGAAATCTCACTGGCCTTCCTTTCATACTTACACATATTAATGATTCAACTTCTCACAATATCTCTTATTTTTTTTTCTTGCTTTTGTTGTACTATAATCCCGTGGTAAATAGTACATATGGTTAAGCTACATGAAACAAAATACAGCCATTTTTTTAAGCCTCCTTTACAGCCAATACCAGGAAACACCATCCTCCTTCTACTGTAAGTGGGCTACATGATCTCCATCACTAAAAGAAAATGGAATGAAACATCATACCAGAAGCCATGTCTGTTATTCATATTGTATTCTGTTAAAAGATATACTCAGTTTTAAATATTACTTCAATGTGCATTGCCTGATATTTCTCCAGAAAGGAAAATTATAATGCTTATTCCATTCTTGGCACACCCTGTTTCCTAAAACTGAACTAAAGAAAAGAATTGTAGCAGCAGTGCATTTATTTGACAAGCTAATTGAAATTGCACAATAAGTCAGTCTGATTTCCAAGGACAGAAAGGTTAATGGAGTGTGCTTCTCTATGCTTGTACAATAGCTCAGTTTTCTTTACTGAAATAACTGTGATTTCCTATATTAGTAGTTGCATTATTCAAGCAGCAAAGATGTATTTGAAAGGAAAACTTAATCATTATAAAATAAACCCGTTTTAGAATATACAGTTCACAAACTTCCTCTGAACACATAATGTCATGTCCTTGTCAAATAATACAAAATGCACAGTTCTTATTTTCCCTGTTAAAGACTGTTGTGATTTTAACTTAAATGCATTTCACGGGACAACACAACCAGAGAGCATTTTAGACAAGTAGTATTTAGTCTATTACATTGCTGCCATCACTGAAAAACACAAGACCTATTTTTTGAAAAGAACTCAGCCCTGGTTGAAATTAAATGCAAAACATATGTCAATGGCAGATTTTCCATACAAGGATGATGTTTGAAAATCAGGTGACCAGAAAGTGAAGTTCATTTGAGAAATGAAATTGGGCCAGGAAAAGTCAACCCATGAGCACAGACTTCACTGTAACTTTTTTTTGGAAATGTTGTGGTTCTTATGCGGAAATACTAAAAAAAAAAAAAAAAAAAAAAAAAAAATGAAGACTTTAAAAAGTTGAGAGAAGAAAAAATAGAATCAAGTTCTATAATCGACTTTATGATGTTTAATGTAAGTTTAAGAGTATTTGCGATATCTGTAAATTTCCCATCACTCTGCAATTTATATAAACACCTGAAAATAATATTTACTATTTTTACATTATAAAAATAATGCAAACACTATCATGTATTTAGCACTTCAAACATTTATTGGGATCTACTGTGTGACAGGCATTACTGTAGGCCTTGCAGATTTATCAGTGAATACAATAAAGTTTCTCCTCCTGTAGAATTTGAAAAGAGACTCCCATGAAATAAATAAGCAAATTGAGCATCGATAAGATAGTACCTAAGTGCTAAAGAGAACAAATAAGGAGGAAAAGCAGATATGATAGATCACAAACCTAGAGGAGGAGGACGCCTGAGTGGTTCAGTTGGTTAACCTGCCTCTTGATTTTGGCTCAGGTCACGATCTCAGGGTCATGGGATCAGTCCCATGTGGAGCATGCACACTCAGCAGGGAGTCTGTTGGAGTATCTTTTCCTCTCTCTGTGCCCCTCCCCATGACTTATGCATCTTTTGGTCTCTCTCTCAGGTAAATAAATGGAAAAAAAAAAAAAGGGCACCTCGGTGGCTCAGTCATTAAGCATCTGCCTTCAGCTGAGGTCATGACCCCAGTGTCCTGGAATCAAGCCCCACATCGTGCTCCATGATAGACGGTAAGTCTGCTTTTCTCTCTCCCACTCCCCCTCCTTGTGTTCCCTCTCTTGCTGTGTCTTTCTCTATCAAATAAATAAACAAAATCTTAAAGGAAAAAAAAAAAAAAAAAGAAGAAGAAGAAGAAGAAGAAGAACCCAGAGCAGGTACTAAGATAGGTGAGTAGGAAGGTCCATGGTGGATACTTCAGAACATACAGAAACGGGAAGGAAGAAATTTTCCTAAGTCGTCTATGATGCTTCATTTATGGTCAGTCAACTGACCTCTTAAATAGTTGATTTTCAGTACACATACTAACAGACATGAAATACCTTACACACAGGGTTTTTTGAAGTTTTTCACTGAAAAAATGGTATTTTTATAAAGATTTTATTTATTTATCTGATAGAGATCACAAGTAGACAGAGAGGCAGGCAAAAAGAGAGAAGGAAGCAGGCTCCCTGCTGAGCAGACAGTCAGATGTGGGACTGGATTCTAGGACCTTGGGATCATGACCTGAGCCAAAAGCAGACGATATAACCCACTGAGTCACCCAGGCACCCTTAAAAATGACATTTCTAACACTTCATCAATTCACATTTAAAGATTATATTGAATAATGTAAATTAATTTAAGGAAATAAATTTCCGAGTTCTGAGTTCCTATATTGTTTCTGATAATATCCCATAATCTAAATACTTAACATAATGATACTCTATAACAATCTATATTTAATCAATAATTTTATTGGTTAAGAATTAAGAAAATATTTTTGTGTGAATTTCTGGTTAGGAAAGGTAATTTAAGTGATCTGAAGGGATCAAGGTATATGATGATTTTAATATTTGGATGCATATTTCCAAACTGACCCACAGAAGATGTATTTCAATTTCATTATTACTTGTAGAGCATGCAAATATCTCACCTTTCCCACCCTTGATGATAAGAGATAGATAGTACATGATATCCTCTATAAAATGAAGAACAGTTTACTTGATTATACATCTTTTTTTTCCTTATTTTAAAATTTACTGATAAGAATCACCCAAATATAGT
Source organism: Mustela nigripes (assembly GCF_022355385.1). Lineage (NCBI taxonomy): Eukaryota > Metazoa > Chordata > Mammalia > Carnivora > Mustelidae > Mustela > Mustela nigripes. Next base: position 198,608,744 of record NC_081558.1, read on the forward strand.
AAATCCATAAGACAAATGTATAGTTTAATGAACTGTAGTAATTTGAAACTAAGGACAGGAGACAGATCCTTGTGGTCCTCCTTACCTGGAGAATTTCCATATCCCCTGCCCAGTCTCAAGCCTTTTTCTTCTAAGAACAATTGCAGGCCTGATTTTAGGGTCAATAATACCTTTTTTCTCCTATCATTTCACTACACAGAAATGCACCCCTTACCACTACAGTTTAACTCTGTTTTCCTTTTCCCTTAACATATCCTTTAACTCTTGAAAGAAATTATGTCAAAAGAAGCTGTTGAAAGATTTCTTTGCATTCAGTTCATTGAAAAATCATCATATTTGTTCCATATAGAGTTTCCCACATTCTAGATTCTACAAATATTACTATACTGTATATTTTCATGTGACTCTCTCTATAAATTGATATTTTTCTTGAGAGGCTTATTCAGAATGAAGTTCAATTTTTTAACAAGTCTTATTCACAGGTGCTATTGGGTTCATCAACAGGAGACATTGCCATTGGAAGTTTCCCTATTGTTCCAATAGGAATTGAAAAGAATGATGATATTATAAGTCAATCATTTCTTCTTCAGCTATTGGCCAGAAAAGAGAAATATAAATATAAATAATATATTTATATTATATAAATAATTGATAATGATAATCTATCATTTTCTTGTCTAATGGATTAAGTCTTACAAGAAAGGTACTCTATCCATTAGTTTCTTTTAATACTAATATTCAAAATAACCAATGGGGTTCCTAACATTAACCAAGGATTCCTGCTTATTTTTGTATCATGTAGAAACAATGGAATTAAATACATGGGATGTGATAATTTTTCCTAAATTATCCTTAAATTATTCATTCTTTGGCCCATGGTAATTTCTTTAAACTGTTTCCTGAGTCCTTCTGACATGACCTTAAATGTCAATGATTGCTTCCTACTTATTGGGAATAATATTATGTTTAAAGTACTCATTGTGCATTTTCTGCTCTGGACTTGGAATCAATTATACTTCAAGAAATGGCATTCTAAGTCATAACCTAGACACCAGAGATGCTTATTGATGCGGGTTTGCTTATTATTTTTAGGTATTTTCACTTGACAGAGCACATACAGTAGAATATAAATTAATTTCTGATACTTCCAATTTCAATTCAGGAGTTGAGACTGCTTATTTAACTCATATGTATATAACACTTTTTAGCATACAAAAAAAAAATTCCCTTTCTTGGGGCACCTGGGTGACTCAATTGTTTAAGTGTCTGACTCTTGATTCAGCTCAGATCTCAGGGTCATGAGATTGAGCCCCGTGTGGGGCTCTGCACTGGACATGGAGTTTGCTTAAGATTTTCTCTCTCCCTCTCCCTCATGTCCCTTCCCCAATTCGCATGCTCTTGCACTTAAAAAAAACAACAAAATTCTTCTCAAGGACATTACAATAGAATTAAAATGCTATATTATTATATATTTCCTTTTTCTCATACTGTGCACAAGAAAATATTATAAATGTAAGAATACCAATGCTATTACCAGTAATATGAATATTTAATTTGCTTGTTTTTTAGTGGATCTTCCCCCCCAGAGCAGAGAGCCTTAAGTGGGGCTCGATCATAGGACCTTGGAATCATGACCTTCGCTGAAGGCAAACACATAACCAGCAGAGCCATCCAGACATCCCTTGCATGTTTTTATAGTTGTAAATTCATTGACAGATATATAATCTTAATAAATGATATTTTGTGTACTCTTCCACTTACTTATTGTAATTTTACATACAATTATGTGTTCTAATATTATGCACCAGTGTTTATTTTGAAGCCTCTCCAATTATTTCAGTTGTCTGAAGCTCGTTCTGTTTCCTCAAAGACTATTGTGTGTTGATGACTATTGTCCCTAAGGCCTTTATATTTGAAGACAGTTTAATTGGAATGTAAATTGTTGGATAATCCAGATGTGCTGACTGTAAACACAAATTTCCTAAGAGGATCTCAGTAGGGCCAGAGCTAGACCAGGAATTGCGAGGACAGAAGTAATGGTCAGGAATGAGGTAGCTCTTAGAAGCTGGAAAATGTAAGGAACCAGATTCTCCATTAGAACATCCAGAAGAAGTGCATCCCTGTTAACCCATTTTAGACTTTTAACCCTCAACACTATAAGATAATAAATTAATTGCTTGTTATTTAAGTTGCTAAGGCTATGGTAAATTACTACAGCAAAAAGAAAAAAATACAAAATTGATTACACTGAAATATGCCTCAGTATTAGTTGCTCTTGACTATTTTCCACAAGTAAAGTGATGTAAACTTTTAATATGTACTTCCAGAATTTTCCAGGGAATAGCAGCCCCTTTAATGTTCTTTCCCCTTGCTTTGGCCTTCCCTTTTCAGAAAAATGTATCCATTTTGGGTTAATCTTTACATGTCCTATTAGCTAAAGTTTGAAGGTCATTTTCTCTTCTTTACAGATACATTATTTCTCCAGAATCATTTGCTGAGAGTTATTCTTTTCCCATTGGATAACCTCATCTCCTTTGTCAAAAATAAATATATCTTTAAGTATATTACTGAATCTTTCTCACATTCCAACCATCTATATGTCAATCAGTATGTCAATATTATACTTTTTTATATTTTTTTTTATTTTAAATCTTCAAATAGATCACATACATTCCATTTCTTTTTCTACAAGTAAGGAGTCCAGAAGTACTACTCTGACTTAACCAGTAAAAATCTGAACAGACTGAAAAAATCAACAGTGCTTCTTGGATTCCTAAAAGAGAGGAGGACACAGGGAAAACCCCTTTCAGGATCTGAGAGAAAGAAAGGGGAGTACAGGGAGTTAAGACTTAGCTGACCGACTCAGGGTTAGAACTGCCAGGGAACAGCACCATGACAGGAAAATGGGACTGGAATTGATGAAGTGCTGGAGACTTAGTGAAGAAGAGTCTGAGAGCTAAAAGTTTATTCAAGGTGACCCCGTCATGAGAGATTTCACAATATTATTAGATATACCTCCAGAAGCTCAACCATGTTACCACAACAAATATCAGAGGAAAGTTGCTTTCTGCTTCTTGGAGAAGAAAATAAACCATTTTGAAATACCCTAGAGCACTCTGTGTTTTCTTAAAGAAGTCAATACTCAGGGGAAACAAGTTCACGAAGAGCCTAACCTTCAGGGGTACTATAAGGGCTGAACTGAACTAGAAGAAGAGAAATACACAGTTTCCATGCTATAGCTATCCTGTCCTGGCTGAAGGGGTGGAAAAATATTGAGAAACACTCGTGAAGTTTACAGTCTAGAAATACAGACTCATTAAAGGATGGAGATATAGTCATAGGAGTAGAGATGACTCCCTTCCTCTCATAGCTCACCATCACATTGTTAAAAGCCTATTTGATTTTCAGCAGTTCCTTTTACCCACATCATCCTCTGCTGTGAAGAAAAAGTATTTTATAAAGTAGAAGGCAAAAAACAAAATTTGGAAAAGAGAGCAAGCATCAGAACCAGACAAGGTGAGGATGTTGGTATTATCAGACCAGGAATCTAAAACGGCCATGGTTAATGTGCTAAGGACACTAATGGATAAATTTGACAGTGTTCAAGAAGAGACAGGCCATGACAGCAGAGAGATGGAAATTTTAAGAAACAATGAAAAATAAATGCTATCTATAGCACTATAACAGAAATATAGAATTCCTTTGATGGACTTACTAGTAGACTAGACATGGCTCAGAAAAGAATCTCAGAGTTTGAAGATACCTCAAATAGGCAGTATAATTTTGTCAACTTTGTTATTTTTCACAATTGCTCTAACTAATCCACATACTTTAAATTTCTATGTAATTTTAAAAATCACCTCATCAATCTCAAAAAAACTTGCTGGGTATTATTTATTATGACATTGTGATACCCAAAGATTATTTATAAATAATTAAGATAGCAACATTTTTTCAAATCAAAGAACTTGCATATCTTTATTCTTTAATCCATGTATTGCAGTTTTATTTCTTATTTTAAAATATTTTATTTATTTATTTATTTATATATTTATTTATTTATTTAAGTGCATGAGCAGGGGAAGAACAAGGGGAGAGGGAATGAAAATCTTAAGCAGGCTCCATGTCTAACACAGAACCCTACACAGGGCTTGATCCTATGAAACTGAGATCATGACCTGAGCCAAAATCAAGAGTCTAATGTCTAACTGACTGAGCCATCCAGGTGCTCCTAATTTATTTTAGATTTGATGCAATGCCTTGAATAGTTTTTCTTTTGACTTAATTTTCATATTTAATTCACTTTTAATAGCAAAAATATACTTCATGTCCACATGTTCATTGCTGATATTTAGAAACAAAGTTGATATTTTTATATAGTAACAATTGATTTCTACTTAATTGTTTCATTATTATTTTGTATATTTTTTACTATTAACTATGCATATAACATCTATATTCTCAAAATATATATATAATTACCTAGATTATTGAATAAAGAATTTTAGATTTCTAGTATAGATCCCACTTACAATTTATTTATATTTTTTATCTTTTTATCCTTTTATTCCTGCATTTTGCCAAAAATAAGCTTTTTTAATATTGAAATTTTATTTTATTGACATACAAACTTTAAATTTGTTCTACTTTTTCATGTTGCTCCAGTCTGCTTTTGAATTTTATACTACTCGTATAATGTTAAGAATATTACACTAGAATCGATTTTCCTTCCCTCTTATAATTTGCAATATATTCACACACTGTATGTTTTATAAACATCGTCATTAAATGATACTTTGATTAATATTCTAAAATAGCTCTTAAATAAATTTTTGATAAACATTTTAATTTTCTTTGTGTATTTAGAAATTCCTGTTTTTTAATTCATTATGAAGGTCTGAGTTTCTACCTGTAATAGTTTTATTTTAGCCTGAATAAATATACTTTACACTTTAATAATAAGTTTGTTGAGTGATTCACCACAATATTTTTTGTCTGAAAATATCTTTATTTTTATTTTTGATGGAGAGCTTCTCTGAATATCATAGACTGATAGTGCTTTTTACTTTTATCTTCTGTTTACCCATTCAGTACATTATGAGGTATTCCATTTTCTTAATTTGCATTGGTTTTGAAGATAAATCTGTAATTAATTTTGTATTTGGTGACTGTGATAATGTATCATTTTTAGTCTTACTATTATTAATATTTTTCCTTATCATTGAATTCAATGGTATAATTAGTATGTACTTTTGTGTTTTCTTCAGTTTATCTTGCTTTGGTTTCTTTTAACTTGAGAAAATTACTGGACATAATTTCTTGCATTAATTTGCCATGTTTTAAAAAGTTGATGTTCAGGATATGGTGAAATGTTAATGGGTATAAGTGGATAAATAATGTTTACATAAGGACACAACTCAAATCCATAAAAAATTTTTTACAATGAATTCTTAAACATGCATCTTTATTGACCTATGGAAAGTTAAAAAATGTATTTTTACTGTAAAATGTAATTTAATAAAATTATAATTTTGAGTGTAACATAGCCTATTTAATCAATTGTGTAAAATAAATAAATTCTAGACTATATTCATTTAAAAATATAAAATGATCATAAATAAAATAGTATCAGGATGTTAATCCTAGATTAGTAAAAAAGTATTGCCGAAAGCTAGAAATTGGATTTAGGCAGAAGGAACTGGTAATCCTGATCCTCTTCCATTCATCCTCAACTGTATCTTAGGCTGGGAAAAAGCACTGCCATTCCAAGACTCAAAATTTTCTCAAATTCAAAAGAGCACATATAAATACAATTTTAATTATATTAATACACAAATTACATAGAGTATACTTCAGAATAGTGTTAGATGTTGTATTGATAAAATGATAAAGAATATGTTGTATGAAAATAAGGTTGCTATGACAATCATGCATTTTTGGAAAAATCCTCAGGAATAAGTACTTTAAAAACTCTGATGGGGGGCGCCTGGGTGGCTCAGTGGGTTAAGCCGCTGCCTTCCGCTCGGGTCATGATCTCAGGGTCCTGGGATCGAGTCCCGCATCGGGCTCTCTGCTCGGCAGGGAGTCTGCTTCCCTCTCTCTCTCTCTCTGCCTGCCTCTCTGCCTGCTTGTCATCTTTCTCTGTCAAATAAATAAATAAATAATCTCTAAAAAAAAATTTAAAAAAACCTCTGACAAATAGCTCTAAATTAGAAGTGTCTAAGAAGTCTTCTGTATATTCTCATTTTAAAAATTTATTCTGTAAGTTTGTCATAAAGAATATTGGACTAATATTCTCCCTCAGGTTATGATATTTATCAAGTATTTATTCATCCAAAGAAAAAACCACCAAAAGATATCACAATAAGGAGAATATTTAGGACCACTACATGACAGAAAAAAAAAAAAGTATTTAAACAAGACTAAGTTTTGCCTTGTTTTGTCTTGTTTTGTTTTAAGAGAGGGGGGTGCAAAAGGAGAGGGAGAGAGAGAGAGAATCTCAAGCATGCTCCTTACCCAGCATAGAGCCTAACATGGGGCTCAATCTCACATCTCTGAGATCATGACATGAGCCAAAATCAAGAGACAGACCACTTAACTGAGATACCCAGGTACCCCAAGAAGACAAAGTTTTCTAAAAAAAAAAAAAAAAAAAAAATCACATATGTAAATAGCATTTATTAGGCTTAAATAAAGTAACATATCTAATCTATGTTAATACATGACTATAATTTAAAAATGTTTAAGGAAATGAGTCATACAACAAAAAATACATATTTTTATTAAAACATTTAAGCTTAAAATAACCATCACCTACATCATCTTAGCTAATATGAAAAACATTATGTAAGTGAAATAAGTCAGTCAGAGAAAGGCAAATACTATATGATGTCACTCATCTGTGAAATTTAAGAAACAAACAAAAAAAAGGGAAATAGAAAAAGAGACAAAGAGGTAAACCAAGAAACAGATTCTTAACTGTAGAGAATGAAGGTTGGGGGATGGATGAGGGGTAGAGTCAATTGGTGATGGGGATTAAGGAGGGAACTAGTATTGAGCACAAGGTGATGTATGGAGTACTGAATCACTATACACTACACTTAAGCATAATATTACACTGTATGTTAACTAAATGGAATTTGAAAGAAACTTAAGAAATTTTTGACAGTATACAATAATCTAAATGTTTTACTCTTTAGAATAAAAGCCATAATCTCACAACAAACTGAGGGTTGCCGGGGGGAGGGGGTTTGGGAGAAGGGGGTGGGATTATGGACATTGGGGAGGGTATGTGATTTGGTGAGTGCTGTGAAGTGTGTAAACCTGGTGATTCACAGACCTGTACCCCTGGGGATAAAAATATATGTTTATAAAAAATAAAAAATTAAAAAAAAAAAAGAATAAAAGCCATAATATTAACAGCAATATTTAATAAAATAAATTAGAAGTTCCAAATAAAGGCCATTCTGATGATAAAAGTATAGATCAAGCTTCTTTTATTCTTTAACTTTATTTCTTTTTCAATGTTCCAAAATTCATTGCTTCTGCACAACACCCAGTGACCCATGGACTATATGGGACTCCATAACACCCATCACCAGGCTTACCCAACCCTCAACCATCCCCAAGCCTCAGATTGTTTTTCAGAGTCCACAGACTCTCATGGTTTGTCTCCCCATCTGATTTCCCCCATCTTACTTCTCCTCTCCATCTCCCAATGTCCTCTGTGTTATTCCTTTACTCCACAAGTAAGTGAAATCATATCATAATCGACTCTCTCTACCTGACTTATTTCACTCAACATAAGCTTCTCCAGCCCCATCCATGTTGAAAAAAAGTTGGGTATTCATCCTTTCTGATGGAGGCACAATGCTCCATTGTACATATAGACCATACCTTCTTTATCCATTCATCTGTTGAAGGGCATCTTGGCTCTTTCCACATTTTGGCAACTGTGACCACTATTGCTATGAATGTTGGGGTACAGATGACCCTTCTTTTCACTATATCTGTGTCTTTGGGGTAAATGCCCAGGAGTGCAATTGCAGGGTCATAGGGTAGCTCTATTTTTAATTCCTTAAGGAATCTCCACACTGTTATCCAAAGGGGCTGTACCAACCTACATTCCCACCAACAGTGTAAGAGGGTTCTTCTTTCTCCACATCCTCTCCAACACTAGCTGTTTACTGTCTTGTTAATTTTGGCCATACTAACTGGTGTAAGGTGGTATCTCAATGTGGTTTTGATTTGAATCTCCCTGATGGCTAATGATGAACAGTTTCTCATGTGTCTGTTAGCCATTTGTATGTCTTCTTTGGAGAAGTCTCTGTTCACCTCTGCTCATTTTTTTTTTTTTTTTAATTTGACTCTCTGCTGTTTGAGTGTTAAGTTTGAGGAGTTGTTTATAGATCTTGGATGTCAGCCCTTTGTCTGTAGTGTCATTTGTAAACATCTTCTCCCATTCTGTGGGTTGCCTCTTTGTTTTGTTGACTGTTTCCATTGCTGTGCAGAAGACTTTTGATCTTGATGAAGTCCCAAAAGTTCGTTTTTGCTTTTGTTTCCTTTGCCTTTGGGGACATGCCTTGAAAGAAGTTGCCGTGGCTGATGTTGAAGAGGTTACTATGTTCTCCTCTAGGATTTTGATAGATTCCTGCCTCACATTGAGGCCCTTTATCCATTTCAAGTTTATCTTTGTGTATGGTGTAAGAGAATGGTTGAGTTTCATTCTTCTATACATAGCTGTCCAATTTTCCCAGCACCACTTATCAAAGAGACTATCTTTTTTCCACTGTATATTTTTTTTTTCTGCTTTGTTGAAGAGTAGTTGACCATAGAGTTGAGGGTCCATACCTGGGCTCTCTACTCTGTTCCACTGGTCTATGTGTCTGTTTTAGGTGCCAGTACCATGCTGCCTTGGTGATCACAGGTTTGGAGTAAAGCTTGAACTCAGGCAACGTGATGCCCTCAGTTTTGTTTTTCTTTTTCAACATGTTCTTAGCAATTCGGGGTGTGGTTCCATACAAATTTTAAGATTGTTTGTTCCAGCTCTTTGAAAAATGCCAGTGGAATTTTGATTGGGTTGGCATTGAAAGCATAGATTGTGCTAGGCAGTATAGACATTTTAACAATGCTTATTCTTTGATTGATGAGCATGGAATGCTCTTCCATCTTTTTGTGTGTTCTTCAATTTCCTTCATGAGTGTTCTGTAGTTCCTCGAGGACAAATTCTTTACCTCTTTGGTTAGGTTTATTCCTGGTATCTTTTGAGTCCTGGTGCTATAGTAAATGGAATTGATTCTCTAATTTCCATTTCTATATTTTCATTGTTAGTGTGTAGGACAGCAACTGATTTCTGTACAGTGATTTTGTATCCTGCCACATTACTGAACTGCTGTATGAGGTCTAGTAGTTTTGGGATGGAGTCTTTTGGGTTTTCCGTATAAAGCATCACATCATCTGTGAAGGGAGTTTGACGCCTTCTTTGCCAATTTGAATACCTTTATTTCTTTTTGTTGTCTGATTGCTGTTGCTAGGACTTCTAGTACTATGTTGAACAAGAGTGGCAAGCGTGGACATCCTTGTCGTGTTCCTGATCTCAAATGGAAGGCTGCCAGCTTTTCCCCATTGAGGATGATATTTGCTGTAGGTTTTTCATAGATAGATTTTATGAAGTTGAGGAATGTTTCCTTTATCGCTACACTTTGAAGCATTTTAATCAGGAACGGATGCTCTATCTTGTCAATTTTTTTTTTCTTCATCAATTGAGAGAACCATGTGGTTCTTCTCTCTTCTTTCATTGATTTGTTCTCACATTGATTGATTTGCGAATGTTGGACCGACCTTGTGTCCCAGGGATACAATCCACCCGGTCATGGTGGATAATCTTTTTAATGTACTGTTGGATGCTATTAGCTAAGAACCTGTTGAGAATCTTGGCATCCATATTCATTAGGGATGTTGGCCTGAAATTCTCCTTTTTGGTAGGGTCTTTGCCTGGTTTGGGGGTCAGCATCATGCTGGATTCATAGAAAGAGTCTGAAAGTTTTCCTTATGTTTCTATTTTTTTTTTTTTTTTAAACAGCTTCAGGAGAGTAGGTATTATCTCTTCCTTGAATGTTTGGTAGAATTCTCCAGGGAATCCATCAGGTCCTCGGCTCTTGTTTTTTGGGAGGTTTAGGATCCCTGCTTCAATCTCGCTACTAGATATTGGTCTATTCAGGTTGTCAATTTCTTCCTGATTCAGTTTGGGAAGTTTATAGGTTTCCAGGAATGCAGCCATTTCATCTAGGTTGCTTAACTTAGTGGCATATAACTGCTGATAAGAAATTTTGATGATTATTTCTATTTCCCTGGTGTAAGTCATGATCTCCCTTTTCATTCATAATTTTATTAATTTGGATCCTCTCTGTTCTTGTGGGATTAGTTTGGACAGTGGTTTATCAATCTTATTGATTCTTTCAAAGCACCAGCTTCTACATTCGTTGATGTGTTCTACTGTATCACTAGTTTCTATCTCATTGATCTCTGCGCTAATCTTGATTAATTTCCTTATTGTGTGTTGGTTTGGATTAATTTGTTGTTGCTTCTCCAGTTCTTTAAGGTATAAAGAGAGCTGGTGTATTCTGGATTTTTCAGTTTTTTGGGGGGGAGGCTTGGATGGCTATGTATTTCCTCCTTAGGGCTGCCTTAGCTGTATCCCATAGGCTTTAGACCGATGTGTCTTCATTCTCATTGGTTTCCATGAATTGTTTAAGCTCTTCTTTGATTTCCTGATTGACCCAAACATTCTTAAGCAAGGTGGTCTTTAGTTTCCAAATCTTTGAATTCCTTCCAAACTTTTTCTTGTGCTTGAGTTCCAGTTTCAAAGCACTGTGGTCTGAGAATATGCAGGGAATAATCTCCATCTTTTCGAACCGATTGAGCTCCAGTTTGTGACCCAGCGTGTCACCTATTCTGGAGAAAGCTCCATGTGTGCTTGAGAAGAATGAGTATTTTGTTGTTTTAGGGTGGAATGTTCTGTATCTATCTAGGAGGTCCATCTGGTCCAAGGTTTATTCAATGCTCTTGTTTCTTTATTGATCTTTTGTTCAGATGATCTGTCTACTAATGAGGGTGGCATGTTAAGGTCCCCTACTATTGATGTATTCATATCAATGTGACTCTTTATCTTGATTAACAGTTGGCTTATGTAGTTGGCTGCTCCCGTATTGGGGGCATAAATATTTACCATTGTTAGATCTTCTTCGTGAGTAGACCCTTTAAGAATGAGGTAGTGTCCTTCTTTACCTCTGACTACAGAGTTTAGTTTATAATCTATTTGATATGAGAATTGTTACCCAGCTTTCTTTTGAGGCCCATTGGCATGAAAGATGCTTCTCCATCCCTTCACTTTCAGTCTGGATGTATCTTTAGGTTCCAAATGAGTCTCTTGTGGACAGCGTATGGACAGGTCCTGTCATTTTATCCAATCTGCTACCCTGTGCCATTTTATGGGAACGTTTAGGCCATTCACATTGAGAGTGATTATTGAAAGATACATTGTTAATTGACATCATGTTGCCTGTGAAGTCCTTGTTTCTATAGATTTTCTCTGTAAACTTCTGTTCTATGTCACTCTTGGGTTCCTTCTTCTTTTATAGAACCCCCCTAAATATTTCTTGTAGTGCCGGTTTGGTGGTCACATACTCTTGTAAACATTGCCAGTCTCCGAAGCTCTTTATCTCTCCATCCATTTTGAATGTCAGCTTTTCTGGATAAAGTATTCTTGGCGACCTGTTCTTCTCATTGAGTGCCCTGAGTATGTCTTGCCAGCCCTTTCTGGCTTGCCAGGTTTCTGTGGACAGGTCTGACATTATTCTGAGGACTTTCCTCTGTATGATAGGAATCTCTTCCCTCTAGCTGCCCTCAGAAGCTCTTTTCTAAAATTATGATTTGTGAGCCTCACAATCAAGTATCTCAAAGTCGTTCTACATTTGTTGATAATGCGGGGGGAGGGGTGTTCTTTCTGTCTCTAGGACACAAAAGCTCATTTTGTTCAACTATATCTTCTAGTCTTCTGTCTTTCTCCACCCCCTCAGGGATCCCAATAATTCTGACATGGGAACGTTTCTTGGCATCATTTATTTCCCTTATTCTGTTTTCATGGTTTCTAAGTAATTCCTTCCATGTCTTTTTCTGATCCTTTTTCTCTATCAGTTTGTCCTCTGGATCACTAATTCTACCTTCTGCCTCAGTTCCCCTAGCTTTTAGGGTATTTAGATTAGATTGGATCTCATTGATAGCATTTTTAACTTCTTCCCAGGATGCTTTCACTTCTGCCCTTAGGGATTCTATGTTATCACTAATGGTTTTCTCCATCCTAACTGTTGCCTGGATAATTTTACCCTGAATCTCCTTTCGGACATACTGTTTATATCCGTATCCAATAGTTCTGATGGAGAGGACATAGTATCTGAATTTTTCCTCTGTTGGGTGTTCCTCCTCCTAGACAGTTTGGTGAGAGGTTGTTGAGAATATATATAGCTGAATATGTCAACCACGATCCAGGAAAGGTACATCCTGGAATGTCTTAGAACATTTGGAAGTCACCACCAAAATGAAGAAAAAAGATAGAAAGAGAGAGAGAAAGAAAATGTGATGACCCAGCCCGAATATTACTCAAAAATAAGATTTATAAGGTATACAAACAGAAACAAACAAACTAAAAGACCACTGAAATAAATGACAAGGAAAAGAAAAATAATTCAGTCAAAATGGACTCTAATGATAAGATTTATATAATACTAGAACAAAAACAAATATACAGTAAGACTAACAGAGGAAAAAGATGGGAGGGTGTTCATAAATCCTCACTGTGGGTGATGGAGATTATTTTGATTCTTCCTGGGTATATCTTGATATCTTTGTTAAAGCACTCAACTTTCCAGAGATCAAGGGAAATTAAAACTGGTATATATATATATATATATATATATATATAGAGAGAGAGAGAGAGAGGGGGGGGTAGTACTGATTAGGGAAAGAGGATTGCATAGAAGCTTATATCCATATGTATATTAAAAAAAAATAGAGAGGAAAAGGAAAACACAGGTATATGTATGAAAAGTGTTTAAGTTAAAATGTTATTATGGAATATCTTGTCTCAAACCTCTAGTTGTAATGGTAAGTAGGTTAAAAGAACAAGAAGTGTTCTTTTGTGGGTTTAGCCTCTGTCTTCAACTGAGTTCATGGTCTCAGGGTCCTGGGATCCAGCCCCTCATCAGGCTCTTTGCTTAGCAGGGAGCTTGCTTCCCCTTCTCTCGTTCTCTCTGCCTCTCTGCCTAGTTGCTATCTCTCTCTCCCTCTCTTTCTCTCTTTTTCTCTCTTTCTGTCAAATAAACAGATACATTTAAATAATAGATAAAGAAATAGAAAGAACAAGAATAGTGAGAATGAAGTAAAAACAGATGTTGTATCTATGAAATATATACAGATTAAATATACAGGTATTAGGGCAATACCGGAAGGTTAATATATAGTTTTTTCCCTTGATATTGGGGTTATTGGGGTTTTACTGTTTTATGGGGACCCTGTGGTGGTTGTCCTCTCATTCTTTTGGCTTGCTTTCCAAGACTGCCTTGTTGTTTTTCAGTCAGCTTGGGTTGAGTCCTCCAGCCCCTATCAAGGGCCTGGGCTTTGTGGAAATCTTTTTTTCCGACTTTTGTTCTCTGGAGGTTTTTTTTGTTTGTTTGTTTGCTTGTTTGTTTTTGTTTTGGGTTTTGTTGTTTTTTTTTTGCTTTTTTTGTTTTGTTTTGTTTTGTCTTGTTTTTCCTTTGGCAGTTTTTTGTGCCTTTTCAGAGGTTCACTGGAAAGCAAACTGCACCCAGACCTGAGCCTCAGAGAGAAGCCTCAGTCTTCTCCCTTCTGGGTGGTCCAAAATACAGTTTCCCCTCTGAAAACTCCGCTGTACCATGCATCCTCCCACAGGCAATGCATGTCCTCAGGCCCAACTCAGGGGTTGCTGGAAGCACCTGCTTGTCAGGTGCCCCTAATACTGTGAGCCACTAATACTGTGAGCAATATTGTTCCCAGGAGCCCATTTTCAGGGACTGCCTTTGCTGGGTCTATTGTCTGGGGTCCAGACCTTATGGTAGTGCAGGTCGCCACCGAGGAATCCCGACCAGAGATCTTGCTGAGTTCCTTCCAGCCCGGTCTAGGAGCATGCAGACCCTTGACTGGTCCTAGAGACCACTGGCTAGTGCCCGCAGGGAGCTCTCTCAGGCGCTGGTGGATAGTGCCGTTCAGACGCCAGTCTCACAGTGCACACAGAATGTAAAAGGCTGTGGTTCTCAAGAGTGCCCACCAGACACTCTCATGGCGTGGGAAGGAGTGTGCCACTGAGTGGCAGTGCAAACTGTGCAATGCTGGGGCCTCAGGGACCAGGAACTGGAGGCTCTGCCATACTCTGGCATGGGTGGTCACGAGTGGAGGCCATCCTGGGTCCATTGACTTAGGCCTGTGCCCATGACTGCCCAATTCCACCTATTGCCCCTTAAGATCCTTTGCCTTTTTTGAGTGCTTTTAACCAGACTCCTAAGTTAATTCTGGTCCCCAATCACAGGGCACTTTCATATTGGGGTATTACTTTCCAATGGGTTGCATCCACTGGCTCCTTCCCACTTCTGTTTATCCTCCAATATTAGTCCATGCGTTCCCACTCAGCTTTCCCTTTCCATTGGTATCTTCTGCCTCTGTAGACATCCAGGAGTGTATAATCCTACATCTCAGGCTGATTTCTGGATGTTCAGAGTGTTCTGGTAGATATTTAGCTCACTTTAGGGGACCGGTTGAAACAGAATCTCCTACTTCTCTGTCACCTTGCTCCTACTCCCTAGATCAGACTTCCTAAGAACAAACTAATTTGAAAAATATATCTCTTTCTACCTATTACAAAAGCAAGTTTTCAGTGTACTCTGTAATGCTGCAATTCATTATTAAATGTACACATTAGTATTACGTTATACATGATACATTATTTAATTGTATTATTATTAATTAATGTAATAATATGTTATATAATATGTAATATAAATAAATAGGTGATTTCTTAAAATCATGTGTATCATGCATTGTATTATTTAATTTATCTGTAGCATATTAATCTGTATTGTGTTCCTAAGAATTAATCAATAATGTTTTAATTTTTAAACAAATTTTTACCAAAAGCTACCAAATTTTTCCAAAAGCTATAGCTTTTGGAAAATCAAAGATTTATGGTCTTCTTTCAGAGTTTCAGAATTGATAATTCTTAAATGGAACCCTGAAGATTTGGTTTTTCTCAAGTATCTTAAGTGATTAGATGCAGGTGATCAGCTGGTCACATTTTGGAAATTACAGCTAATACAAAACTTCTCCAGTGCTTTGGCTTTGTTGAAAAATAACATAAGGATTTTATACATTTTATTAAAAATAGAAAAGAATGTTAATTTGAAAGATCCAAACATGAGTGGAATTAAATAATTTGTGGTTTATTAATTTATTTATGTAACTTCAAATATAATTTATAATATAATTATAAAAAAACAATTTATATAATTTTAGAAAATATTTCTTATACACACATTTATTAGCAACATAGAGAAATTGAAAATTATCTCCCCCTTACCCTACAAGGAAAGGAATTCTCTCAATGACTTAAGGGAGCTTACATATGGACCAATCCCAGTTGAGCTTCTGATAAGACTACAGTCCTGGATGACACTGAGTTTGCAGCCTGGTGGAATGCTGAGCAGAGGACCCAGCTAATCCATGTTTAGTCTCCTGGGTCATGGAAACTGTGATGTAATAAATGGATACTGTGTTGAAACATTGAATTTGTGGCAATTTGTTAGGCAGCATAGAAAACTAATACACACATCCATACTTCTTTCTCTTTCTTTTCTACTCTCCAGTGGTTTGATTTAATCACCAGCAACTCCAGGGTTATGTGGACTATGAAGTTTGAGAACACAAAAATAGAAAGATTCAATGTCTCCCAACATTCTTGTCAGCACTGCTAGAAGTCTCAGAATAGCTTTCTTTACAAGATAAGGATAAGTTTAAATCTAAACTAATCACTGCAGTCAAAAAGATAGACCACTCTGAGAAGCTAATGTGTGTGTGTGTGTGTGTGTGTGTGTGTGTGTGTTTTCACTTTTGGCTTTCTCACCATAGTTATAGTGGAGACACAGTCATGTGAATATATCTGCAGGTAGTACAGGTGCACTTCAATAAAAGAGAAAGTATTGGACAGATAGATCAGGAGATTGTATTCCATAAGGAGCATTTAAATAAATATACTTTTCATTAAGTAAAACAGTTATTTTATTCAGTTTTATTATAACTGAGATATGATAAAAATGAAGAGCCACTTATTACTTCAGCTGTATTAAAGGAGATTTATTATTTTATTTTTTTATTTTACCATGCAAGAGTATCATGTGTTTTGAATCCTTATTTTATTTTATTTTGTATTTTATTTTATTTTCAATTTATGATAAAACAAGATAGAAGATACATGATATCTGTTTTTTGCAGCTGCTCCCTAATATAGAAATTTGAGGAAATAAGCTAACTTGATGAAGCATATGACATGTTAGGCACTCCATGCTTCCTTTATTTTCAGTCTAAAATTTTAAATGGGACATGATATATTTTAAGAAAGACTTTTAATATAGAGATTCATATTAACTACAGAAATAAATATGACAAGGAACCTGGGTGGCTCAGTGGGTTAAGCCTCTACCTTCAGCTCAGGTCATGATTTTAGGGTTCTGGAATTGAGTCCTGCATCAGGCTCTCTGCTCATCAGGGAGTTTGCTTCCTTCTCTTTCTCTCTCTCTGTCTGCCTCTCTGCCTACTTGTGATCTTTCTCTGTCAAAGAAATAAATAAATAATCTTTAAAAAATAAAAAATAAGTAAGACAGTCACTAAGCAAGTGTTTTATTAATATTTTAGGCATATTAGAAAATCTGAAGACTATAAATCAGGTTCCTTTTCATATTAATGAGTTCTGAATAAACACAAACTGTTCAAAGTTGATATTATGCCCTCACATCATCAACATCACCTAAAAAGCCAAAAAGAAGTGTTATTAAAATTAAGTTAAACAGGGCGCCTGGGTGGCTCAGTGGATTAAGCCGCTGCCTTCGGCTCAGGTCATGATCTCAGGGTCCTGGGATCGAGTCCCGCATCGGGCTCTCTGCTCAGCAGGGAGCCTGCTTCCTCCTCTCTCTCTCTGCCTGCCTCTCTGCCTACTTGTGTTCTCTCTCTGTCGAATAAATAAATAAAATCTTAAAAAAAAAAAAATTAAGTTAAACAAGAGAAATTTTGAAAAAAGTCTATTAGTATGTGAAAGTGAGAAATTATTTGCATGTGGTAAGTGTAATTGAACCAGAACATCTTTCACAGAATTTATCCTGTTTTCTGCTCTCCTAGTTATTGGTGTAGTCAAAACAATAATTCATTCTGATCCCTTTTCTCAAGATATTCATTTATCACTAATAATCAAAGGCATTAACTGAGTGGATTACTTTTAAATAGTGTAAGGAAAAGTAAAAAAGGAGAAATATCTTCCTTTATTAAGTTTAAGCAATATTTACATTAAAATACCAATAATAAAAACAACAACAAGATATTTCTTCTTCAGGATTTCAAAATACTCAGAGACTCCCTTACTCCAACACAAAGTGTGGTAATCAGCTTTGTCTTTGCCTCAAGCTCAAGGCTACAAGCAGGTAAACCAGATGTGCTTGGAATTAACTTTCAACCAATCCTCAGTTAATGCAGCAAATGGATGCACAAAAGCAGACATGGTAATACATTAGGATTGATAGCATCAACATTCCAAAATTTATCCACAAAGTGGTGTTTTTTCATGTAATCCTCAGCAAATGGATTCAAAATCATGAGCTGGCTCTCACCCACACACAAAGAAATCACTGCACCTTTTTCAACACCTGGTGTTGGAACAGAGACACAGACGAAGATGCCAATGTTTAGAACTTATGCTGCTTTTCCCATTAATATCTTTAGTAGAGCATATATATTTAATGAGGTGTTCAGTATGACCCTGGTATTCTATTGGTTCCAGTTCTCTCATCATACATTGAATATGATGGGATCCCTGCAATAAAAGTAGATTTAGGAAGTCTACTTTAAAAGAAGAAGAAGAAGAAGAAGAAGAAGAAGGAGAAGAAGAAGAAGAAGGAGGAGGAGGAGGAGGAGGAGGAGGAGGTGGAGAAAACAGAGAAATACACGATTTGGACAGAACCTTCAAAGCTAAACAAGAGAACAAGCGTAAAACAAGAGAAAAAGAAAAGTCGGTCAAAAGATCATGGAGCATGAGATATATCATAGTATTAGAGAAAATAAAGACTCAATTGTGGAAAAAAAATTACAAAGACAGGAGTAAAAAGGTGAAAACTTACTGTTCTTGGAAATATGAGAAGGTACAACAGATAAAAGAGATCAGATAAATTTAATTTAATTTAATTTAAAAGATTAAAATTAAAATTAAATTAGATTAAAATTAGATTAAAATTAAATTAAAAAGTTATGTAGATAAGATTTCTTTTTCAAAACACAGTTGGTCATAGTACATTTGGTATTATATAGAATATGAATTATTTATTTACATTAGAAATAAAACTTTTCTTATATGCAAGAAAACTTACATTCATATTTAATATGTAGGGAATACTAATGAAAACATATCAAAATCTATTAGAAGTTTTAAATTTCAAGTGAGTCACAATTTTACCAAATTTGAAAGAAATCTTTTAGGAAAAAAAAAAACAGGTTAAATATTTGGAAATAATAACCAGTCTTTGTCAATATTTGACATCAAGATATGAGAGACTGATATAAAAATTATGAGGGAAACATATTGATGAGAAATTCTTTACCCATCAAGAAACATAAATCTAACATAAATTTTAAAATGACAGATTCTCAATTTCTATTTAAGA
>NC_081558.1:198627739-198681948 GCF_022355385.1 Mustela nigripes
AAATGTTAAAAATAAAACAAAACATAAAGGAATTAAAGTAAATGACAGATTATTTGAGAGGTGTGGAATCAAAATATAACAAAATTAAGTATTAATATTTTCAGCAGATATATTCTTAGAACTAAATATAAGTATTAATTAAAGGACAATAAAATTATAAATGTTAAAAATAAAACAAAACATAAAGGAATTAAAGTAAATGACAGATTATTTGAGAGGTGTGGAATCAAAATATAACAAAATTAAGTATTAATATTTTCAGCAGATATATTCTTAGAACTAAATATAAGTATTAATTAAAGGACAATAAAATTATAAATGATAATATTGTTTTGTAAAAAAGAATATAGATCTTCTATTATTGACTGCAAAATAAAATAAGAAACTTAAAGAGGAATGAGTAAGTGGAAAGAAAGGGTATTATTTTTTACACATCAAGTTTTAATATTCATTTGACTAATGGATTAAAGGGTTATAAAAATACATGGTCACTTTTTGGTTTAAAGGTAGATTTAAAAACAGGGGTGGAAAATTAATGTCATAGAGTCAAGGATATGATATTTTGATAAATTGGTGAAAAGTTCCTCAATTTTCATAAAAAATTTATGTCTGACAATAAAGTAGAAATATCTTATACTTTTAAATTTTAGTTATCTTACCTACCAAAATAAAGGAAAAAAATGGAAATGTATGAGACTAAAATGAGAGAAAGTAATTATACAAGATGTTAATTTCCCTAAATTTTTGATGTGTATAAAAGAGGAAATAAAGATATGAATTAAGGGGTGCCTGGGTAGACTTCTGACCTTGCATGGGAAAGAAACAGAAGGAGCTGTGTTTACTTCTTAAAAACCTCAGTCCCTGGCTGGTAGACATTCCTTTTCCTTTATATCCATTGATGAGAAGAGCTGTCATTGTCACCCTGGATGCAGGTCGAGGAAGTCCTCCATATGCACATGCACATGCACAAGAAAAATTAGACTGAGTCCTACAGCTTCACAAATATGAAGGAATCTCTTAGACTGATGACTCCTGATGCTCTGACATTCCAGGGTGTACCTTTCCTGGATCGTGGTTGACATATTCAGCTATATATATTCTCAACAACCTCTCACCAAACTGTCTAGGAGGAGGAACACCCAACAGAGGAAAAATTCAGATACTATGTCCTCTCCATCAGAACTATTGGATACGGATATAAACAGTATGTCCGAAAGGAGATTCAGGGTAAAATTATCCAGGCAACAGTTAGGATGGAGAAAACCATTAGTGATAACATAGAATCCCTAAGGGCAGAAGTGAAAGCATCCTGGGAAGAAGTTAAAAATGCTATCAATGAGATCCAATCTAATCTAAATACCCTAAAAGCTAGGGGAACTGAGGCAGAAGGTAGAATTAGTGATCCAGAGGACAAACTGATAGAGAAAAAGGATCAGAAAAAGACATGGAAGGAATTACTTAGAAACCATGAAAACAGAATAAGGGAAATAAATGATGCCAAGAAACGTTCCCATGTCAGAATTATTGGGATCCCTGAGGGGGTGGAGAAAGACAGAAGACTAGAAGATATAGTTGAACAAAATGAGCTTTTGTGTCCTAGAGACAGAAAGAACACCCCTCCCCCCGCATTATCAACAAATGTAGAACGACTTTGAGATACTTGATTGTGAGGCTCACAAATCATAATTTTAGAAAAGAGCTTCTGAGGGCAGCTAGAGGGAAGAGATTCCTATCATACAGAGGAAAGTCCTCAGAATAATGTCAGACCTGTCCACAGAAACCTGGCAAGCCAGAAAGGGCTGGCAAGACATACTCAGGGCACTCAATGAGAAGAACAGGTCGCCAAGAATACTTTATCCAGAAAAGCTGACATTCAAAATGGATGGAGAGATAAAGAGCTTCGGAGACTGGCAATGTTTACAAGAGTATGTGACCACCAAACCGGCACTACAAGAAATATTTAGGGGGGTTCTATAAAAGAAGAAGGAACCCAAGAGTGACATAGAACAGAAGTTTACAGAGAAAATCTATAGAAACAAGGACTTCACAGGCAACATGATGTCAATTAACAATGTATCTTTCAATAATCACTCTCAATGTGAATGGCCTAAACGTTCCCATAAAATGGCACAGGGTAGCAGATTGGATAAAATGACAGGACCTGTCCATACGCTGTCCACAAGAGACTCATTTGGAACCTAAAGATACATCCAGACTGAAAGTGAAGGGATGGAGAAGCATCTTTCATGCCAATGGGCCTCAAAAGAAAGCTGGGTAACAATTCTCATATCAAATAGATTATAAACTAAACTCTGTAGTCAGAGGTAAAGAAGGACACTACCTCATTCTTAAAGGGTCTACTCACGAAGAAGATCTAACAATGGTAAATATTTATGCCCCCAATACGGGAGCAGCCAACTACATAAGCCAACTGTTAATCAAGATAAAGAGTCACATTGATATGAATACATCAATAGTAGGGGACCTTAACATGCCACCCTCATTAGTAGACAGATCATCTGAACAAAAGATCAATAAAGAAACAAGAGCATTGAATAAACCTTGGACCAGATGGACCTCCTAGATAGATACAGAACATTCCACCCTAAAACAACAAAATACTCATTCTTCTCAAGCACACATGGAGCTTTCTCCAGAATAGGTGACACGCTGGGTCACAAACTGGAGCTCAATCGGTTCGAAAAGATGGAGATTATTCCCTGCATATTCTCAGACCACAGTGCTTTGAAACTGGAACTCAAGCACAAGAAAAAGTTTGGAAGGAATTCAAAGATTTGGAAACTAAAGACCACCTTGCTTAAGAATGTTTGGGTCAATCAGGAAATCAAAGAAGAGCTTAAACAATTCATGGAAACCAATGAGAATGAAGACACATCGGTCTAAAGCCTATGGGATACAGCTAAGGCAGCCCTAAGGAGGAAATACATAGCCATCCAAGCCTCCCCCCAAAAAACTGAAAAATCCAGAATACACCAGCTCTCTTTATACCTTAAAGAACTGGAGAAGCAACAACAAATTAATCCAAACCAACACACAATAAGGAAATTAATCAAGATTAGCGCAGAGATCAATGAGATAGAAACTAGTGATACAGTAGAACACATCAACGAATGTAGAAGCTGGTGCTTTGAAAGAATCAATAAGATTGATAAACCACTGTCCAAACTAATCCCACAAGAACAGAGAGGATCCAAATTAATAAAATTATGAATGAAAAGGGAGATCATGACTTACACCAGGGAAATAGAAATAATCATCAAAATTTCTTATCAGCAGTTATATGCCACTAAGTTAAGCAACCTAGATGAAATGGCTGCATTCCTGGAAACCTATAAACTTCCCAAACTGAATCAGGAAGAAATTGACAACCTGAATAGACCAATATCTAGTAGCGAGATTGAAGCAGGGATCCTAAACCTCCCAAAAAACAAGAGCCGAGGACCTGATGGATTCCCTGGAGAATTCTACCAAACATTCAAGGAAGAGATAATACCTACTCTCCTGAAGCTGTTTAAAAAAAAAAAAAAAATAGAAACATAAGGAAAACTTTCAGACTCTTTCTATGAATCCAGCATGATGCTGACCCCCAAACCAGGCAAAGACCCTACCAAAAAGGAGAATTTCAGGCCAACATCCCTAATGAATATGGATGCCAAGATTCTCAACAGGTTCTTAGCTAATAGCATCCAACAGTACATTAAAAAGATTATCCACCATGACCGGGTGGATTGTATCCCTGGGACACAAGGTCGGTCCAACATTCGCAAATCAATCAATGTGAGAACAAATCAATGAAAGAAGAGAGAAGAACCACATGGTTCTCTCAATTGATGAAGAAAAAAAAAATTGACAAGATAGAGCATCCGTTCCTGATTAAAATGCTTCAAAGTGTAGCGATAAAGGAAACATTCCTCAACTTCATAAAATCTATCTATGAAAAACCTACAGCAAATATCATCCTCAATGGGGAAAAGCTGGCAGCCTTCCATTTGAGATCAGGAACACGACAAGGATGTCCACGCTTGCCACTCTTGTTCAACATAGTACTAGAAGTCCTAGCAACAGCAATCAGACAACAAAAAGAAATAAAGGTATTCAAATTGGCAAAGAAGGCGTCAAACTCCCTTCACAGATGATGTGATGCTTTATACGGAAAACCCAAAAGACTCCATCCCAAAACTACTAGACCTCATACAGCAGTTCAGTAATGTGGCAGGATACAAAATCACTGTACAGAAATCAGTTGCTGTCCTACACACTAACAATGAAAATATAGAAATGGAAATTAGAGAATCAATTCCATTTACTATAGCACCAGGACTCAAAAGATACCAGGAATAAACCTAACCAAAGAGGTAAAGAATTTGTCCTCGAGGAACTACAGAACACTCATGAAGGAAATTGAAGAACACACAAAAAGATGGAAGAGCATTCCATGCTCATCAATCAAAGAATAAGCATTGTTAAAATGTCTATACTGCCTAGCACAATCTATGCTTTCAATGCCAACCCAATCAAAATTCCACTGGCATTTTTCAAAGAGCTGGAACAAACAATCTTAAAATTTGTATGGAACCACACCCCGAATTGCTAAGAACATGTTGAAAAAGAAAAACAAAACTGAGGGCATCACGTTGCCTGAGTTCAAGCTTTACTCCAAACCTGTGATCACCAAGGCAGCATGGTACTGGCACCTAAAACAGACACATAGACCAGTGGAACAGAGTAGAGAGCCCAGGTATGGACCCTCAACTCTATGGTCAACTACTCTTCAACAAAGCAGAAAAAAAAAATATACAGTGGAAAAAAGATAGTCTCTTTGATAAGTGGTGCTGGGAAAATTGGACAGCTATGTATAGAAGAATGAAACTCAACCATTCTCTTACACCATACACAAAGATAAACTTGAAATGGATAAAGGGCCTCAATGTGAGGCAGGAATCTATCAAAATCCTAGAGGAGAACATAGTAACCTCTTCAACATCAGCCACGGCAACTTCTTTCAAGGCATGTCCCCAAAGGCAAAGGAAACAAAAGCAAAAACGAACTTTTGGGACTTCATCAAGATCAAAAGTCTTCTGCACAGCAATGGAAACAGTCAACAAAACAAAGAGGCAACCCACAGAATGGGAGAAGATGTTTACAAATGACACTACAGACAAAGGGCTGACATCCAAGATCTATAAACAACTCCTCAAACTTAACACTCAAACAGCAGAGAGTCAAATTAAAAAAAAAAAAAAAATGAGCAGAGGTGAACAGAGACTTCTCCAAAGAAGACATACAAATGGCTAACAGACACATGAGAAACTGTTCATCATTAGCCATCAGGGAGATTCAAATCAAAACCACATTGAGATACCACCTTACACCAGTTAGTATGGCCAAAATTAACAAGACAGTAAACAGCTAGTGTTGGAGAGGATGTGGAGAAAGAAGAACCCTCTTACACTGTTGGTGGGAATGTAGGTTGGTACAGCCCCTTTGGATAACAGTGTGGAGATTCCTTAAGGAATTAAAAATAGAGCTACCCTATGACCCTGCAATTGCACTCCTGGGCATTTACCCCAAAGACACAGATATAGTGAAAAGAAGGGTCATCTGTACCCCAACATTCATAGCAATAGTGGTCACAGTTGCCAAAATGTGGAAAGAGCCAAGATGCCCTTCAACAGATGAATGGATAAAGAAGGTATGGTCTATATGTACAATGGAGCATTGTGCCTCCATCAGAAAGGATGAATACCCAACTTTTTTTCAACATGGATGGGGCTGGAGAAGCTTATGTTGAGTGAAATAAGTCAGGTAGAGAGAGTCGATTATGATATGATTTCACTTACTTGTGGAGTAAAGGAATAACACAGAGGACATTGGGAGATGGAGAGGAGAAGTAAGATGGGGGAAATCAGATGGGGAGACAAACCATGAGAGACTGTGAACTCTGAAAAACAAACTGAGGGTTTGGGAGGGGAGGGGGTGAGGGTTGGGTGAGCCTGGTGGTGGGAGTTATGGAAGGCACGTATTGCTGGATCACTGAGTGTTGTGCAGAAACAATGAATTTTGAATCACTGAAAAAAATTAAATTAAATTAAATTAAAACAAGAGGGGTGCCTGGGTGCTCAGTCAGTTAATAGTCTGCCTTCAGCTCATGTCATGATCTCAGGTCCTGGGATCGAGCTTCATGTTGGGCTTCTTGCTCATCAGGGATTGTACTTATTCCTCTCCCTTTGCCTGCCACTCCCCTTCCTTGTACTCTCTCTCTCTCTGTCAAATTAATAAAATTTTAAAAAAAGATATGAATGATCATAGTTTATCATTATTGTCATCATTGTTGCTCATGCTTTTGTGCAGATTGCACAAAACATGCATAGTTCTCTGTAATCTAAACACATCATGTATTATGTATTTGACCATCTAGTGAGGAAAATGTTATTAGTAATTACATATGATCATTGTACAGATGGGAATACTGAGCTTAAGCTCCATCCAAGGTAACATCTGCCCAAGATGAGGGCCTTGAGGTTAAAGGACTTGTCCAGCTTTAATGGGAAAGATAATTTTAGGTCAAGGAGTACAATGTGGATCTCTATGAGCTCCAGAATATCTTTACTTTTGTTTTCCCATTGATAGACTTATAGCAAATTTTGTGCTCTCTTGGGATGTATCACATTACCATATTCCTATAACTAGATAGATTAAAAAATGTGGTTTGAGTCATAAACCACATAATTCAGGGTAAATCAAGAAAAAATATTAATTTGAATAATTTTAAATGGCTTATTTCTGAATAATCACACCTTATAACAAGATTTACATGGAATATCCTCAAGATAATATGTACACCAGAAATTTATACCCTATAGAGAATACATAAGCTTTCAAAATACTTTGAAATAAGTTTTTATAGACATCTCAGATTTAGTATCAGTGTATTCATTTCCTAGGGCTCCTGAAACAAAGTACCACAAACTTGGTGGTTGAAAACAACAGATTTATTCTCTCATGGTTCCGAGGTCTGAAAGCAAGGAATAGACAAAGCCATGCTCTCTCTGAAGGTTAAGGAAGAACCTTCCTGGCCAGTTCTTAGTTTCTAATTACTGGCAATTCTTAACATTCCTTATTTGAAAGACAGATGCCTCATTCTGATTGCTGCCCCTGTTGTGTCCTGATGTTCTTTCTCTGTGTCTATCTCTATCATTACATGACTTTCTTCTAGACCATGAGTATATATTACATTAGATATAAGGACCACACAGGGACAATGACTTGTAAGTCATTAGGTTAATGGCTCATTTTAATCAAGTGACCTCATCTTAATTAATTACATATGCAAAGAATTTATTTCATTTCCAAGAGGTTCACATGAGATTCTGGGCGGACATGAATTTGCAGCAGGACACTTCATCTTTGTGCATTTGGTATCACCTCTTTTTTAGGAAAAGTCGTCACTCACACAAATATGCAGCTTAAACTATGATTTTTTTTTTTTCATCCAAAGGAGTCATTGTTTTATCTGAGGAAAGCTAATGTGGAGAACCAATAGTTAAGATGGAAATGGTCAAAGCTCATCTCCTTGAAATAGAGTTCAGGGTCTGGAACCCTAACTCAAAATATCCTCATAGCTTTTCCTCAGTTTGAAAGACTTTACATAAAATACAAGTGAGAAGTAAGAAGAAATAAGAAACAAGAATATATAAGATACTTAGCTGCAATATTAGGTTATAGAAGATATAAATACTTGGCTTGAAACCCAGTAGGTTGCTAATTGAAATAATGTTAAGCAGAATCTGAGTAAGAAAAAAATACTTCCAAAATACAGTATAGACTTAGATTTTCTTTTACAGTAGCAACAGAATTGCTGACAACAATACTGCCAAACACAAAATTAATAATTTTAGCTATTATTTTTTTTTCACATGAAGTGATTCTAGATTATAATACAAACATTCAACTTTACTGTGGGTATTTTCAGAAAGTAATGAGAAATGTCATTTGAGGATATTTCAAGAACTAGAGATCAGAGAAAAAAGCCCTTTCATCTTCCTTTGAGTAAAGATACTGAATTGGCAAATGTTACTATAAAGTACAATAGCAATTCCACTAACTGAAAAAAATATATATTGATACGGTGCTCAATAGGAAAAAAAAGATTTTATTATCATATAACCTTAATAACAATTCAAGTTCTACAGGAAAGCTAAAAATCAACTGTATTATACAGACCTTCAAGTCACTCCTGAATATAACCTATAATAGAAGACATCAAACTCAGGTCAGAGACAATGGAGATTTTTATTTAAATCACTGTATATAAGAGAAGCTTCATATTTGCTTCCAATTCCCTTGATCCCCACATCCCAGGGTTGATGGAAAGTGGATCAGTGGAATGTGGCATATGAATGGGATTTGTGTCACAAATGAGGAATCACAGATTTAAGAAATTCCTAATCTTCCAAGAGGGCTGTATGCTACCTGTAATAGGTAGAATAATGTTCTTCCTCAAATAACTCCAGTACCTGTGGATATATTATGTTCCAAGGCAAAAGGGCCTCTGCAGGTGAGGTTACATTAAGCATTTTGAGATAGGGAGAACATCCTAATGGGCCCAATATAATTAGAAGCGTCCATATGAGTGAAAAAAGAGAAGTAGAAGAGTCTGTGCCAGAGGGATTAGTATGAGAAAGACTGGTCTGACCTTTGCTAGCTTTGAAGATTCTCCCCAGGAACCTCCAGAAAGAAGCATTTCTCTGCTAATATTTTTATTTTATCCCAGTGAGGAACATTTCAGTCTTCTGACCTCTAGCATTATAAGATAGTCTGTTTTTGTTGTTTTAAGCTACCAGGTATGGTAATTTTTTACAATAGCTTAAGGAAATTATTAAATTTTGGTGCCTGGAAGTGGTGTGTTGCTCTAGCTAATACCTAAAAATGTGGAAGTGACTTTGGAATTAGGTCAGAAGCTAGAAAAATTGTGAGGAGAATTCTAGGAGCAGCTTGGACTGCGTTGAATAGACCGTTAGTAGAAATATGGACATTTCAGGGTGCCTAGGTTGCTCAATGGGTTGAGCATTTGATTCTTGATTTTATCTTGGGTCATGATCTCAGGGTCATGAGATCAAGTCTGGCATGTTCTGTGCTGGGCCTGGAGCCTGTTTAAGATTCTCTCTCTGACCACCCATCCATCCATCTCTAAAAATCAAACAAACAAAAGAAAGAAATATGGACATTTAAGCATGGAAATGATGAACATGTTATAGAAAACACAGATCACCTTAGAGAATTTGTAAATCATTATAAACAGACTGTTAATAGAAATATATGGACATTAAAGGTACTGCTGGTAAAAACTCAGAGATAAATATGTTACTGGAAACTGGAGAAAATGTGGCTTTGTTCTTCACCGACATAAAACTGAATTATTTCTTGCAGCTACGTGCAAAGCAAAATTTGCAAATAACTTGGATATTTAATTGGGGAGAATTCTAAGCAAAGTGTTGAAGATGTGTCATGACTGCTTCTTGCTGTTTATAATAAAACTCAGGAGAAAAAGATATATTGCGGGAAGAACTACTAAGTAATAGGAAATAGAACTTAATGATTTGAGAACTTATTAGCCTATCCGGATTGCAAAAGTTGCTAAATTAGGAGATTCAGTCTCAGGAGAATGTGCTCTAGCGAGACTACCAGAGTTAGACTAGAAGCTTTTCTATTGCCTAGGAAAGAACTCAAGATCATAGTACTCATTCCCACAAAGACTATTTGAAGGTGTCTGGCTCATGGATCACTGCAGCTGTCTGGACAGAAGCCAGGAATAAAGACAGATTTTTCAGGAAATGACTATGGGGGAGCCTTTTGTCTAATAGAGGGAATTCCCATAATATACATGAAAAACCAACAAGAGTGGTACAAAGCTTTTAACCTGAAAAAACACTGCTAACTTGGACCAAAAGGGATAGACAGAAGATGAAATGAATAAATTAAAAGAAGGCTGTTAATGTCCCAACATTCCGTAGCAGGAAACAGACATATAAATGTGCTCAGATGCAAACTTTGCTGCATTTCTGAAGAATAAAATTATAACTGAGAGGGTGGAGGATCTGTGATCCAGAGAGTAGAACTGAGGACCAAAGATTATTCCTAGGCTTTGAAAACATGCTGTTTGCCTATCGGGATTTCAAATTTGTTTGACTCTGTGACTCCTTTTTTATTCCTTCCATTTCATTTTGAATGTGATTGTCTACTACTGCTATTCTTCCCTTGTCCCACCATTGTATTTTGAGAGGAAATAATTTATGTAATAAGAATAGAATCTTTGGGGTCTAAAATGTGGAAAATGTTAGGCAGGATAAATTGCCTTGCAAAAGTGCCCATGTCCTAATCATCAGAATTTGTAAATTGTTACTTTGCATGGAAAAGGTGACTTTGTAGATGTAACTAAATTAAGCATCTTGAGATGGAGAGATTGTTCTGGATTTTTCTGAATTATCTAGGTGGACCAATGTAATCCCATGAACTAGGGATAACAAAGAGTCAATGTTAGAGTGATGGAGCATAAGACTGGACCAGCCATTTATGACTTTGAAGATGGATGGGGCCATGAGCCAAAGAGACAGATATTATAACTTAAGCAATCAAGTTTGTTTCAGCAGCAATAGGAATCTAATATATAAACTTACAAATATTTGCTAGAGAGAGAGAGACACGATCTTTATTCTCCTGGGCTGCACATCCTAGAAGGATAGACTAGCTCTGTCTTCCAATTCTGGTTGCTATGTTAACATCCTCAAAAAGATATCAAAGGTGCAGAAACATCCAAGACCAATAATGAATTTTCTCCCAAGGAGGAGATTTCCAGTCATAGCTTTGAAAATGCTGCCTAGTTTCCTCTTGTTGCTTATAGTAATATTTGAGAAAAGTGATTTGAAAAAAAAAAGAAAGAAAGACAGAAAGAAAGCCAAAACATTCGATAGTTTTGGAAAATTGTCAGAGATTTCAGATGGCAAAGGATAATATGGCTCTCAGGAAAGATCAAATCGATGACACTGCTAGAAAAAAAATAGATGAAAACTAAAGCTGAGGGTATGACTGAAAATCCTTTATTGAGACCTCAAAAAGATTAAAGGTTATGTCACACCAAAGACCCTCTAAAGAGATAAAATATATGCCACATATATCCCTTCAATCAAACATCCAAGCTTTTAAGAAACTGACAGTCATTTTTCCTCAGCCTTCCCAGATGAAATGCAGGGTAGAGAAGAGATTATCCCCAAGAGATCCTAAATGTGGCTTTAATCTATCAGTATGAACTTCAGTAAGTCACAACTTTTAAAAGGAATTCTGCATTGAGAAATAACACCAACCCGGACTGAAAAGGCCAGAGAAAGTACAAAATGAAAAGGAGCCTTTGACCCACCTTTTTTTTTTTTTTTTTAAACAATTAGTAAACAGACTGAGAACCAACACATGCTTCCTTTCCTGAACAAGGAAGGAGGCCTTAGAGTGGAACCAGAGGCCAAGAACAATTACCGGCTGGCTTTGAGGCCAAATCATAGAATGCACTGCTTTTGCTTAGTTGGAATTTTAGAGATGTTTTGGGCCTAATGTCTACTTTTTCCTTTCATTTTCCCCCTTTTTGGAGGGTGATCTATGCTAATTCCAGCATTATAAGTTGGGTGTACTATGGTAGATAATGTGTCACTTTAATTTCACGAGTCAAGAAGAACTATATTCAAGAAGGTGCACCTAAGGAAACTTACCCAAGGATTCACCTGCTCAGTGGGCCTGGTTTAGACACAGGAGTCTGTATCTCAGCTGGTGCTGTCCCAGGATAAACTTTAGTGGTGTTGGGAGGTGTTTATGAGGAAGTGAATGTGTTTTACTTATGGGAGGAACATAAATCATTGAGGGACAGACAGAACTCTGGTAAGCACCCTTCAGTATGACCTTCAATGATCCTGCCCTTTGGTCTTAGACCCTTCCTTATTTTACTTGGGCTTGTCAATCTGCTAGATAGCATAAAGCAGAATATCTCTTTTTTTCTCATTATATTCT
This sequence comes from Mustela nigripes, assembly GCF_022355385.1. Lineage (NCBI taxonomy): Eukaryota > Metazoa > Chordata > Mammalia > Carnivora > Mustelidae > Mustela > Mustela nigripes. Next base: position 198,639,812 of record NC_081558.1, read on the forward strand.
GTGGCACAAATAGGCTCAAATACAATTTGAGCAGACCTATAAGGAGGTCCATGTGTCAAAGAACTGAAACATCTAGGCACAGCTGCAGAGGAGCTAAGGCCTAAAAACCAGCAGATTGTTGAGCTTAAAAGTAGACTCTAGAGCCCCAGTTGAGGCCTGAAATGGCTGTTGCCCCAGCTCAGAGTTTGGCAGGTCTTTGTTATAGGCTCTGATCTAAAATCACTGAGCCCCTGCTAGATTTCTGACTGTCAGAAACTGTGGAGGATAATAAACATTCACTGTTTTTAAATTACAAAAGGTCCAGGTAATTTGTTATGGATCGATAAACAACTCACATGGTTTTCTTTTTGGTTTTCTAAATTGTCTTACTTTAAGACAACAATTGTCACTTTGGGTGAGGTTTTCTCAGACTTATGGAAAAATGAAAATTCAAAATACCTTTTCAAATGATCATAGAAAATGTTATACTAAATATTTTAGACCAATAAATATCAAATTATAGCTATTTAGGGCAAAATTCAATCAAACTACAGCTTACTAAATAATAGTTTAGGTAAAAATAATTCCAAATTGCACTGATTTTGTTGTTGTTGTTGTTTTTACTTTTTATTTGTAATTATTTGATTCTGTATTGTTGATTTCATTCTTTCTCTAACTGCAAATTAAGAAATAAATAAACACTAAACTTGGGAGTATATGAAACATTAAAATGTGACATATTTTTGACCTCCCTTAGAGGAAAGTAATAAAACACATGTAAAGTTTTCTGCATACATTTTCAATTCATAGTTTGAATTTCAGAGAAAAAATAAAAGTAAGTTCATATAAAATAAAGAATCATTTAAAGAAATTAATAGTTGTATTAATTAAATATCATCTGTAACATAAAAATAAAATGATTATTTTATCACATTTTGTCATATAATTAAAATATAGAGAAAGTAAAGTAAGAATTTTAAATTTAAAAAAGGCATTTTTTTCTCTGATAATAATTTACTTGAAAATCTCTAATGGTGTTAGAAAGTTATACACACAAGCATGTTATACACAAGCATGTGTATAACTTTCTAAATGTGTAATTTAGAAAATGAATTGCAAAGTGCCCATTTGTACTGATTCACGCAAAGCTCTGGATAATTCTGTATGGTCAATTTACTTTTAAAAAATTAGAACCACACAAATAATAGAAACTAAAAGTTAGGTGTTTCAGAAAACTAAGTATAGCAGAAAAGTCAGGTGATTGAAATTCTCTACTTTATTAAAATAATGGATGATTCATACACAATTAACCTTTTCAAACTAAATGATATGATCCAAAGATAGATGATGACAAGTGAAATGTTAATCATAAACTCTTAGGTTTTTACTAGAACTGTCTTTGATGAATATGTAAAGAGAAATCTCATTAATTAGGAACCAGTGTAGATGAGCTCTTATTTGAAGATATATTGATTTTCTCATCTACGGTAAAGACATACCCTCATGTTTCTATGTGCAGTCTGTTTCCTTAATAAGGAAAATTAGAGAAGCTGAAAGGGATGGCAGTGAGAAGATCCTCTGGAATTATTTGCTTTCAACCAGGTGATTCCATCTTGAACAGGTGACAGGAAAATAGTGGATACTAGAATGTTTAATTCCTTTAGGAATGTAGGGAAAATAAGTGAGAATCCCACTTCTTTCTCATCTTAATATAATCCCTGTTCCTTGTGTTATTTTTAAGCCTGAGAGGGAAAGGAATATTTCTTGACATCTCTTTTCAGATAAGAAATGGAATCAGGAAAGGAAGTCATGTATTCAGTTATTAGCTATTGTGTGTTCTTCACTTTACATGTAACCATCAGAGATGTCAGATTTTTAATATTTCTTGTTTTATATTTTCAAGGTCCTAAAAGTTTAACATTCAGAGTCAATATTTAAAACTATTTATTTTAGTTTTAGAATGTGGTCATTGTTTTATTGAAGGAAATCATCCCTCAAAAAACTGAATGTTACTGTGTTCTTGCATAAGTCAGTTGTTTCCTTTAGTAGGAAGAAGCATCTTCCCACAGATGAGACATGAGAGAAAAAATGAAACTCCCATGAAAAAGGCTAGTTTCCTTAGGACATGAAGTTTGAAGTCTTACTGAAGAATGATATTTATCATCCTCCTTCCGTCTTTTACATAGGAGCAGGGAGTTACTTCCTTAAAGAATGTCTGGCTCTACATAATTCATTCTTAAAGGTATGTGGCCTCATAAATGAGATCTTAACACCACACTATGCCCTTCAATTATGGGATTTCAAGAGTAGAATGAGTTGTTAAATAACCATTTTTGGGGTGCCTGGGTGGCTTAATTGGTTAAGCATCTGCCTTCAGCTCAGGTCATGATTCCAGAGTTCTGGGATCAAGCCTTCTGATCAGGCTCCTTGCTCAGTGGGGAACCTGCTTCTCCCTCTCCTTCTGCCTGCCTGCCACTCCCCCAGCTTGTATTCTCTCTCTCTCTCTCTCTCTTACTAACTCTCTGTCAAAAAAAATAGAAAAAATAAAATCTTAAAAAAAAAAATAGCCATTTGCCTTTTCTTCTGCTAAACACTAATGACCTCATTCTCATGTATGCCGAAGACTCATTAGAGGTAGAATAGTCAATAACACATACCTCATTTGTTTTATTAAAATAGAAAGGGAATAACAGTAATTTTTAAGTAATAAGCTCCAAGTAAGTATTGTGGAAATCCCTATACATTTTTTTAATATAATTTATTTCTCACAAGGTTTTTAAGGAGGATGCTAATACTTCTATTTCCTAGAAGATAGACTAGTTACAGAAGAATTAAGAAATGGGGTCGCGAATTGAATAAAAACTCAGAAGCAAAGGAGGGGGTCCACCTGACTTGAAAAACTTTGTATTTTATTTTTTGTTATTTTATTTTGCTGTTGTTGTTTTAGGGTTTTTTTTTTTTTTTTTAATTTAAGTTCAATTAGCCAACATATAGTACATCATAGTCTTTGATGTAGGTTCAAGAATTCATTAGTTGTGTATAATGCCCAGTGGTCATCACACCACGTGCCCTTCTTAGTGCCCATCACCTGGTTACTCCAACTTCCCCACTCACTTCCCTTTCTGAAAACCTTGGTTTGTTTCCCTGGAGTTAAGAGTCTTTTATGGGAAAAACTTTGTATTTTCAAGTACCTAACAGTTGAAGCTATGAAGTGTCTCATGTTAAAAAAGATGATGCTAGCCTCATAGGAGCTGTCGCCTGTACAAGGAAGTATCAGAGAAGATTACAGAGATGAAGTGAATTTCACTCATCTTCTAACCTTATGAAAACCGAACCAAATGGAGAAGAAAAGCCTTATTTACATAACCTAAAAAACATGTCAAACACTTGAAACTACATCTAATAAGCAATTTGTAAAATTTCATATCAGGAAGCTTGAAACCCTCTTAAAACACAACAAAATTGTTTTTAACCTGGATAAACATCCATTATTATCATGCAAGTTTTCCTTAAATTACCAATTTAATATGATCCTAATAAAAATACCATCAGGTTCATTTTCTGGAACTAGGATGTGGATGTTGAAGTTTTTATTAAATAATAAAAAGCAAGAATGGCTAGGAATCTCTTGAAAATAATGAAAAAGGAAATGCAAATAATGTTATTAAAAAGATTGCACAAAAAAATCAATACGTTACCTGGCACATGAGTAGATATTTAGCTTAGTGTAATAAAATAAAAACATTAAGAACAAGTCTAAGCATATATGAAAATTTAGTTTGTGATAAAGGTAGAAATTCAAATTCAAGAGCAAAAGTTATTTTTTAAAATAAATGACACAGGGGCGCCTGGGTGGCTCAGTGGGTTAAGTCGCTGCCTTCGGCTCAGGTCATGATCTCAGGGTCCTGGGATCGAGTCCCGCATGGGGCTCTCTGCTCAGCAGGGAGCCTGCTTCCTCCTCTCTCTCTCTCTCTGCCTGCCTCTCTGCCTACTTGTGATGTCTCTCTGTCAAATAAATAAATTAAAAAAAAATCTTTAAAAATAAAAAAAAAAGTAAAATAAAAAACAAATGACACAACAGGGGCACCTGGGTGTCTCAGTGGGTTAAATCCTCTGCCTTTGGCTCTGGTCATGATCCCAGGGTCTTGGGATGAAGCCCAGCATCAGGCTCTCTGCTCAGCAGAGAGCATGTCTCCCCCTCTCTCTCTGCCTGCCTCTCTGCTTACTTGTGATCTCTGTCTGTCAAATAAATAAATAAAATATTAAAAAAGAAAAATGACACAATAGCTTAGTTATTTAGAATACAATAAAATTAGATTCTTACCACATACCAAACAGAAATATACTTCAAAAGAATCAGACATACAATTTTAAAAAGTAAAGCTTTATAAAGTACTAGAAGTAAACATGTCATTATCTTTTTTTTGTAATCTGCATGTGAGATGAAACTTTTAAGCCACACTTCAAAAACTCTGGTGCCATAAAAAATAAATTTGATTAATTCAAATGTATTAGAAAAATCCCCAATTTTTACATGGCAAAATAAGAAAATCAATAAGAAACATTAAGGGAAAAATAACAAATTGAAAAAAATGCAACATACATCTGGCTAAAGAGACTTATCTTACTAATTAATAACTTTTTAAAGTCAGTGGGAAAGGGAAAAATTTTAAAACTTCATAAATGGTATGAACTGATAATATAAAAATAGATACAAAGGCAGTTTAAACATATGCAATTCTAACTTACACTGAAGCAGCTTTTTCATCAGAATTATAAAAAATTGAATTTTTTTTTTTTTTTAAAGATTTTATTTATTTATTTGACAGAGAGAGATCACAAGTAGGCAGACAAGCAGGCAGAGAGAGAGGAGGAAGCAGGCTCCCTGCCAAGCAGAGAGCCCGATGCGGGACTCGATCCCAGGACCCTGAGATCATGACCTGAGCCGAAGGCAGCGGCTTAACCCACTGAGCCACCCAGGCGCCCCTAAAAAATTGAATTTTTGATAGAATGCTGTATTGGTGAAGTTAAAACAAATGGCCACTTTTATATATTGCTGATGGGAATAAGGAATGATACAATTCCTATAATTGGGAACATGGCAATAAGCATTAAAATTAACCCAGCAAACCCACTTCAAGGAACTCTCTTGAAGTTACATCTTTAACATCATGAAATATTAATCATTAATCATCACATTGTATTTAACACTAAACTGCAGAAAGTAGTCTTAATGCTTGCATATAAAAAGTTGCTAAGTAAACTAAAGTACATCCACATAATTTAGTACAATGCAGTGATTAAAAGAAAAGAATTAAAAAGGTCTCCTTTAACTCTTAAACAATGATATCAAGAATGTAATTTTGGTAAACCAGAAAGAAGTGCAAACCAGTATATATATAGTGTGCTGCTTTGTATTTCAAGGAACTACCATGCCAAAAATAAGCACAGGGATGATAAACTAGAAGATATGAAATTGGATATCGAAAGAAGATGGTTGACGACGAGGAGGGAGATACAATGAGGTGGAAGAAGCTTCAAATTTTTGTCATGTCACAAATTTAATATGTTAACAAATACAAATTAACAAGGAATGGAGAAGAAAATTTGAAATTGAGTGCAAAAAGAAACGAATCAATTCTCTATCAACTGGATAACATAAAACTGTGAAGACAAACTAAATTAATACAAAAATTAATACAAAAAACATCCTCAATCCTGAGGCAAAAATAAAAAACAACCCCAAATATATTTTGATCTAGACTATTAGTTTGTAGTTGTGTTGGTGTAACACTTCTGATACTATTTTAACAAACAGATAAATATATCAATATTTTTCAGAGATGAGCTTCTCACTGTGGGAGAAGAGAAACACACATGTAATAGTGGAGGTTTAGATTGAAATCATAAGCATCAAAATAAATTTACAATTTAATAAAAACAAAAATATATATGCAAATATGCATATGTTTATGTGTGGTTATGTGTGCATGTATATAAATAAATACATACATATACGATTACATATAGATATATGCATATATACATTTATCCATTTACATAGGCCACATCAAAACAATACACCAAACAGCTTGAAGAGGCTTCCACTAGCCAAGTGGGATACTTTGTGTTGTTTTTTTTTTTTTTTTAAAGATTTTATTTATTTATTTGACAGAGAGAGTCACAAGTAGACAGAGAGGCAGACAGAGAGAGGGAAGCAGGCTCCCTGCTGAGCAGAGAGCCCCATGTGGGACTCCATCCCAGGACCCTGAGATCATGATCTGAGCCGAAGGCAGTGGCTTAACCCACTGAGCCACCCAGAAACCCCATAAAGTGGGATATTTTGAACATCTAATGGTTAATGACATTTTATTTTAAAAAATTGAATAAAAATGAATTCTATTTGTCCATATTGAGATTGAACATCAAATATAAATACACCACTGGCATGTGCATGATGCGCAACTGTTGACTGATTTTTTTTAAACAGTATATGAAAAAACAGATTATGCTCTATTTATCAGTGTAGAACTGAGTGTATAAGAGATTCCTGACTTCTTTCAGAAGGCATATGAATTAATCCGTGCGGAATCACTTCCTGTAAATGTTCTGGAATTAAATCATGAAAGCCACATACATGCTCAAACTTCATTTTGGTAATTCTTATGCCAGATCATTTCAACTTAAAAGCAAGCATTCTGACACTGCTGTATTTTCACATTTTACCCACAGTGAAAATCAGATGTATGCTTCCTCAAGAAATTTACTTTGGGTACCTGGGTGGCCCAGTCGTTAAGTGTCTGACCTCAGGTCATGATCCCATGTTCCTGAGATCGAGCCCTACATCAGGCTCCCTACTCAGTAGGGAAGTTGCTTCTCCCTCTTCTGCTCTCCCTGCCTGTGTTCCCTCTCTGGCTGTTTCTCTGTCTGTCATATAAAGAAATAATACCCTTAAAAAAAAGAAAAAAAAAAAAGGAAGTTTACTGACTGACTTTGTATAAATTTGGGGTTTTTTTGTTTGTTTTGTTTTTTGTTTTTTCCTCTTTCTCTCTCTTTGTGCAAATTGGTTTGTTTGAAGTCTTCTTCTTTATGGACTGTGTTCTCATGTACCAAAGTAGATCTGAAAGTTCAGAGAATTTGTGTTAGGAACCTCTTCTTTGATATGCATTGAAATAGTTTCTGGGGTGTGAAATTATAACCTTGATGGTCATTTTTACTCACCACTGACATTCTGGAAAACAGGTGAGACTAATGGCTCCATCTGCCAGTGGACTCTTGACTCCCTCAAGGGGGGCCTAGTGAGCAAACCTTCTTCTTTTCTGTTTTGATTAAAAGAGAGCTTCATATTTTCTTCACTGAATATTGAAATTTGGACACCCAAAGTCACACACTGTGATTTATCTCAATAAAGAGGTCCTATAGCAAAATACATTTCTGTTATGTGTTAAAGGGCAAAATTTTCAAAGAACTTTGAAATTCTGATTAACCTTACTTGAGGCAAAAATGTTTTTGAAGACAGATCCAGTCCTCACATTCCTGGGTCAGGAGTCTTGTGATAGTAACAACAAAGGCATGTGAAGTTTAAATATAGCTGTCAATCAGCTGTGGTTTTATTTTATTTTTATATTTAAAGGTTTTATTTATTTGGCAAAGAGGGCACAAGAGATTACAAGCAGGGGGAGTAACAAAGGGAGAGGGAGAAGCAGGATCCCCACTGATCAAGGAGCCAAAGGCAGGACAGAGCTCCATCCCAGGACCCTGAGACCACGACCTGAGTAGAAGACGGATGCCTAACGGATTTAGCCATCCAGGCACCCCCTCAGTTCTGGTTTTAGATCGTCAAACCTAATTACGCAGAAGCTAAATATCTACTACCAGACCAATTAGGTTTTCCTTTTCTTTGCAGATTTTTCATACATTATTGTATTTGTCGTACTCTGTATTTAATTTTTTTTCTTTCTGTTTCTTTTAGGCCTTTAATTGTACAAAAAGACCTAACCTCTCCTGATTTATACTTTATAATAATAACTATTTACTTGTTTTTTAAAGACTTTATTCATTTTATTCATTTTAGAGAGACACCACAAGCAGAGGGAGCTGCAGGCAGAGGGAGAAGCAAGCTCCCTGCTGAGCAAGGAGCCCAAGCAAGGCTGGATCCCATGACCCTGGGGTCATGACCTGAGCCAAAGGCAGAGGCTTAACCGACTGAGCCACCCAGGTGTCCCAATATTAATTATTTAAAAGAAAATTTGCCTGAATTGTTTTCTTGGATAGAATTTGATAGTGATCCTTAAATAATTTCCTTTTTTTCAAAAAGATTTTATTTATTAGAAACAGAGAGGGAGCAAGCGCAAGTGGGAGAAGATGCTGAAGGAGAGGAAGAAACAGACTCTGCTAAGTAGGGAGCCTGAGGTGGGGGCTCCATCCCAAGACCCTAAGATCATGACCTGAGCCAAAGGCACAGGCCTGACTGACTGAGCCATCCCGGTGCCCCAATGCCTAATAAATTTTCCAGTCTATGTTAATGGAATTAAGTCTAGGAAGCCAGTAAAGATTCTCATGTGTTTTCTTTTGTTTTTGTATCTAATCTCATAATGATTATGTCAGCTATTTTACTTTGTTATACCAAGACCCTACTCAATTAAATGTAGAACTATCCTATAAAATGGGTTAGCAGATATAATGTTAGGTTGGGTTATCATAAGCCTTTCCCTTTAATGTTTTTTTTTTTTTTTTCAAACCTTTCCCTTTAAATATTATAATACAAGGACACCTGGGTGACTCAGTGGGTTAAAGCCTCTGCCTTTGGCTTGGGTCATGATCCCAGGGTCCTAGGATCAAACTCCACATGGGCTCTCTGCTCAGCAGGGAGCCTGCTTTCTTTTCTCTCTCTGTCTGCCTCTCTGCCTACTTGTGATCTCTCTGTCAAATAAATAAATAAGTAAAATCTTTTAAAAAAATCAAAATAAATAAATAAAAATTATAATACAAATTTAACAAGTAAAAATAACTAAGTCTTTCTGAAAAATATTTTACACTAGAACAGAGTAAAAATATCCCTTTAGTCTCTCTCTCTCTAAAATTTAAAAAAAAAAAAACTTGTTTATATTTTTTAAGAAATCATGACATTGAGCCCGTATAAGACCCCCCTCTTGGTTTCTGCTTGGGATTCTTTCCCCCTCTCCCTCTCCCCCTCCCTCCCCTCTCCCTTTTTTTCCCCCCTCTCTCTGTCTCTCTCTCTAAAATAAATAAATAAATCTTTAGAAAAATAAAAGTATACATTTCAATTCTGTATTCACTTAAAGCATGTATTTTTTAGGTTGTACTTCAGTCTGTAATATGATTCCGTCTCCTGCTCCAAAAGTGTTCTACCACAAAGTCTTCCTATCACTATTCTCTAAGAGGTGTTCTATTTATCAGATTGCATCTTTAGAGCTTTAATGGTTGTTAAATGATGAAAAAACCTATGGAGAAGAATAGGATCTTGAAATCTAGAAAATGAAAGGGTTGAATTTTAAAAATCAAGTTTAGACATCCAGTGAGGATCTAGAAGACACACGAACACTATGTAGCAAGGGACTGGGATAATCTGTGAGGCATGAAGGGGTGAGGTCCTGGAGCCCTGAGGGGCTCAAACCCAGTAAAATAAGGGCATTTTTCATGATTTCAAAGAAATACAGGTAAGAAACATGAATACTTTTTTAACTTCTTTTTTAATTTAAATTCAATTAGCCAACATATAGTACATATCTATTCTTCTGTTGTAGACTTTTCTCATTGCTTTTTTAAAAGAATGCAATGAAAATAATATTTCTGCCATTACTAAACTGCTTTATGTTCATTCCCATTTATAAAGCAGGTTCAGTCCAATGATCTTCATCTCAATTTTTCCACAGGGCAGTAGAGGGTAGTGTAGGGTTTCTATAGCTCTAAAGATAGGTATTGTTTACTGCATATTCAACTCATCAAATATTATTCCTAGAAGATTGAAGTTCAAATCCTCTCTGTATTTACTAGGAACCTCTGCTATGAACCATCTTGCATCCTTGTTGAATATAATCATGTCATCATTAAATTTTAAGAAAAAAAAATCTACCCAATCAATTTGTCCCAGGATATTTTGAAGAGAAGAGAAGGAAGTGACATGATAATATGTAAAATGCCAAAGCTATGTTTCTATATACTTCCTGCGACTTCTCTGTATCACTACAGGTATTAATGAACTAATTGGTTTAAGGGGAGGCAGGATCTTCATCTACAATGGAGAGAATTATTAGATAATGAATGGAATTGTATAAGTGTGTGTGTGTAGAAGTGTTTATTTGTGTTTACTTGTCTAAATGATTTGGTTTGGCACACTCCTTCCCATCTGAGTTTTTACATCATTGTTTCATTTGGGAAATGATTATCATTATTTCTGCAAATATTCCTCTTCTAGTTTTTTTTTTTTTTTTTTTTTTTTTTACTACTTCTAATGTGAGTAATGATCACAATCCGGAAGGAAGCTACACAATTATAGTTGATTCTAACTTGTCAATCACAAAATAAATAAATTAATTAATTAAATTAAGTTAAAATTTAAAAATTAAAAAAAAACCTGTTTCAAATTTCCAGAGGGATAATCAGTGATTACCTGAAAAAAACTAAGTATGAGGGACAAATATAGTAATGCTTAATACAAAAACAAACTAGAGTAATGTTTTAAATATATCACAGAAAATAAAATTAAACTCAGATATGTGCATATATTTATATGCATATATATGCAGTTAAATGATTATTTAACTGACAATGAAAGAAATAAAATTTCAAGTTAAAAGAAGTAATTAGAAAATTTGCATAAAACTTCCTTTTGAATAGATTTTATAGTATCATAAATAAAACAAAAAAATAAAATTTGGAAGAAATCACTGTGATATAGGATAAAAGAGAAAGTAAATTTCTTAGTGAAATGTAAGGTTACCTTGATAAGGTTTATCAGAGTAGCTGGAAGAGAGAGAGGGAGAAAAAATAGAAGAGCGATTTATCCATTAGATTAGAAATTCCAGAGGTTGCCAATAATTGGCGACTGCCTCAGAGTAGAAGTTAAAGAAAGTAAGTGTGTGCTAAACAGTGTGTGCTTTCCTGTTTGAGTATATTTAGATACTGAGTTTCTTTTTTTTCTTTCTTTTTTTTTTTTTTTAATAAGGACAATAGACAATTAAGCCCCTGGTTTTCTTTTAGAAAGATGCTGGACTAGACTTTTATTTCATGAGCTATTATTGTACAATTCTGTAGGGGAAAAGGTTAACATGCAGGTTTTTGTCCACCAGAGATGGAAATAATTTCCTTCTAGTGGAACAGTTATATCAAAAGGTTATAGTTCATGGTCTTAAAAATCATGTTCTAGAAGTCAGAATCTCATATAATCAGGAAAACTAAAAATGATGACTGAAGCTTTATTTTGCCATCCAAATACTGTGCAAAATTTCTCTTTTAGCCAAGCCTAACCCAGATCTGTATAGAGAGGACTTTTCTGTGGAATATCTTAACTTACATAAGCTGATACCACCTGAGAAGTAAGTTAACTAACTTCATATCTTTCTAAAAAAAACTGTGCCTCAAAACATTTTAATTCTAACATAGCTTGTTCATTTTAAAGGAGGGGTACACTCTCTGTAATGTCAATAATATTTAATTTTTACCTGTAGAACTGTGCTACTGTTTATTAATTTAAAACATTTTTAAGAAGTACCTTGTGTACTTTGAAGTGACTTACATTAATAGTATAGACACTGTTAGCTTTATTCATCCATATTCTATGGATCAAAATAATTATCTCGATCAATTAACCAAGTAGTATGTGAATAAACAGTTTGCATCAAACACAATAATCAGCTAATTATAACATTTCCAATGAATAAAATGTTATTCGATATCATTAGTAATTAGGGAAATGCAAATTAGACCACAAGATACTACTTCATATCTAGGAGGATGGTTATAATAAAAAAGACAAACAATAGCACATGTTGGTGAATATGTGGAGAAACCAGTATCCCTATATGTTACAATAGGAATGTAAAATGGTGCAACTATTATGAAAAATAGTTTACTGATTTCTCTAAAAGCTAAAAATAAAACTATCATATAACCTAGTAATTCCATTCTTAGGTGTCAGTCAAAGATAAATGAAAATATGCTTACAAAAAGACCTAAGTTAAATGTTTATAGCAGCATTAGCCATAATAAAGAAAAACTGTGACTACAATAGATAAAAATTGTAAACAAATGTCTACTAACTGGTTGATGGTTAGAAATATATAGTGTATCCATAACATGAAACTCTTCAAAATAAAAATGAAAACTACTGACAATGTTGTCTTACAGATGAATTTTGAAACACATTATGCTAAGTAAAAAAGCTAAACCCAAGGGCACCTAGGTGGCTCAGTGGGTTAAACCTCTGCCTTTGGCTCAGGTCATGGTCCCAGGGTGCTGGGATCGAGCCCCGCATCTGCTCAGTGGGGAGCCTGCTTCCTCCTCTCTCTCTGCCTGCCTCTCTGCCTACTTGTTCTCTCTCTCTGTCCAGTAAATAAATAAAATCTTAAAAAAAAAAAGCTAGACCCAAGACCACATACTCTCTAAATTCATATAGTCAATTTATTGTATAAATGAAATATTCACAAAATAGTTAGTAGAGTAGTGGTTACCGTGATTCCAATCTGTGTGTATTTATTAACCCTTCACTGAGCTTTGCATATATGGGATATTGTGGGGTTTTAGATCACAGTCAGTGCACAGAAGAGAGAAGGCAAACAAATTATTGCAATACTACAGTTTTGTTTGTGGAATTCAAAACTACTCAAATTTAAAATAAATTACTGGACTGTGGGAGGAAAAATTGTAACTGAATAAAATAAAGTATAGGTATACTTTTGGCCTGAACTTGGGACCCTGGTTTTTATGCAGTATAGTAAATTAATAGTTTTTAAATTAAATTTTGTCTATTAGTTTTAGAAATGTGTTCATTTATAAATAACATGTGTACTTCTTCAAGAATATTTCCCACTTGTCTTGATTCCCTAATAACATTTTTCTAATATTTGTATAGCCTTTTTATTGTTTTTAATAGAGTATGCATCATAGCATTAGTAAGTTGATATACCATTGCTTATGCACACATTATGGAATCATTATATTGATAAATTGCCAAAATGCATTTATATCCATATATATTCTGCTCATATTTGTATAATGGAAATACTTTTAGTATAAATCTTTTTCAACATAAATTTCTTAAGAATCTTTCTGAAATAAGATATTTTAATCTTACAAAATTAGTATTTTACATAAAGTTATCCTTCTGATACAGCCATAATTCTAGGTTATAGCATTCCATCTTTGATGTAACTTTAAAGAAGAGATCATGCTGTGACAAAAATAAAATCCTTGAAAATGCTTCATTAATTTGTTCCTTTGAGGTCATTTATATTTGCAGTTCATACACTGGGGGTTATCTTTTAAGTGGAATGTCTTATAACACCTCCTGCAAGATTGACCTGATTCAAATATGGAAGACAGCTTTCTTTTAAAATGCCAAATGAGCCTTTAACCTTGACCTGTGACAGTTGCCCATTATTTTACGTCTGACTGTTAGATCCCTACACAGGACTAACTTCATGTTGTGACAAGGTTTTCATGCTCCATTAATGAGAATGAGTAATACTTGAAACCAAATCTTAAGTAAAAACAAGTATTAAGGAAGGCATGCATTGCATGGAGCACTGGGTGTGGTACATAACCAATGAACTTTGGAACACTGAAAAAAAAAATTAAAAAAAAAAAAACCTACAAATTTAGTGGTACATACTTTTACTTCATAAATTAGGTCATGAAACAGCTATTCAAATAAACCCCAATCACCTATGAATTGTGGAATATTGTATTACCTATCTTAAATAGTAATTGGTGAGATGAATGAACAAATACTTATAAAGTAAATAGAATAATAAGAATGTCCCCAAAAAACTTACTTCTATAAATATGTTTATTTATGTCAGTGAATTATGGGAGTAATGTAAAATAATTGTTTCTGAGTCCCTCTCACATCATAGGTGTTAATCCATGTGTTGTTCACATTACTTATTAATTTACAAAAACCCTGTAGAATAAAAATTTGTCCTATTTTACAAATTAATAAATAACAGAGACTTAGCTGTCATATACAAATAATAGCAAGTAATAATGATTTTGGGCACCTCACCTGGAGTGTTGGTTCTAGTACTCCTAAAGTGTTTCCCCTATCTTGAAAGCTGTGCATAATAACACTGAAAAGTTCTTTATCCTAGGGTTTTAGGAAAACAAGCAAAAATTAATTGACAATAAAGGACTTCAAAAGCAAAATGAGAATGCTACAATTATAACTTTGAGTTTACTTAGTCAAAGCAATTGCAAATCATATAGAGTGACTTCCAAATCGAAGCATAAGACAGTCAATAAAGTAAAGAGAATACTTATAATTAATTTAGTTTTACTTGGATTTGCCAATTGTATAACATGTGACATGTATAACGTGCCCAATTGCTTCTCAATCAGATCCTATAATCAGATCAATAATATGCCATGTAAAGATAAAAAAGATAAAAAATCATCACATAGATATGGTCATGTTTATTGGAAAATATTTTCTAATTAGAATTTAAGTTTATTAAATTAAATTTATTAAATTAAATTTAATAATTAATTAAAAGATAAATTGTCAGCACAAAGAATAATTTTCACCCAATTACAAAGACATATCCAATAACAGGATTTATTCCTATCTCATTATTTTTTATTCTGTCAGTTTTTCTGCTTCTAACCCTTTACCACATTATCATAAAAAAAGGAGAATAAATGAGCAAAAACTTGACTTCTCAAACAAAAATGTTAGATTGTTTATTAGTTAAGCAATAGCTGAGAAAAAATTAATTATGATTAATTTTGAGTGAAATGATTTTGGTGGTATTGAATTTTCTCAACTTTAGTAATTCTATTCCATTCTACTTCATAAATTTGGCTCTGAAATCTTTTTAAAAGCACATTTATTAACATTCTACCTGTGAATACTTCACCTTGGAATAAGAAATGTAACCAAGTAGCAGGCTATGTATGGAAATGACTTAGGGAATACAGTTCATGAACATCTCATAATAAAAAAAAAAAGGGGGGGGAACAAAAAGAGCATCTGTCTAGATATTCAAGTATAGTACATATTGTTTTGTTTTGATTATATGCATCAGGGATAATATTTTAATAGTTATTGAGCTCTCAGCATTCAAACTTTGTTTTCATCTATAAAATGTAGTTTATACGCATGATAAAACTAAATGCTTTCAAAAGTAACTTATGTAACCCCATCCTTTCCTTCATAGTGTTTCTTAGATGTGAAAGTGTAAGAAGGAAACACACACTTCTGATCAATGAGATTGATGAGAGAAACCAAAGAGGGGAAAGTCTTTTTCTGATGGATAAGAATATGTGTTGTAGGGATAAGATGATGGTGATGGAGATGGCACAGAATGCTGACTACATGAACCAGGAGGACCAATTAGCAGCACGTTTTTCACCAATTTTAATCAATCAGATTGTGGAAATATCCTGATATCCTATCAGAATGGAGACAAGTGATGATAAGCAGTTGGTATCATTTCCAATACTGATAAATAAAACACATGGAATTAATGGATCTATTTTCTTTATTAAATATCTGATGAGTGAATAATTAGAAGCTTCTATACAGATGGTAATGCAGATATTCTGATAATTTGTCTCCTCCAATAAAAATATTTTTGTTTCTGGTGGAGGAGTCGAGATGGTGGAGAAGTAGCAGGCTGAGACTACAGTAGGTAGCAGAGGATCAGCTAGATAGCTTATCAAACCATTGCAAAAACCTACAAGTCCAACAGGAGATCAAAGAGAAGAAAAGCAGCAATTCTAGAAATGGAAAATCAACCATTTTCTGAAAGGTAGGACTGGCGGAGAAGTGAATCCAAAGTGATGGGAAGATAGACCATGGTGGGAGGGTCCAGCTCCTGGCAAATGGTGGAGCAACGAAGCACAAAATCAGGACTTTTAAAAGTCTTCTCCACTGAGGGACATAGCTCCAGAGGCTAAACCGGGGTGAAGCCCATGCAGGGCCAGTGTGGCCCTAGGTCCCGCAGGGTCACAGAAGGATCGGGGGTGTCTGAGTGTCGCAGAGCTTGCAGGTATAAGAACACGGAAGCCAGCTACAGAGATAGAGCTGAAGAGTGAGCTCTCAGCTCAGGGTTACCTTGAACCTGTCGCAGGCTGGTTAGGCTCGGAGCATGGCCAGAGGCCAGGGAGATGGGAGTGATTGGGCTCTTTTCTCTGGGGGTGCACTGAGGAGTGGGGCCCTGAACTCTTGGCTCCTCTGGGTTGGAGACTGGGAGGGCACCATTTCATTCCCATCCTCCGGAACTCTACGGAAAGCATTCAGGGGACAAAAGCTTCCGAAAGCAAACCCGAGCAGATTACTTAACTCGGCCCCTGGTAAGGGTGGTGCAATTCCACCTCCGGCAAAGACACTTGAAAATAACTACAACAAACCCCTCCCCCAGAAGATCAACAAGAAATCCATCCAAGACAAAGTTTACCTACCAAGGAGAGCAGCAGATTTCCAGTGGAGGAGAAAGAAAAGCACAGAACTCATAACATTCTACCCAAGATTCTTTAGACTTGCAGTTAATTTTTTTTTTAATTTTAATTTTTTTTCCTCTGCTGATTTTTTTTAACTTTTACCCTTTTCTTTTCTAACGTTTTTTACCTAGTTTATCTAATATATATATATATATATATATATATATATATATATTTATTTATTTACTTTTTTATATTTTTTCTTTATTTCTTTTTTTTTTAATTTTCATTTTATTTATTTATTTATTTATCTGAACTTCTTTTTCCCCTTTCTCCCTCCCACAATTTGGGGTCTCCTCTGATTTGGTTTAAGCTCATTTTCTGGGGGTCTTTGCCACCCTTTCAGTATCTTATTTGCTCCTTCATATACTCTCATCTGGACAAAATGACAAGGCAGAAAAACTCACCACCAAAAAAAGAACAAGAGGCAATACTGAAGGCTAGGGACCTAATCAATACAGACATTGATAATATGTCAGATATGGAGTTCAGAATGATGATTCTCAAGGTTCTAGCTGGGCTCGAAAAAGGCATGGAAGATATTAGAGAAACCCTCTCTGGAGAGATAAAAACCCTTTCTGGAGAAATAAAAGAACTAAAATCTAACCAAGTTGAAATAAAAAAAGCTATTAATGAGGTGCAATAAAAAATGGAGGCTCTTACTGCTAGGATAAATGAGTCAGAAGAAAGAATTAGCGATATATAAGACCAAATGACAGAGAATAAAGAAGCTGAGCAAAACAGGGACAAGCAGTGACTGGACCACAAGGGAAGAATTTGAGAGATAAATGACACCATAAGAGGAAACAACGTTAGAATAATTGGGATTGCAGAAGAAGAAGAAAGAGAGAGGGGAGCAGAAGGTATGTTGGAGAGAATTATTGGAGAGAATTTCCATAATATGGCAAAGGGAACAAGCATCAAAATCCGGAGGTGCACAGAACACCCCTCAAAATCAACAAGAAAAGGTCCATATCCTGTCATCTAATAGTAAAATTTACAAGTCTTAGCAACAAAGAGAAAATCCTGAAAGCAGCCCGGGAAAAGAAGTCTGTAACATACGATGGTAAAAGTATTAGAATGGCAGCAGACTTATCCACAGAGACCTGGCAGACCAGAAATAACTGGCATGATATATTCAGAGAACTAAATGAGAAAAACACACAGCCAAGAATACTATATCCATCTAGGCTATCATTGAAAATAGAAGGAGAGATAAAAAGCTTCCAGGACAAACAAAAACTGAAAGAATTTTCAAACACCAAACCAGCTCTACAGGAAATATTGAAGGGGTCCTCTAAGCAAAGAGAGATCCTAAAAGTAGTAGATCATAAAGAAACAGAGACAATATACAGTAGTAATCACCTTACAGGCAATACAATGGCACTAAATTCATATCTCTCAATAGTTACCATGAATGTTAATGGGCTAAATGCTTGAATCAAAAGACATGGGTATCAGAATGGATAAAAAAAAAAAAAAATCAATATGTTGCCTACAACAAACTCATTTTAGACCTGAAGACAGCTCCATATTCAAAAAGTGAGGGGGTTCAAAACAATTTACCATGCTAATGAACATCAGAAGAAACCTGGGGTGGCAATCCTTATATCAGACCAATTAGATTTTAAGCTAAAGACTATAATAAGACATGAGGAAGGACACTATATAATACTCAAAGGGTCTGTCCAAGAAGAAGATCTAACAGTTTTCAATATCTATGCCCTAACGTGGGATCAGCCAACTATATAAGCCAATTAATAACAAAATCAAAAAACACATTGACAATAATACAATAATAGCAGGGGATTTTAACACTCCCCTCACTGAAACGGACAAATCATCCAAGCAAATGATCATCAAGGACATAAAGGCCTTAAATGACACACTGGACCAGATGGACATCACAGATATATTCAGAACATTTCATCCCAAAGCAACAGAATACATTCTTCTCTAGTGCACATGGAACATTCTCCAGAATAGATCACATCCTGGGTCATAAATCAGGTCTCAGCCAGTATCAACAGATTGGGATCATTCCCTGCATATTTTCAGACCACAGTGCTCTGAAGCTGGAACACAATCACAAGAGGAAATTTGGAAAGAAAACAAATACATGGAGACCAAACAGCATCCTTCTAAAGAATGAATGGGTCAACCAGGAAATTAAAAAAAAATGAAAAAAATCATGCAAACAAATGATAATGAAAACACAACAGTTCAAAATCTGTGGGACACAGCAGAGGCAGTCCTGAGATTAAAATATATAGCAGAACAAGCCTTTCTCAAGAAACAAGAAAGGTCTCAAATACAAAACCTAAACCTACAACTAAAGGAGTTGGAGAAAGAAGAAGAAAGAAAGCCTATACCCAGCAGGAGAAAAGAAACCATAAAGATCAGAGCAGAAATCAATGAAATAGAAACCAAAAAACAATAGAATAAAATCAACGAAACTAGAAGTTGGTTCTTTGAAAGAATTAATAAGATTGATAAACCTCTGGCCAGACTTATCAAAAAGAAAAGAGAAAGGACCCAAATAAATAAAATCATGAATGAAAGAGGAGATCACAACTAACATCAAAGAAATACAAACAATTATAAGAACATACTATGAGCAACTCTACGCCAACAAATTTGACAATATGGAAGAAATTGATGCATTCCTAGAGACATATAAACTACCACAACTGGACCAGGAAGAAATAGAAATCCTGAACAGACCCATAACCAGTAGGAGATTGAAACAGTCATCAAAAATCTCAAAAAAACAAAAACAAAACAAAACAAAAAACCCAGAGCCAGATGGCTTCCCAGGGGGATTCTACCAAACATTTAAAGAAGTACTAATTCCTATTCTCCTGAAACTGTTCCAAAAAATAGAAATGGAGGGAAAACCTCCAAACTCATTTTATGAGGACAGCATTACCTTGATCCCAAAACCAGACAAGGATCCCATCAAAAAAAGAGAATTACAGACCAATATCCTTGATGAACACAGATGTGAAAATTTTCACCAAAATACTAGCCAATAGGATTCAACAGTACATTAAAAGGATTATTCACCACGATCAAGTGGGATTTATCCCAGAGCTGCAAGGTTGGTTCAACATCCACAAATCAATCAATGTGATACAACACATTAATAAAAGAAAGAACAAGAACCATATGATACTCTCAATAGATGCTGAAAAAGCATTCGACAAAGTACAGCATCCTTTCCTGATAAAAACTCTTCAAAGTGTAGGGATAGAGGGAACATACCTCAATATTATCAAAGCCATCTATGAAAAACCCACCGCAAATATCATTCTCAATGGAGAAAAACTAAATGCTTTTCCACTAAGGTCAGGAACACGGCAGGGATGTCCATAATTACCACTGCTATTCAACATAGTACTAGAAGTCCTAGCTTCGCAATCAGACAACAAAAGGAAATTAAAGGCATCCAAATCAGCAAAGAAGAAGTCAAACTATCCCTCTTCATAGATGATATGATACTATACATGGAAAACTCAAAAGACTCCACTCCAAAACTGCTAGAACTTGTAAAGGTATTTAGTAAAGTGTCCGGATATAAAATCAATGCACAGAAGTCAGTTGCATTTCTCTACACCAACAAGACAGATGAAAGAGAAATTAAGGAGTCAATCCCATTTACAATTGCACCCAAAACCATAAGATACCTAGGAATAAACCTATCCAAAGAGGCTAAGAATCTATACTCAGGAAACTATAACGTACTCATGAAAGACATTGAGGAAGACACAAAGAAATGGAAAAATGTTCCATGCTCCTGGATTGGAAGGACAAATATTGTGAAAATGTCTATGCTACCTAAAGCAATCTACACATTTAATGCAATTCCTATCAAAATCCCACCCATTTTTTTCAAAGAAATAGAACAAATAATCCTAAAATTTATATGGAAACAGAAAAGACCTCAAATAGCCAAAGGAATATTGAAAAGGAATGCCAAAGTTGGTGGCATCACAATTTCGGACTTCAAGCTCTATTACAAAGCTGTCATCATCAAGACAGCATGGTACTGGCACAAAAAACAGACACATAGATCAATGGAACAGAATAGAGAGCCCAGAAATAGACCCTCAACTCTCTGGTCAACTAATCTTCGACAAAGCAGGAATGAATGTCCAATGGATAAAAATACAGCCTCCTCAATAAATGGTGTTGGGAAAATTGGACAGCCACATTCAGAAGAATGAAACTGGACCATTTCCTTACACCACACACAAAAATAGACTCAAAATGGATGAAGGACCTCAATGTGAGAAAGGAATCCATCAAAATCCTTGAAGAGAACACAGGCAGCAACCTCTTTGACCTCAGCCACAGCAACGTCTTCCTAGGAACATCACCAAAGGCAAGAGAAGCAAGGGCAAAAATGAACTATTGGGATTTCATCAGGATCAAAAGCTTTTGCACAGCAAAGGAAACAGTTAACAAAATCAAAAGACAACTGACAGAATGGGAGAAGATATTTGCAAATGACATATCAGATAATGGGTTAGTGTCCAAAATCTATAAAGAACTTAGCAAACTCAACACCCCCCAAAAAAAAAAAATTTCTTGCCAATCAAGAATTAGGCAAAAGACATGAACAGACATTTCTGCCAAGAAGACATCCAGATGGCCAACAAACATATGAAAAAGTGCTCCACATCACTTGGCATCAGGGAAATACACATCAAAACCACAATGAGATATCACCTCACATCAGTCAGAATGGCTAAAATTAACAAGTCAGGAAATGACAGATGCTGGCGAGGATGTGGAGAAAGGGAAACCCTCCTACATTGTTGGTGGGAATGCAAGCTGGTGCAGCCACTCTGGAAAACAGCATGGAGGTTCTTCAAAAAGTTGAAAATAGAACTACCCTACAACCCAGCAATTGCACTACTGGGTATTTGGGTATTTACCCTAAAGATACAAATGTAGTGATCCGAAGGGGCACATGCACCCAAATGTTTATGTCAGCAATGTCTACAATAGCCAAACTATGGAAAGAACCTAGATGTCCATCAACAGATGAATGGATCAAGAAGATGTGGTATATATACACAATGGAATACTATGCAGCCATCAAAAGAAATGAAATCTTGCCATTTGCAACAACTTGGATGGAACTAGAGGGTATCAGAGTCAATCAGAGAAAGACAACTGTCATATGATCTCCCTGATATGAGGAAGTGGAGATGCAACGTGGGGGGTTAGTTGGGTAGGAGAAGAATAAATGAAACAAGATGGGATCGGGAGGGAAGCAAATCATAAGTGACTCTTAATCTCACAAAACAAACTGAGGGTTGCTGGGGGAGGGGCGTTGGGAAAGGGGGATGGGGTTATGGACCTTGGGGAGGGTATGTGCTATGGTGAGTTCTGGGAAGTGTGTAAACCTGGCGATTCACAGACGTGTACCCCTGGGGATAAAAATACATTATATGTTTATAAAAAATAAAGATTAAAAAAAAAACTTTGTTTCTTCCAATCCTTATCTACCTTCTTAATATGGGAATTACTCTATGATGATATTCATGGGAAGTATTGATTAGTATACTCATTTTTTAATGCTTCCTTTTAAAAAGTTTATTTACTTATTTACTAGAGAGAGAGAGGAAGGGTTAGAGGGACAGAGAAAATCTCAAGAAGACTTCTTGCTAAGTGTGAAGCCTAAGGGGAGGTTCTATATCAAGACCCTGAGATCATGACCAGAGCCAAAACAAGAGTCAGTTACTTAACCAACTGAGCCATCCAGGCATTCCTAATGCTTCCTTTTAAGTATTTTGTGTGTGTGTGTCTGCTTTTTCTGCCATTAAGCTGTGTGTTTGTATGCACGTCTATATGTTTTTATGGGTGTGTAACTTGATACTCAACCCTGTATTTGGCCTGGGCTCAATAACACAAAGTACCTACCACCTGCTTAGGATTCTTATGAACAATGTCATGTCACTATGTGTTCGAAGTCATTATTTTGATGTCATTATTTCCTATTGGTAGGGCCCCTGAGCATATTCTTGCATTGAAAGCACCCAGAATAACCATGCTTTCTACTGACAAGCTATTGCTCTTTTCCACCTGTATTTGTTAGCTTGATTTCTCTCCCTGCATTCTTTGATGATCTCATATGTTTGCTGACCAGTTGGCCTCCAGGAGATAAATGAAAGTTAAATAACTTCTGGAACTGAATCACATGGACATAAGTCTTTCTACATCAATGCCAACCAGATTAGTTCTGTATCATTAATGATGATATTTACATGTTCATTGTGATAGATCCTGGCTACAAATTATTTTCTAATTCTCATTGAGAGATGAGGTCTAATTTCCTTAACCATTACCCCATTCTGCCCTTAGTAACTCGCTTGACTGATCATGTGGCAAAAGTGAATTCTGGGCCTTCCAAGGTTAAGTCACACAAAAACTTGAAGGTACTGTCTAGACCCCTAAAGACATTCAATTTATGAGCCATGAACAATCATGAAAGTTGAACTAACTTGATGGGGAGACTCCCTTGAGAGTTCCTGAGTATTCACAGACAGGGAGAGAGGCCTAGCGGAGCCCAGACTTCCAGGCAACTCTGTCAGTATGCTAGGTAGTTAAGGAAAATGGCTTTAGATGCTGCAGGTGATCTTTAGTTGAAGAATTTCCTGGGAAAATCCTGCCTAAATTATTTGTGCAGGAATACATGAGATATAAAAAGTATTTTTAAGTTTCGTTATGACCTAAATGACCATAATACACATTCTATACTGAAGATTAACTCCTCTTCAATATTTAAATCTCTATGCTCTCTAAAAATGTGAACATTTATCTTTATTTTCTTCATTATTTGAATTTTAAATATTTAACTTTTTTTTTTCTTAGACCCACATCCCTTCTTGTCAGCCATACACGTCTGTCAAAAAAATTGGACAAATCGTCTGAGAACTGAACAAGACTCAAATATGGATGTGTTCTTAGAATTAACCTAATATTTTCATTTCTTTCTGCCTCAAGGACTTTCACTCCTTGAGGAAGCACTGCTAATTGAGTGATGGAAGACATGATACTTTTTGGACATATAGTTGCCCACTTATATATATTCACTTATTGTGTTTTTCAGGATACTTATTGGATATTATTGAAAACAAAAGCCCAAGTGTTCCCCCCTGTTGCTTCAGAACTCTGTTTATTTTCACCTTTTAAGATTGTTATGTATATATTTATGCATGCATATTCATATACTTACATTTACATACAATTTACACACTTCTCAAAGATACAGGTAATCCAAACTGTACACTTAAAATTCTATGGAGAATAGGAGAAATGAGAAATGCCATGAAGGCTAATTTCATGTGTCAATTTGACTAGCCATGTGTGCCAAGATTAAACATTATTTCTGCATGTGTCTATGAAGATGTTACCAGAGAGGAGTAACATCTGAGTCTGTGGATTCAGTAAAGTAGATAACTCTCCCCAGAGTAGGTGGAAATCGTCCAGTTCATTGAGGGCTTGAATAGAACAGAAGACAGTGGACAGAGGAATTTGTCCTCTCTGTTTCTTGCCTGCCTGTTGTTGATATGGAACATCAATTTCCTCCTCTTGTGCTAGGATTTAAGAGCTCAGCTGCCCTCCTTCTCAGACCTTTGAACTCAGACTAGAATTGCATCACTGTTTCCCTGGGTGTCCAATTTGGAGAAATCAGATCATGGGAATTCAAAACCTCTATAATCATGTAAGTCAATTCCTCATAGTAAATCACCATATATATCCTATTGATTCTATTTCTCTGGAGAACACGGAGTCGGGCAAATACCTCTGAATTTATTTATTTTTTTAAAGATGTTATTTTTATCTTTATTTGACAGAGAGAAATCACAAATAGATGGAGAGGCAGGCAGAGAGAGAGAGAGAGGGAAGCAGGCTCCCTGCTGAGCGGAGAGCCCGATGCGGGACTCGATCCCAGGACCCTGAGATCATGACCTGAGCCGAAGGCAGCGGCTTAACCCACTGAGCCACCCAGGTGCCCCCTCTGAATTTAAATGTAGTAAATGATACTTATATTTTAGGACCCCAAAGACCAAACTTCAGCAATAAGACCAGTAAGGTAGTGTATATATTTGAGAATAAAATGGGAATAGAAACACAACATGAAGATATTAATTTGAGATCACAATACAGAAAAAAGAAATATCAGAAAATTCTGTAATCTATCAAGAATCACCCTTAAACACATGCACACACCCACCCCCCCCCACACACATTTCAGAGAACACCAAAAAAAGAAACAGGTGAACACTGCTAACATGTTAAGCTCTAATGAAAAGAGCAGAAATTAAAGAGTCAGATGAAATTAACTAGCTCCTAACTCTACCCTTTATTTGATATGTAATAGGGCACATTTAATGTTACCTTTATATATGTCTTTTTCCTTCTCTTGGGAATATAATGATTATAGCAAGTTTATTGAGTTATGAAAAGGATTTAGTATTTGTAAAATTGTCTCTTTGATTTATATTAATTAAATGTGAATTGATTAGTAATTCCTTCCATGTGCCTGGCATGAAAAAGAGACAGCAGGAGGCCAGAAAGGCATAGTTTCTGCCTCAAAATAGTGTATAATCTATGCTTATGAGTTATAAGAATTAATACTGCTTCATTCATAGAGATCTTAAATCTCTATAAGTATTTTATTCAGGAAAAAGTGAGTTATGCAATTAAATCTCATTTATCCCTTAAAATATGAATGACAGGATTTTATCTATTTTACAAAGTTGTTATAAGTCAGCCAATAACTTTTACCTTACTCTTCCATAAGGTCAGATCTAGTTTACTTTTTTTTTCTTATGAGTCAAAGTAATTTTTAAAAAGTTGAAGATATTCAGAAAGTGTATTTTGTATATATTCTTATTTAAATTTCAAAATAGGCTCTCATGACAAAGGATATCTCCTGGTATCTGAAATTTTTCCCTGCCAGATTTGATTTAGTTTATGTGACTCGATTTTATGGCTTCCCAATGTGGACTAGAAATCATTTTCAAAGTCAGTGTAACTTATTCTAACTAATTCTGTCATTCATCATCATTTTAAGTCTCTCTTGAGTAAACTGCAATTTGTGACAAATTGTACAATATGGTTTGGGGATGTGTCCTATTGTCTAGAGGAGGTTAAAACACAGACTGTCAAACTCTTTTCAGTTAGGATTTTTTTGTAGGCTATAAGTTACAATAAAACATAAAAGAAAAGGGGTGCCTGGGTGCCTGGGTGGCTCAGTGGGTTAAACCTCTGCCTTCGGCTCTGGTCATGATCCCAGGGTCTTGGGATCGAGCCCGGCATTGGGCTCTCTGCTGAAGAGGGAGCCTGCTTCCCTTCCTCTCTCTCTGCCTGCATCTCTACCTACTTGTGATCTCTATCTGTCAAATAAATAAATAAAATCTTTAAAAAAAAACATAAAAGAAAATTCTGCAACTGACTTGAGATGGGAGTAAGAATTGTTGGTATAGTTTGCCTAATACTCTGATGCTTGTATAATTTCATACAAAAATATAAACTTCACCAGGAAATCTAACATTTTAAGTTTGTTTAATACTATATTTTTCTATCTGAGATAAATATAAGAAATTATTTGATACTAGAATTAATCATTTGATTCAATGAGTTCAAAGTGCTTCACTTGTATTTTAAATTATTTTTTCTTATAGGATATACCAGAGTTAATATGGACTTTTTATTTTTACTAGGATTTTTAAATATGACAAATATTACATATGTAAGACTGCAGCCTTTAATTTTAATGAAGATTGCCTTTTCTGATTAAGATAGATTAGCTCAAGAATAGAATGTTATTAACTCCAATAACTATAACAAGACCTAGTAAATAATAAAAATATAATCTGTTGATGATGAACATTTTTTCATGTGTCGATGTAGTGAAAAGAAGGGCCATCTGTACCCCAATGTTTATAGCAGCAATGGCCATGGTCGCCAAACTGTGGAAAGAACCAAGATGCCCTTCAACGGACGAATGGATAAAGAAGATGTGGTCCATGTACACTATAGAGTATTATGCCTCCATCAGAAAGGATGAATACCCAACTTTTGTAGCAACATGGACGGGACTGGAAGAGATTATGCTGAGTGAAATAAATCAAGCAGAGAAAGTCAATTATCATATGGTTTCACTTATTTGTGGAGCATAAGAAATAATATGGAGGACATGGGGAGATGGAGAGGAGAAGGGAGTTGAGGGAAATTGGAAGGGGAGGTGAACCATGAGAGACTATGGACTCTGAAAGACAACCTGAGGGTTTTGAAGTGGCACAGGGTGAGAGGTTGGGGGAAGCAGGTGGTGGGTATTAAGGAGGGCATGTATTGCATGGGCACTGGGTGTGATGCAAAAACAATGAATATTGTTACGCTGAAAAGAAATAAAATATATATAATCTGTTTTCAGAAAAATAGGGTTTCATAGGGGTTGGGACCTTAGAAATGTTATGGACATAGAGATGAGGTTCTCTAAATAAAGTTGAGTTGAAGTCAGCACATTTTTTTCCTTAGGGATACTGCCATACCTGTGTTCTTGTTAGAGGCTGGGAATGCACACTGGGTCTCAGTACATTTTTGTTGAGGGAGAGGACTTTTGGTGGTCTCATTAAAAAGGAATGACAAAACTGAACACTTACAGTGCCTAAATAATCAACCAAATCCCAGCTCTGTTCCTGCCTCGAGGATTTGTCAAATTCTGAATCTGTGTAAGGTAGGATTCTAAAAATTTAAGCACTAAAATAAGTACTAAAGGGGTTTTTCAGTCTAGAGATAAAAGAGCCATTTCATAATGTCAAAATGATCAACCCAACAGTAAGATACTACACTTCAAAGTCTATAAATACCCACTAATACAGTTTCAAAATGCCTTTAGCAAAATTTGACACAGTTAAAAGGAGATATAGGCAAATCCATAATCAGATAGGAAAACATTAACACACTTTTCTCACTAGCTAAGAAAACAAGGAGATAAGAGTATCAGTTAAGTATATAGTGGAATATAGTGGATCTAACCTGATTCTCAAATTGAGCAAACTGATATGTACGTGTGCAGATACATCCGAACACATGCACACAATGCTTTTGTAGCTCTATACACAATAATGAAAGAATTCAGATTCTTTAAAAATGTAATGGGAATGCTTATCAAAAAAATACCAAAATCTATTATGTAGTGGCCATAAACCTGCAATGAAACATTCTTAATGTTTTCTCTGATCTCATTGAAATTAAACTAATAAACAGAATATGCAAAATAAACAGTAGACTTCATTAAGCATGTGGGCTAAATTGTGTCCTTGCAAAATTCATATATTTAACTCCCAAGCCTAGAACCTCAGAATGTAACTACACTTAGAGATAAGCATTTAAAGGGATAATTATGTTTAAATGAGGTCACATGGGTATGTCATATGGGTAGGGCTGTATTTGAAAATTCAGCATTGAAAGAGGCAAGTTAATTAAAATTAGGTTAACTCCTTTTGAGATTCAAAAGAATAATACACCCCTCAGATAACTTCATATTTCTGTCTCCCTTACTATTCTCTTTGTCTGCTACTTGGGGATTTCTTTCTGTCTCATGGCCTTGGTTCACTGTTTTTTATTCCTCAAACATGATTTTTCTGGGTTTTCTTTTCTTTGCCTCATTCTCAGTCTTTAGTGTCGGCTAAAATACCATTTATACAGGGAGACCACTCTGATCAATCTCATCTCCTACTTCCATAAACACACACTATTCTCTCACTTCATATAAAAATTCAAACAAACAAACAAAAAACAAAAACAAGAAAACGGCATGTCTGGTATCGCTTAGCATGTTTTCTCAACAGTGTTTACCATAATGGTTTTTGTTTCCTTTTTACTGATTTTTGTTCTTCTCCAATCTGAATAATATCACTGAGCCCTGGAATCTTGTTCATCTCCTTTAATACAATATCTTTACACTTAAAACTAGACTGTCACCTAAGCATATTTGAGAAAATACATGTTGCATAAATGACATTATTTGGTATAGGTTTATAATGCATCAAACCCACACTTGCTTGTTTTAGAACAAGCATATTCATTTCTTCATTCTTAAAACTGGAAGATAATCAAATTAATTTGTGTTTCTGTGTTTTTTCTCCTTATTTAAAAAAAAATATTTATTTTTTAAATAATCATATGATGTATTTTTTCTCCTTTTTTTAACTGACAAACTTTCAGTCACACATTTTAAACAAGTTTGATCCAACTAGGTTTAATTTAGTATATGAATAGTGAGGCCTTAAAACTGATGCTGGATTATATTTTAAATAAAATTTTATTTAATGTACATATATCTATGATACTAATCTATAAAAGGTACTGAGTGTTAAGAATATATGTAAATATCTAACTTGATTTAATGTATATTTTCTAAAATCATATGAAAATTTATTTTGTCTATTTATAGATGTATCTATGTGATCTTCATAAGACTCATTTTTCAGGAAGAAAAAGGTAAAAGAATGCCTTTTCAGAAAGGAAAAGCACTAAGAAACCACATTCCATGTTTGGCATTTTCAAATGGAACCAATCTGGCAATTTTGATATCTAGATTGGGGTCACAAACTCATGTGCCTTCAGGGATCATGTACATTTCTTAAATCTATGCAAGAATAGTTGACCAAATCAGACAACAGCAATGGTTTAATTGTGGAGAGCTGAAGAGTATGTAATCACCTGCAGTTATTTCTGTTTATTACAAATATTCTGTTTATTAAGCAAAACAGTCTATAATACCTTCTATTACATCTATAAAACTATACATGTATGTAGATTAACAGAAAAATTAGCATATCATAGTTGTCACATGGCGAAGTACTACGTAGCCTGTCATTTGGGTGAATTGAGGTATCGATTATTATTATAAATTGCAAAACTCACATTGGAAGGATAAATACACACCAAAAATTGTTCTAAGCATATCTTTAACTCATAATACATAATTGCAGTGCTAAAACATGAAGTTTTATAATACCTAACATTCTAATAAGATTTTGCTCAAATTGATATTAATTTTTCCAACATATCCACTATTTAGATATCAAATATAAGAATAACAATGGTTACAGTAGTTTATTCTACTATCCCCAAACAGCACTGGATACTACAGCATGTTGTCATTCTTGAGATATGCTGTTTTATGAAGGTTATCTTATGAATGAGTATTTTCATGAATTAATTTCCCAAATTTAAAATGATTTATAACTTATTTAATTGACAAATGTTCCATTTATTTATCTTAGAAAGTAGTTCAGTTTTCTTTAATGTTTCTCAATTCATTTTTATTCTAAAAATATTTCAAGAAAAATCGAATCTTGCCTCTTTATTCTGCCAAATTACTGAAGTTTATCCAAGTTCCAACTGCTTGTAATCAATCAAACTTCACTAAATGCTAAAAGTTAGTTTTTGCAACTGCTTATTTTCTCTCATAGATATTTGCTATAATACTGTTACTTTAAGAAAATATCTTCTAATTTTCCTTTTATATTAAAAAAACTCTTCATAATTCTTTTTTATTGATCTATGTGAGGTCTATAAAGCAGTTGTCTATCATACCTGGTGGCCCAGAAGAAGGTTTAAATATCTCATATAGTGATATATTGAGGTTCAAGACATGGTAAAGATTCATTGAGATTCTAACAAATATTGTGATTTTAAAGAAAATAATTCAAACACATAACTAACAAAACTTGTGAACATCTACCTTGAGTTCTAAAGTTATATATAATATTTAACAAATAGCATAGCACAATGTTTCCTACCTCAAGCACATCACTTACACAATATTAAGATATGTACAAAATTAAGAATAACACATGAAAATATGATGTAAGAGTGATCTGTAATATATTCTATCTTATCTATATAACTATACATAAAGATTAACAAAAAATAAAGGATATACACATACATATGAAGTAAAATAGGCTTATAATATATTTTTTCTATGTATCTATATAGCTAGAGAGATCTAGATTAACAAAAAATTAAAGTTACATTATGAGAAGTCACAGAAACTAATTGATAACTTATATATTTAGTCTATTTAATCATAGAGATACACTATATACATATAAACTCAAAAGTATGTTTTCAAAATCATAAGCAATATGTTTCAGTATTCATTGCTTTTTTAATTTAATTCAATAATTATAAGTTTATGTATTTTCATTTTTAACACTAGCTGTTTTTAGTAATTATCATGTAAAGTTCTTGAACATTTAATAATTGACTCTCATAATGTAGTATGAGCCAGCTTCTATATGCCACTTACTAGTAACATAATATAACATAAATTTGGAAAATATGATGTTGAAAATGGGAGTTGGGAGAACTAGAGGAAATATTTACTGGCCTGAATTATTCCTTCTTTCATTACAATACTAAACAAAACCAAGCTGCCTATCATCCTTCTGTCTGTCATGATTAATAAAGGAGACAACAGTCAGAACACAGAATAGAAGCAATTCAGATCTTCTCTCTATTTGTAGGCTGTTCTCCATTGGTCTTTCTCATATGCCTGCAGATCTTGGAGACAAGGCACTGATGTCCCTTTCTTCTGAAATATCTTTTCAAGAATGTTTGTATAGCAAACTCTTTGGAATACAGAGATCATGTCTCCCAAGTGACAGGCTTACTTATAGCCTTGGAAGATATAGTGCTGTTTTCCAAAGGGCAAGTTTGCTTATAGTTCAGAATATTGAAGATACTGTCTTCTATTAGAACAAAGGTAAAACTCTCAAAACTACACAAACAAATATATATGTTCTTGCAAAGGGACTGGATGAAGAGAAATTTTGAAAGAACATTTGGCTTCTATAGTAATATGAGTCTCTGTGAGGGGGGTCACTATTCATGCTTCATACCTATTGAAATGGATTTTATGAAATTACCAAGAACTTGAAGTATATATGCCCTGTCATTTGGAGAGCACCATAGAGTGATGCCTAACTCATGCTCAACACAGTGATGGGAGTGGTTACTTTGGGGGATCTGCACACTCAGAGGATGGGGGGGTGGGTAACATCAATAGACTGTAAGAGGTAGAGAGTCAACTCAGGCATTTTAAGAGGAATCCAAGAACACCACAAAGAAAGGTGAAGAGACTTCAAAAGTGAGGGTCTATGTGGACAGGATAATGGTGATGATGGGGATAGGTGAAGTGTTCATTGATTTTATCACAGAAATTTTGATGGTGGGAGCAGAGCACAGGAATCTCTGAAGAGCACCTCCATGAGTTCATGAGACAGTTTAGGTTTTGGGCATATGTCAGTGCAGGGTATGAACTAGATTACACAATCGCCCATCATACACTGAGAAGGAATGTTCCTGTTCCCCTCTTCAAACTTTTCTCAACCTTTAACACTGGTTATGTGCCAAAATAATATAGGATTTTTTTTTTTTACCCACCTTAAGAGACAAGTCCTAATCTCTATTCAAGAAATAAAAGTTCCAGTTAAAATTAGTAACTCATATTTCAATCACTCTTTGAAAACAACAATTTCTTCCCTCTAGATATCCTACTAATCCTCCATTGTCTCCTGTTGCCAAAATTTGTGCTGAAACCACAATGATTTCCTTGTACTGGCTGTTTAACCTATTGGATGGAAGACAATACCATGTCACCACCATGAGAGACAGAATAATGACTCTCCAAAAATGTCCACATTCTAATCCTCAGGAACCTGTTAATTGGTCACCTGATATAGAAAAAGACCTTTGAAGATGTGATTAAGCTGAGTATCTTGAGGTGGGAAGATTTTCCTGGATTATCTCTGTGGATCCAAGGTCGTCACTAGGGTCCTCATAAGAAGAAAGAAAGGGTTAAGTGTCAGAGAGGATATGCCATAATGAAAGCGAAGTTGACAGCCAGACAGACAGATACAGATCTTGCTGTATATCATATACAGGGAAAAAGAATAAGTAGAGAGAGGTCAGGCTTTGAAGATGCTGTGCTGTTACCTTTGAAGACAGAGTAACAAGATAGATGTAAACCAAGAAATCACATGGTCTCCAGATGTTGGCAAGGCAATGAAACGGATTCTGGCCTAGAACATCCAGAGGGAATGTATCCGTGCTGACCCACTTCACACTTCTGACCTCCAGAACTGCAACGTAATCATCTTGTGCTGTTGTAAGGCACTGAGTTTTTGGTAATTATGCTACAGCAGCAGAAAGAACCTCATAGACCGACCCACCAAATTTTAGAGTTTCAGTGGATGGTAAGCGATCAGAGTAGAAATGAAGCCTGGAGCTAAGAGGGCCCTGTCTGCTACAGCCAGCTCTAAATAGCTCTTGCCAGGCTTTCTAAATGTAAGTGTCCTTGGATCAGTGTCCCGAGAAACAAAAACTCTAATTTTAGTATAAATTCCAGCATACTTCATCCATCTTCCAGTATAAATTTAAGAAACGTATCCTGAATATTTAGAGACTTCCAATGTTGCCAAAAACTTGTTTCAAAAGACCCAGGAAATTCAGCCAGAATCACAGAAGCCTTGTTGGTTTTGAGTCCAAATGGCCTCTGAGGTTATTTTCCTTAGTTTGTTCATTTGGCAATTCTGCTTCTGGGAATCAGGTGCCTGCCATTGCTGTAACATTTTCTGAAACAATCAGATACATGTTGGCTCGGCTAAGATACAAATGTCTCTTCCCCTTGGAAGAGAAGTGCATCTTTAAAAATAACCTTTCATCTTTTGCTCATGGCAGGTCAGGCCTTTTATGTGAATCCCCTTTCTCAGGTCGATGACGTGCTACCACCCTTATAGGCATGTCGAAGGCTACAGTTTTATTTGGGACTATCTGGATTCTCCTCTCCTGAAATAAGTTAAGATTTTCTGGGCAGTTAATTTTGTTTTGTCTTGCTTGAGGCTTTACCGAGTGTGATACAAACACTTGAAATTATCATTCTTGTCTGTCTCTTCTAAGGATTCTCCTATACCTCATAAAAGATTATAATATCATCCCTAGAACATAGATGGTGACATTCATAAATCCTTACCTTCCTTTTGCTAGACACGCGGTGTTGGCAAACATTCTGAAATTACCTTTTAAAAGTGACCTCTTCACCATCCACTGGAATTCAGCAAATGAGCATGGCTTTGGAATTCCACTCTCGTGTCTGCAAACCATTTCCAGCAGTGTTATAACCATCTGTCAAGATAAACTGACTACAATTCCAGGAGTTTTAATTGGCTCATTATGTAGACACTCCCTCGCCTCAAATTTTAGCAGACCCAGATGCAGGTCCTATATTAAAAGGGTACAAATCATAGTTTACAAACTGTGGGAAAGAAATCCTTCCTCCCTCCCTTCCGTCCTTCCTCCTCTTTCTCTTTCTGTTAGTCAATTTAATCTTGGCTCTAAAGCAAACATGGTTCCGGCTAACAGTGAATTCAAACTTTGACATTCTAGGAGCTGTGTCTGGACTGGCTTTGGTTAATAAATCATAATACGGTATGGATACAATTATTTCTCTAAACAAAGTTCTTTATCCATCTAAAAATTGTGGTTTCATAGTGCAGCAAATTGGTGTTCCAAAAGGCTAATATCCAAAGCCTATAATCGCTCGAAACATCCAGTACTAAACCTTTCAGCTTTAGTTTAGGGCATTTGTTCCAGATAAGGAAAGGCCATATATATAAATGGAGTATTACCCACTTTGTACATTTTGGCTCTTGAGATTTTGTTTGAAGTTACTTATTTTAGAGGACAAGATTAATTTTATGCTAATAAAACTAAGCAGTGCTATTACTATTTTGCATGTATATAGAGTCAACAAAATCTCCTTTTGCTCCCCACAAGGATCATCTGATCTAAAATTTACCCACTATAGCATGCAATGTTACCCTGTGTTTATCTCTGTCCCTCACTAGAAAATGTCTCCCAGGCTTCTGCTCCTCTATCTCCACTTGTGGTACCCGTGCAGACATTTTTGGCCAGCGAACAAAATTCAGAAACACATTACACTTAAAGTATATGGAAAAGTCAGTATTTCTTACCTTGCTTTTTCCCCTCCCTCTTACTTTTAAGTGATTCTACTCTCCCAAATCAGATTTTGTCTCGGGCTCTACTTTCTGAGAACTAGACTCAGATACAGGGTTTGTGAGGTTCCTACGTGGCTCAGTTCATTAAGTGTTTCATTCTTTATTTCGACTTAGGTCATAATCTCAGGGTGTTGGGTTTGAGCTCCCCTTGGCTCCTGGTGCAGAGGAAAGTCTGTTAGAGATTCTCTCTCTCTTCTTTTCCTTTTGTCCCTCCCCGTCCCCCTCTCTCTCTTTCTCTCTCTACCCCCCTCTCCCTCTCTCAAATAAAAAAATCTTGAAAAAAATAAGATACAAGGGTTTGGTGCAGATTTCCCAATTAATTGCATTTTACACGAAGACTTACCATAACATGGCATGTAATGTAAATGCAAAATTTCATTAGCCTATTAGTCCCCACTGAAAACTGCAAGATTTCAAGGTGTTTCCATCCTAGAAAAATGTCTCCCCTGCATCATTGGGTATTGCTGTGGGGAAGCAGGATTTGCATTAGAACATGTTTGGGACGCCTGGGTGGCTCAGTTGGTTGGACGACTGCCTTCGGCTCAGGTTATGATCCCGGAGTCCCAGGATCGAGTCCCACATTGGGCTCCCAGCTCCATGGGGAGTCGGCTTCTCCCTCTGACCTTCTCCTCGCTCATGCTCTCTCACTGGCTCTCTCTCTCAAATAAATAAATAAAATCTTTAAAAAAAAAAAAAAGAACATGTTCACTCTGCTGCTCATCCAATGTTACACGGACACTGAGCTTTTCTATTACTGCTGTGTAGCTGGGACATTAACATTCTGTTAACATACCAGATGCTACTACTTTGATTCATGCATAGGTGGAAAAATGTCCTACTCCAAAAATGGCTTCTCTAATTTTGCCCTCTGACCACTATCTTAAACTACTCTATGAGTTAGCCTTAGGTTCATTCAATAAAAACTCCAAATAATATGGCCTGGACAAGATTAAAGTGCATTTCTGTGCTACATTCACAAAAGAAACCTAGTAATCTAGTCCAGGGTTGTAAGGACAGCTGGGGGAAATCATCAGAAAGCCAGAGCCCCTCTATCTCAACGCTCTACTCTCCTCATTCTCAACAATAAGTGTTTTATCTCATAGTTCAGAATGGTTGCTTTAGTTCCTGCCATCAAAGAATGTTCCAGTAGGAAAGTGATGAAGACAGATGCAATGGGTTTCATTCTGCAGGGAATATTCACTTGCCTTCAACTCTCTGTGTGACCTTTGTCTAAGACTCTATCTTTTATGGAAAGTCTATTGTCTAAAATTTTGGACCTGGTCTGAGGAGAGAATAGGAAGCTCAGGGCACTCCCACCAGAATCTAAGTCTCATGCTTCTCTTTTACTATAATTGTATTCTTTATACCTGGTGTGGTACAGAAACAGTGTAGTAGGTGCGTTTTAGGAAGAAGAGGTATGAACCAAAGAAATAAAATCCATCTCAGCAAATATTGCTTAAGATAATTATTTTATAGTGGAGCCGCAGGATTTTGGAAAGGTGAAAATATTGGTAAAATGGCTTTATGACTCACATTTCACCTCGGTATGTTCAGGATGTTCAGGAAAAATTTCTCAGACTCATCAAGGATGGGGTAAATGAGCAGTTTAGGTAAAACACGTTGATTTATTTTCTACCATGTGTATTTCCTCATATACGTAACTTTATTGGGATGCTGTTGTGTTAGTATAACTAAAGTCAGGCCAAGTTTATAAGCTTTTTAAAATCTGAAGATAAAAACTCATTCAGCTCTAAATGTAATTTGTAATGTAGTTGTCAAATGTAATTTATTTGTACTTAACAAGGGATGCATTTATTTCTTATTGCTCATCTGCATGCCAGAACTCCACCTCCCAGAAAATTCTTCTCAATGCCAAAGTGACAGAACTTAGGCATTTTCCATTTTGAGAAACTCTCAAGGAAATTTTAAGCTATTGAAATTAGCAACAGTGCAAAACTTACGAGAACTTGTCCCTGACCAGAGCTATTAAGTGAACCTGAACTTAAAAAAGAAGAGAGATGTCTGATGGTGCTGAGAAAGAATGGAAAAATCACTGGGAAGTTCAGTTATTGAAAAATGTATTTCATCAGGAGAGCTAACACAGGGGATTAACATTTTTTGTACTCATTTTGTAATCATCTTTGCAGTGCCCAAGTCAAAAAATACTTCTGCTTTTTCATAGAAAGCTATGAATTAAAAGATAAGAACATGTCCTAAGAGATCTAGGAATCAGACACCTTGTGAAAACCTCGGTTTTGCATAGTTATGATACATTTTCCAGAATATCAAGGCTTTTAAAATTCTCCTGTTGTGGGACACCTGGGTGGCTCAGTGGGTTAAAGCCACCGCCTTCGGCTCAGGTCATGATCCCAGGGCTCTGGGATCAAGCCCTGCATTGGGCTTTCTTCTCTGCAGAGAGCCTGTTTTTGGCCCTCCCACCCCATCCTGTCTGCCTCTCTGCTTACTTGTGATCTCTGTCAAATAAATAAATAAAATCTTTAAAAAAATTTGTCCTCAAACCATAAGTGACTCTTAATCTCACAAAACAAACTGAGGTTGGGGTGTGGGGGGAAGGGGGTGGGGTTATGGACATTGGGGAGGGTATGTGCTATGGTGAGTGCTGTGAAGTGTGTAAACCTGGTGATTCACATACCTGTACCCGGGGGGATAAAAATATATTATATGTTTATAAAAAATTAAAACAAAAAATTCTCCTGTTGCCTTGTTGGGAAAAACAAATCTTGTCTCAACATATATGCACATATACACTAATATACAAGCAAATATTCATTGCAGATGATCACTCTCCGAATATCTTCTTCTTAGTTTTCATGTTAAGATAAAGAAGCTAAGAAAATCCAAACAATGATCCTTTACATTTCTGCTTTTAAAGAAGAGAGTCTGTTTATGCAAATAAGCACGCCTAGCAAGAAAGTATAAGCTAAATTCTATTTAGCTGAAGTTCCTCTGTCTTTCCAAAGTACAAAATAAATTTCAAATGGAATCATAAAATAGCCTTAACGCCCTGCTTATATCAGGTCTAATGACGGCACCAAAGAGCTTCTCTGTAGTGTTCACGTTCCATGCCTCTCTGCATTCCTGCTACCGACTATTACAGAATACTGAAAAATAACAGACGCCATGTGTATCAGAAACTGTGAAACAAGATCACATAACATTTAAAAAATACTGTTTTGACAAATTCCATAAGGCTTCTGGTTGGGGAGGTGGGTCTTATTACATCCTTGGAAGAGAATTAAAGATCTGATACTGCAGATGCACTATTTCATGAACAAGGGAGACTGGAACAGGTTTGAAGTCAGGCTCTGTCATTTACTAGGTGGAAAGCAATTGGCAAATTTTTGTTGTTCTTGTTGAATCTTTTATTTTTTTTATTTGTAAAATGAGCATAAAAGAAATACAGTTAGAGGCCTCATAGCTCCTTTTACAAACTATTTCTTCAAGAAATGATGAATACTATTATACTGTTGGCTATTACTATTATATTAATTTGAATATAAGCTTGTCATTATTTTTCAGTTGATAGAAATTAGGATAGACAATTATCTACTAGGGGGCGCCGGGGTGGCTCAGTCAGTTAAGCCTCCAACTCTTTTTTTTTTTAATTTTTTTATTTTATTTTTTTTATTTATTCGACAGAGAGAAATCACAAGTAGGCAGAGAGGCAGGCAGAGAGAGAGAGAGGAGGAAGCAGGCTCCCCGCTGAGCAGAGAGCCCGATGCGGGACTCGATCCCAGGACCCTGAGATCATGACCTGAGCCGAAGGCAGCAGCTTAACCACTGAGCCACCCAGGCGCCCCAAGCCTCCAACTCTTGATTGTGACTCAGATCCTGATGTCAGGGTCATGAGATAGAGCCCTGCATGGCATTCTGAGTTCAGCAGGGAATGGCTTGGGAATTTCTTTACTCTCCCTGTGCCCCTCATGCTTGTGCTTTTGCACACATGCTTGCTCTCTCCTTCTCAAATAAATAAGTATATTTTTTTAAAGATCATCTATGGGGCAACTGGGTGGCTCAGTGAGTTAAAGCCTCTGCCTTCAACTCAGGTCATGATCCCAGGGACCTCGGATCGAGCCCCACATCGGGCTCTCTGCTTAGCAGGAGCCCTGCTTCCTTTCCTCTCTTGGCATGCCTCTCTGCCTACTTGTGATCTCTGTCTGTCAAATAAATAAATAATCTTTAAAAAAAAAGATTATCTATTAGGATAGAGGATAGAAAATGATCTGTTGTGAGATTCCTTTAAAACAGCCACGGAGAGATTAAGAGTCACTTATGGTTTGTCTCCCTTCCAATCCAATCTTGTTTCATTTATTCTTCTTCTACCCACTTAAGCCTCCATGTTGCATCACCACTTCCTCATATCAGGGAGATCATATGATAGTTGTCTTTCTCTGCTTGACTTATTTCGCTAAGCATGATACGCTCTAGTTCCATCCATGTTGTCGCAAATGGCAAGATTTCATTTCTTTTGATGGCTGCATAGTATTCCAGGGTTGGTGGGGGGAGGGGATTTGGGAGAAGGGGGTGGGATTATGGACATTGGGGAGGGTATGTGCTTTGGTGAGTGCTGTGAAGTGTGTAAACCTGGTGATTCACACACCTGTACCCCTGGGGATAAAAATATATGTTTATAAAAAATAAAAAATTAATTAAAAAAAAAAAAACAGCCACGGAGGAAAAAAAGTGAATAAATAAAAATAAAGCAAAAAAAAGCCACGGAGAGAAGAGCGCCTGGGTGGTTAAGGCACTTAAACGCCTCTGCTTTTCCTTCAGGTCATGATCCTAGAATCCCCAGTTGCAGCCCCATGTCAGGCTGTCTGCTCAGCCTGGAGTCTGATTTTCCCTCTTCCACTGGCCCCTCCTCCCTCCCTTCCTTGTTTGCTGTCTCTTTCTTTCACTCGCTCGCTTACTTGTCTTAATGCTCTCTCTCCCTCGAATAAATAAAATCTAAACAGAAGGGCCATGGAGTAAACTTAAATCTTTCGTTCACAAATTCCAAAATAATATCAACCCGACACATATTAATTTTGCAGAAAAGAGATATGGTCTTACAACTCAGAGAGATCTTAAAGATAAGTTCTGTTCTTCAAATACTACTTAACAGAAGAGAGGCAAATGGTGAGGAGCAGGTCATCAATTCTGCCAACCAACGTTGAGTAGGTTTGTGCCCCGTATTGTATTGCTTTGAAAATACAAAACTATATAGAATGTGACATGTTTCCTTAATCAATTCATATAGTTATGAAGAGAAAAATTCAAAAATGTAACCCATATCCTTCCACTGGATCCAATACTCTATGTTCTCATAATATTGTATGAGGAAAATAATTATCTTAATTGGTCTTTAATGGAGACAAATTGATTTTGAGATCTAGTATACTCATAGTTGATAAATATTTTATTTATTAATTCTTATGAATAACCAATCTTATCCTTTTTCCTGTGTGGAATAAAATAAAATATTTGTGTTTATTTACAAAATAAAATTATATTGAAAACACTTGTTTATAGCATGGTAAAATTATGTCTGTTCTCTTTTAGTAGGGAGAAGAGTTTCAAAGTTACATTATTATTTATTGTTACTTTTCATTAATGAATGAATATGATTTCCAAGTCAACCACATTGATTTTAATAGTCAACTTGACTAGTTTAATGAAATATAGTGTGTGCTTTCAATATTGGTGTGAAAGAAGTAAAAAATATAAAAACTTATTTTAAAAAGTCATTTTATCAAATGTGACCTTTGTTATATACAATTTTATGTGGAATATAGGTAGAAGTTTACAAATGTCACTAAGTATCATTTAAAATAAATAAATGTTAGAAAAGATAATGGGTCAGCTTCAATAAAATTAAATAGTCATGTATAAATATTCTGCAACACCTACACCAGGGTCTTTAAAAAAACTATAAAACTTTAATTATAGGCAAAAGATAAATTCCAAATAGATGGTGAGATATAGAATATCCCTTGAGGGAAGTAGTAAATATTTCAAATATAATAGTTTTCTACAAATTGAAATATAAATATAATAAAGTCATAAATCATAAAATTATTTTTGCAAAAATCGAGGAAATTGCAAATATTATTCACAAAGTTGGTGACACATAATAAGAATATATTGGCAG
Organism: Mustela nigripes; assembly: GCF_022355385.1. Classification (NCBI taxonomy): domain Eukaryota; kingdom Metazoa; phylum Chordata; class Mammalia; order Carnivora; family Mustelidae; genus Mustela; species Mustela nigripes. The sequence continues at coordinate 198,680,735 of NC_081558.1, forward strand.
CAGGTTGGTGGGGGAAGTCCTGCATTTCCAGATTAAAATTCTTTATAAAGATAGAATAATTTTAAAATGTTGGCACTTGTGGCACTTGATAGATAAATAGATAGAAATGCAAACAAAAAAATTCAGAGTAGATATTCATCTCTAATTTATTATGTTATACTTGGAACATCTATTATTCATGAAATTCCACCAATAGAACTCCTATACTTTTCTCCAATTGAATGGAAATGTATTATTTATGTATAGTTGAAAAATGGGCTATGTAGAAAAACTCTGTGAATAATATACTGGCAGTTTTTTCTGTTTTAATAAAGATGACACTAAAATGTGCAAGTTATATTTGAAACACTTAACAAATGGTACTGATGTAATTGTTATACTCTAAAGTAAATTTTGGATGGAATTTATATAATTAAAAATCAAATAGCATAATTAGATAAAATTCATATTAAAGAAGAACCCATAAAAAGAACTAATTCTAGAACAAAGAGTGGTGGAAGGTGGCAATAGATTTGGTGTGGGCTTTTAAAGGAAATATATGTATGTATCTTTCTTAATATAAGAAACTGCTGAATCTGTAAGCATGTTGATAATCTTAGTGGCATCTCTTGAATGCTGTCAATGCACAGGTGTATAACACAACATGCTTCATTCACAGTCGTGGCTATAGTTTATACATGCATAAGGTAGAACCAAATAGAAAGGACAGTAATATCTGCCCCATTATAACAAGGAGATTAATGGGGATAAGAGAAAAAGGGAGGACATGAGTTACCTTCCACCCTCCACAGCTGTTGTGATGCTGCCTGCTAATGTAAAATTCCACCTAGCATCTGGCCAGATTAAGATCCGATTGGAGTGGGGCGCCTGGGTGGCTCAGTGGACTAAAGCCTCTGCCTTCAGCTCAGGTCATGATCCCAGGGTTCTGGGATCAAGCCCCGCATGGGGGGTGGTCTCTGCTCAGCAGGGAGCCTGCTTCTCCCTCTCTCTCTCTGCATGCCTCTCTGCCTACTTGTGATCTCTGTCTGTCAAATAAATAAATAAAATCTTAAAATAAAAAAAAAAAAAGATCTGATTGGAGGATCCCCACAGGACACACATTGTGAGGTCCAAAGGGAATCCACGAACTGTACTCCAGGTCAATAACTTGTTCTAAATAGACCTTCCGCATCAGGGAAATACAAATCAAAACCACAATGAGATATCACCTCACA